>NC_088983.1:44905334-45255334 GCF_963932015.1 Anas acuta | reverse complement strand
ATTAGCAATGCTGGTGCAACTATTTACTAGATGAGTAGAAGTTATTCTATTTAATACTGTATAAATTTAGAACACTAAAACAAACAAAAAACTTTTTTCCTTTGGCTACTGTTTGAATTTGCTTAAAGAAATGTAGTTTTTCTGTGAAGTTCCTGGCTTATTATTATTATTATTACTTTTATTTAGGTAATGGTACAGTGGGAAATTAAGGTAGAACCTACAGAATCAGTGCAAGTTTTGATTTACACTATTTTTTAAGGAAACAGAGCACAAAGCAATCCTTTAAGCATCTACTAACCTCAAGTTAATTTGCATTGAAAAACAGGTAGAGCAGAGTAGTTGAGGTTTACGCTTTGTAAAAGAAAAAGAAATACATGGCTGTTGCAAGGCATTCTTAACCTCTAGTGATTTATTGGCCCTCAGCCAAGTTATCAGGGGAATCTAATTCTTCTTTATTATTCAAATAAACCACATTTGGCACCATGGTTCTTTTTCAGAATAGCTTCACAAATAGACTGAGTACTGTCATTTATTTGACCTTGTACTTGTGTGCCGTGGCTATAATTTTATTTCCCATTTCATAGAACAAATGCACAGAAACCTAAAATAAGAAGATAGGTTGTGCTATTAATAACACAGTACACACATTAAATACCTGTTGGCTTTGCCTGCTTTGTTTTAAAAAAGCACAAAATCTCAACAATTTATTGTTACGGTTTTTTCTTCACCTCTATCATCTCTTATTATGTCTGCAGCTGCACTGCTCTTTTTAGTGAGCTTTCTTTTCAACAGGCCAATTTGAAAACCTGGTCTGTCTTCTGTACAAGCAGGAGCAAAGGTAGGAAATATTTTACTTTAGGGTGTGGACTTCATAGAAGAGGAAATATGCATAACACCCTTGTTGATTTCAAATGTTGGTGAGAGATGATTAAGAATTTGTTTCCTGAAAATAAAAGTATCCTAGCTAGCTTATCAGTCCATAATATTTTCTATAGACTCTGGAACCCCATACATCTGTTAATTTTATCCTCTATTCTAGATGAATTTTTCTCCCCATTTTTTACTGCTTGTATCAGCATATTTTTGTACTAAGTCTCAAATGCAGAGACTCTGTAAAAGAACTGAAATTAGGTAGGTACTCATATCAACTTCCAAGTGCCTGAAGGAGTGTCTTGAATGCCTCATCCCATTTCTTAAAAGAAACCTGGAGCTGGGTGTTCAAAACAATGGCTGTTACCTTCACATAAAAAATTAACCAGTAACTTGAAAATGTCAAAAAGCAGATGAAGACAAAACATCACTGCAGAGGTGCAGTGTAAGAAACTGTATTGGCACAATGGTAAACTACACAGTCACAAGTCACATTGCCCAGAAAAGAAATCCTTGTTGCAGTGCATGGTTCAGTCATGCCTGGGTTTTCCAGAGAACACTGCAGATCCTGAAACTACTTAATGCTGGAAAGTACATTGGAGTTTTCTGACTTGCCCCAATTATAATTGATCTGTGGCAATTTATACAGATTGGATATATAACTGGGATATTTTGCCCCCTCCACTGTTTTCTTTGTTCTCTTCCTTCTCTCAGTCCTCATTTTCAGCTAACATGGTACTGTTAGCTGAAAGTGAGGACTCTACTCATTCTACTCTGTCTCTCTACTTCAAAACGTGTCTGTGTTCTCTGAAAAACTTCTGATTGCAGTCCCACAATGAAATGCTCTGAAAAAACAAAATCCATGTCTGCCAAACTAACTTAAAATTCTTGGTTAGCTTTAGCTGGGAGATAAAATGTTCAAAACATATGCATCTATGGGTCTCTACATGCAAGGTACATCCATTGTAATGTCAGAAGAATGTTTATTGTTATTTTTGTTTACTCTTTGATTTCTTTACTATTAGCCTTACAGCTATCTTACAATATCAGCATCCATTTGTTTTCTACCACTGGCTTTCAATGTTCAGAAAAGAGAAAAATTGGGTTCAGTGAAAAACTCTTTATACCTGCACAGATTGGGTACATTGACTATTTTCCTTTAGCTAAGAGACATTAGATATTTTCCTTTTAAGCATTAAACATATAACAAATTATTTCCATGAATACTAGTTTAAAAAGAAGGAAAAAAAATAATAAAAAGGATTAAGCCTCTAACAAGGCATTTGACTAGAAGTAAAACTCTGAAGTTAGGACTTCAGAATGATGATTCACACCTTCAGCAATGCAAAATTGTCTGGAGGTTCCATACAAATATAGGGGGGTAGGGGCTTGTATCAAGATCAAGACCTGTCAATATTTACGTGCCGTGCAAGAAATGAAATACCACATGTATTATGTAGCACCTTTCCAGAAATTCAGAATTAAGACTGTTGTAATGGGCATTTCAAAGTACCATCTGAGGAATGCTTTTAAGGATATTCTTGCCTTCCCCCCCCCACCTCCAACCCCCCCAAGAAAAATCACTTTGAATAGCGATTTAGAGTCAAGTAGCTACAGCATTCCTTTCATCATTGCTGGAGACCTAGTTATACAACAGTATACCAACCAAACAATGCATAAAAAATATAAATATAATAGGTCTATTATATAGGTCTAAAGTATCTCCATAAAGCCATAAAGACAGAAGAGAAAAGCAATGAAAATTACAGATATTTTAGTGGGTCTCAGCAGATAGAACCTGTTATTGTATTAAAATCTACAGTCCTGATTGTGATTATTTTTTTTTTGTAGTTTTTCCATCAATACCCTCAGCAGTGAATGCAAGGAAACACTTGCACTGACATATCAAATACTCTAACATGCAAAGAAAATTTCTTAATTTATCTGAACCCTTGCTTGAAATGTATATGGGGATCAAGATGAAGTGTAAAGCCTCACCAACATGATATAAGTTCAGAGTAAGGAAAGATTTACTGAGTCCTATAGTTAAAAAGGTACTGGCAGAAAATGCTTTTAACAAGAGACTAGCATAGGGTTAAAGCCAAATTTTTCTTGAACAGATGATATTTCAGATGGCCACACTATTCCAAATGCATCAATTTCCTTGAAAATCCAATCCATATATGTGCATATGCTGTGCTGGCAGGAGGACTGACTGAAATGGCCAAAACCCAAGAGCTAATATTCTTTTGGCCAGAATAATGCAATTATTATTTTCCTAGCTATCAGTCTAAGCATACAGAGCCATCTGTTATGCAAAGCAAACATACACATCTCAATTACAGAAAATGCAGTTGCCTTGACAGAATTTGGATTACACCACTAACCAGGGCTGTAAAATTTGTTTTAAGCTAGTGTATAATGGATGCCTTTCAGGAGTTTCCTAATTAGCATTTACCTGCTTAAACTAATTATCCATCCTTCTTCTTTACTGGCTTATTAAACTTTGTTGGATACTATGCATAAAACAGATTAATATGAGCATAAGACAATAATAAACATTAAAGTTCTGATTCTTTACTGTATTAGCAACATGGTAGCACACTGATTTCAAAATCTGAGATTCCTGATACCAACTCCCAAACAGATTAAGGCAGGGATTAAAGTCTATTACAAAACGAGGGGCTTTAATGAGAGACAAGAATACGGATATGAGTTAAAAACAGCTCTGTTTCCATTTCTATTATTTGGCTTGCTAAAGCCAGCACAAAATAACAATTACTGAACTTATTTTAGCCAATTGCTCACTTTTTTTTTGAGGAATTAATGAACCTCTATTCTGATTCTCACCAGATAATATTTAAAATTAGTCCTTTTCTTCAACAAAAGTTAAAATTTCTCATTTTGTTATTGTTGAAGCACAGCAAAACTAATAGTTACCAGTGATAATAGTTGCCTTGTCATAGCAGTATGGGTACCAATTTAAAGGAGCTGAAATAAATATTATATCAGATTTTTTCTCCTCTGGGTATCTGCAATAGAAGTAGATATCTTGCCCTGAAAATCATCATGCAAAATGTTTCTGCTGCATTTCTAAGCCCAAGTAGAGAGAAGCTATTCCGCCTAAATATGTGTGATGCAGCAGGTTTAGGAATAAGCATCAACAAGCAAATTTCCCTCTGTTTTTGTCTCGTCTTTTAATCTTTGAAAAGCAGTTGTCAACAATAACATAAGAAAAACAACTACTATACATATATATATATATATATATATATATATATTTTATATTAGTGAACATTTGCGGAAGCGGCAAAATATGTCCTTGTTCGAACCCTTCCTGCAAGACATTTTAATGGTCTCTTTCAGCATTTCTTGACTCCAAATGACTCCCTGTCATTGTGTCAGCTCCCTGGATAATGCAGGGTACTCCATAAACATCCAGTAATAGGACACAAGGGAAGTACTATTAGCGTGTCCCTTTCCTATCAGGTACAGAGGTTTAAAGTTCAAAACAACCGAGAAAAGAAACTTCATTTGTTCTCAATAAATTAATAATGACCCTTCATGGCAAAAAGTTTTCAGGCAAAGTTTATCTTATTTGAATGTCCAGTGCTGGTAGACGGGTTTTTCAATTACATCTCAGAATGAACCAGATGCAATTTGAAAAAAACTAATTCAATAATCCATGCAAAATACAGAAACCAGGCTATTTTTTCTCTTAGAATGATAAACAGAAGAACACATTACACACAAGTATACTTTAGAACTGAAAGCATGTACTTACTTGGGACAGGCCTAAATAGATGGAGACAGTTTCTGAAATGTACAAAAATTTTCCTTCTTGATTTAGTGCAAATACAAATCCATCCAGTGACTGCAGAGGAAGAAAAAAAAAGTGAATAGATAATTAAAATTCCAAGTTCCAGACATAAATGGATTCAAACAAAGGCATCACAGAAAAAATTGTGCAAAATATTCAGATTCCTGTGTTTTTGATTTGAATCATTAAGACAATTCCTTTACAAAATTTACATATTAAAAATCAACATATGATTATACTCCAAAGTTCAAGGACTTACTGTCATGCTTACATCTGCCATATACTATACAAAATTATCTCATTTGCATATAGAAGGAATATGGAAAAATAAAGTGTTCTTCTATTTTATTTTATTTTTTAACAGGAAGAAATAAATAAGAGAAACAAATAACCTTCCAATCAAACAGTATGTACGAAGATCCCCCCAGACTCTGCAGAATCAAAGCAGAGAATTTTCACTTACAAAAACTGAAAAAGATAAAATAAAATTCTACCATAATTCAAATCACTATGGACCTCAATAATTTGTTAATTAATTGAGGATTACATACACATACACACACACAATTTTCCTTTTGTGAGGCAACAAACAAAGCCAATCAGCAGATTACTGTCAAATATGTTTACAGCTTAGGTCTACAGAAATGTTATGAATTTCATCTCTTTGGTGTAAAACTCTAGATCAGATTTTATTTTGACAGGTTCAGGTCTTTGCACGCAGTTTCCATTGCAACTGCAAAAATCCAAATATGACTGCACAGATTAATGCATACCTTTTGAAACATGACTGCAGTTAATAAACAAAGGACTATATTCTAAACTGACATGTGGAGTAAATCACTGCACATCAAGATGAAAATATACCTCTAGGAACATAAGCAAATCTTCAATAGGAAGAAAGTGTGTTTTATATAGTATATGTTTTATGCTTTTTATGAGTCTGATTATTAGAAAAAAAAAAAAAAAAGTATTTACTTTAAAAAAGTAAAATCAAAAAATCCTAGAAACTGAAAATGCTAAAATAGCTCAGGGAATAAGAAACTCCCCAAACATTAAGATGAGCAAGAAACAAACCCAAGAAGTCCCATTTTGCTTTGGGACTTGCCAAAAAGTCCCAAAACATTGCTTTGACATAAAGGTAAAGCAAAAATATAACTGTACCATTTGAGGGACCAACATGATTTTGGAGAAAAAAAAAAAGGTACACAAATTTGAAGAAAATGTGACAACAAAGTCATGTACTTTTTTTTGTTCCTTTTCACATACAGAACAGTGATTTTTTAGGCTTTTTAATTTTATTGATTTTTCTGCTCCTTGATTAATTTCTAACACATTGCTAGTCAGAAATTGTCTTTGGGAAGTGTTCTCCCCTTTCTGATATAGTAGGTGGTGAAATTAGTTCAAATGTGTTTTCTAAAAAGAATATACCACATATTGGAATACAAACTCTTGCTGCATTAAAAAAAGACTAATTTATATTTATGAATTAATAAAAATGTAAATCTGCATAGATTTCCTTCATATAAAAACATTTATATTATGCAAGCCATTTATGGCCTCTTATAAATCATCATCATTTCTTTTCAAATGATTAACATCAGTTCCTTGAATTTTAACATCAATAACAGGTGGAAAATTTGGAACAGTGAAGTTCAAATTTAGATCTATACAAGGACAATCAAAACCTTTGATCTCCCCAGCTATGTATCATTTCTTCCGCTGCTACCCACTTTCCCTGTCACAGAAAGACCAGAAGAGTAAATCTTTAAGGGTCTTGGTTTAAGTTTTCCTGATACTCTGTCCCATGTTCCTCTGAGGAAATTGGTTTAATTCTCTGTTAGAAGACTGTCACACTGATTCCCTGGCCACCTATATATGTCCTTACTAGAACGCCATTCTCCAAGAGCAACAATAAATTGCCATACTGAATCAGACTAATGGCCTATCAGCAGTGGCTGGTCTTCCTGGATCTGTCAGTGTGTAACTAGGTGATTGAAAATAGGGATTTGAAATACCAATACTGGCTATGTAGGTAATGACAAGCCTACCAGAAGTTTCTTTCTAACCTCAGGTTGTTACACATTGGCATGGCCATGACAGGTGATATTCCCTGTAATTACTTTTATAAGTAATGTGCTAAACACTGTTTTTTGGAATCACATTATCTTGTTGGTTCATTAATATACTGAAGATATACTGAAGAAAGAAATCATATAAAAACAATTTTCCTCATCTCTCTCTCTCTTTTTTCTCTCTCGCTTTTTTTTTTTTTTTTTTTTTTTTTACATATTCAGGCTTTTAGTTTGCATGTTCCCCTTCCTCTTTTACTGGAAAAAGGGTCCACACAGTTTCAGCACATTTATGATCTGTTCTGTTTAGTACACTATATCACTGTGTAATTATCTGGCATAGAGTTTTGTGAGAACAGCAAAAAATAATTCTCCAAGTCATTAATGGCTGTCATGCTTCTTTTTTCAGTAAGCACCATTTTATTTAGAAACTCAGTCTTCCTAATCAAACAAGTTGGTATAAAGCTTTTAACTCTGATTAGGCATAATTGTTTTCCTCACTGTTGTCTTGGAACTGTGTAAAACCAGTTTTGCTGGAAACAATATAAATAAATTAATCTCAGGTCTACACGAGCAAAAAGAAATTACAACTTTCATAGTTTAAATTTGCAGTCACCAGCAACTGGGAAGAGTCCTGAAGTCAGAAATGTTAAGCAACATCATTCCCTTCTTATTTTTCCATTTCATCTACTCCAAATCACAGGCTCCCCAGGGAAGTGGTCACTGCACCGAGCCTGACTGAATTTAAGAAGAGATTGGACTGTGCACTTAGTCACATGGTCTGAACTTGGGTAGACCTGTGCGGTGTCAAGAGTTGGACTTGATGATCCTTAAGGGTCCCTTCCAACTCAGGATATTCTATGATTCTATGATTCTATAAATCTTTCCTTTCATTAAACAGTTTTAATTCTTTATCCTGTTCATCTGCTTCCTTCTGGGAGACTATTCCTTACTCACCTCCTAGTTTCACAAGCGAGGTACAAAGAAGGCATCACTGATAGATTGGCAGGGAGAGTGAGCATACCCGCTACTCCTTTGGCTTCATGCATGACCAGTCATTTCCCACATCAAAAAATCACTTCATTAAGCCAACTGAGGCTACTATGTGGTGGTCATGCCTTCTTTCTCCATTTCCTTTCCTTGCTCCCTGAAGTTATGTTTCAGTACAAATACTGACATAATTCAGGACTTTGCTCAATAGAGACAATTTGACAGATTATTTAATTATATTTTGAAAAAGCCACTGATTGATAGCTAATGGAACAGCTAACCACTTCCATGCCCCAAATGCAAAGACATTAGAAGTACTAAGCTCAAGTGCTCATACAAAAGAAAAATGAACATAAAAAATGGGGAAGAAATGGCCACTGTCCAATACAAGGCAGTTCCTCCCACCAGTATGAAAGGGCTGAGATGGACCACTTTTGTGACAATGTTGTTTTTCCTTATACAGGTCAAACAGTAGTTCTGAAGGACTGTCTCATTCGTTATTCATAGGTATTATTTATGAATATTTATTATTTAAGTAATGCGTGTTGAAATTTTTCAATTTTTCATAAAGCGTACGTCCTTTGTGCATGCCAAGAGAGCACCAGACTTCAGAGAAAGGTGGCAGACAACATAACAAAGGTTATATTATATACTGAAAAAGAGTATATGATATCATTGTACACTACTTATTTACAAACAGTTTTGTTTTAATGAAAGATCTTTGGAAGCATTATTCATACTACATTTGTATAGCTAAGAAAACAATAAATGTGAGAAGTGTACCAGGTTTAGTCAGTTTTTAAGCCCCTCTTTTAAACTGAGCACCATAGTGTCATTTCCTGCTGGAATTTCTGAACAGTTTTACTGTTCTGTTCCACAGCTCTGAAGTTATGATCAACTATAGAAATAGTTGAATAGAAATAAGTCCTGAAAAGGCAACCAGTATTCATTACATAGCTGGTTTTCATTGGCAGAGCATATCAAGGTATAGCATCTTCTGTTAGGAAAGTATTATTGGATTCATTTTGTTTTTATTTTTTAAAATGAGGTTGATTTTCATAAACGTAGTGCTATCCCATCTAGTGTGATACCTTAAAAATGGTAAGGGTGACCCCACCTGTCAATTTTAAGCACAATTAAATTTAAGGAAGACTGGCAACTTCTTCTTTAAACCTACTCTTACTGGTTATATGCAAATCGTGATTAAAGCTGAAGCTCCCCAGTACTTCTGATTTCAGAAAACCCTTATATATTATGCTGTTTCAATCACCACAGGTTACTTTTAATTTATTTTTTATTTTTTTTAAACTGCCCCACTGTTTTCAACAGGCGCCAATTAAGATTCTGGGGTCAATGGGTTAATTACTTCTTCTTACCCACTATGTAGAATTTTCTGATTATTAACCAAGGTTGGATTAAGATGAAAAAGAACCGACACAAATGTTAATGCTCGCCCCTCCTTGAGAAGATTTATCATAATACCGTGCTGAAATCTATATGCTTTCTTTCAAAGCTGGTAGAGAATGAAATCTTAAAGGAAACACTAAAATAAATGCTTTAAAGACATGCAACTATCTGATTTATTGAGCTGGTTTTCTTATTTCTGAAAACTGTTCTAAACTAGAGAGACAGGACTGATATAAGATTTCCTTTGTCACATACCAGCAATTAAATGTGGTAGACATGAAGGAAGTGAGACTCAAATGTAAAAGTCACTACCTACAGCATCTCCGAATAATAATGCCAATAATTATAATTTACGTCCTCTGACATCAGAATAATATGAAAATGTAAAACACTGGATTTTAACCCAAAATACTAAGTGTCTCTTACAGTAGTTGTAGAATAGTGAGGTTATTTCCTTTCAGGATATGAAACCCACTGTACCACTTTGACCGAATATGTGCTAATGTATAATGCATTGCACTAAATGAATTTATATTTGTCAGAGGAATTTTGTCCCTGCTATTTTTGCATATTCCCACTACAGAGAAATTTAATTCACTGGGGTCTTACTACAGTGTCCTTCTGGAGAATATCCTCATATTTCATACTATCCATGAAGTCCCTAATTCCTTTTAGTGTATTCCAACACTGCAAAAAACCCTGTTACACTGACCTAAACTCCAGTTAGAGTGAAGAATTACCAGTAGGCTAGGTTATTTTAATGACAGATTATTTTAAACTAAGCCTTCACCATCTGTTCCACCCCCTAATTATGAATGCAAAAAGAACATATTTCACAATTACATCAGTAAAAAGTAAGATATACATGATTTAAATGCATGCATGTGTTCTTTGTCCAATGCAGCATGCATCTGTGATGTTTTTCTCATAGCTCAGGCTCTGATAGGGGCTGAGGTAGGGAGTACTCCCCCTGATAAAATAGATTAATTGATATACTAAACTTTTTCCTGGCAAACAGATCATCTTAATTAGAATTTTTCACTGTTATGACACAATGATATTATAACTGGAGCTAGGCATTAATTTGAGGACAAAGCCTGTCACCGATTAAACATACAATGTTCAATAACAGCAAAAATATTTTACTGTTTCTTAAATGAGAGGCAGTATAAGATGCAACTGACACTTATTAAAGCAAATAGTCCCTCTCTTGCAATAAACATATCATTACATAATGTATTTAGTGTGTTATAGCATGGCTTAAGGTCAACAAAAAAACCATAAGTTTCATTTCAAAATGGCAGCCATTCTTGGGCAGGGGTCTCAAATTAAATGGATGGTACAAACAGCAGCTAACAGAAATCGGATTCAATGCTTCAATGCCCATCCAGTGTGCTCTCACTATTAAGACATCAGAGTAATAGCCTCCAGCAACACCAACATACAAAAGCATAGGTATTTAGGCAGAAAATCTGACCTTGGGCTTTCACAATAAAGTACTGTGAGACAACTAGAGTATTATTCTTGGAAATGCAATTTTATATGCGATATACTTGATACACCAACAAAAATGAATGATTGAAGTTTGATCATCTACTGACTTACAAAAATTTCTGAAAGCTTTATTCCTCCTCTTTAGTCTTATTAATACCTTGCAAAGAACAACAAGAAGAAAGCCTGAACAAAATAAAAAGACATAGGGCTTACTGCAGTGTTCTTCGGGCTACAAGCTTTTTACTATACTGTAAGAATACCAACAAATAGAAAATTCTGTTTTCAACTCTCATACCACTGCCATTTTTTAATTACAGTCCACCATAATGGTCCTATGGTTATATGACCATAGACGCCTTGAGAATCAATGACACATATTTGGCAAGAAAGCAATGTTTATTTGGCAAGAAAACAACTGCAGGAAAAAAAGATGATGCAAGAGTATGAGCTTAAAGGATGTGGTTGGAATGACTGTGATGCCAGCTTCCTAATTGGTCATCTTTGTGCTCTTTGCTCGTGTGGGCAGGATGCAATTTATGACAACAAGGAAGTGCCAAAAATAAACGTGTCAATAATAAGATCTGTTTTACAGATCGAAGCCAAGAAACAAAGGAGTAAAGTTACTGATTCCTTTGATGTATCTTTCACAAGACTTTCAGAATAACTGTGTTTATGTAACCAAAGCAGAAAAAAAAAATGGTAGGTGCAGATTTACTACATTATTAAAATAAATAAAGAGATTCTGTTCCAGATCAGAATGACTGCAAAGTATATAGGAGAAAAGTTTCGAGGCAAGAATAATGTTTGAAAGCTGGCAGCTAGGTTCTTAAGGTATACTCCCAGGTGTATTCCCTGATAATAGATTGACAAATATCAGAGATGAGCCTGAGAATCACAGGAAGATTACAAATCTCAAAGTTATGCTAGTTCAAGGAAAAAAAAAAAAAAAGATCAAGAGTTTGACAATTTTTATATGCAAAAGCAATAAATGACTTTAAGGGATCTCTACCTTGTTGACAGTAATTTATTTATTTTTTCTATAAGGGCACTCTATATTGCTGCAAAGTCCCAAGCCATCCTGACTGTACAGACGAAACTGCACCATGAGAGCTATTAGACTTGCTGAAAAGTTGGTATCACAGTAGGGGGAAAAATATCCTTAGGTTATACTGTAACACTATTACCAGAAAGAAATAGAGAGGCTCACTAATGTGAAAATAATAATAATAATAATAATAATAATAATAAAATCAACTCCAGGACAGAGAGCTTGGATTTATTCACCTAGTTTGTCAGAGGATAATTTTTTTTGGCCAAACCTTTCATATAACATGCAGAGAACCATATCAAAGCCAAAACGCAGATAAGAGCAACAAAATTAAGTGAAATAACGGAAGCCAGATAATCTTTAATTATCTCCTTGAAATTTTTTGGTCAAGTAGTTGCACTGTTTTGCTATATCCTCTATGTCTCTGCTCATTATTATGCTTCTATTTGATTAATAGATCTAAATTACTGGGATAAACTGCTGAAATTCTTCGTGCAAGTTTTCATGTAGAGACACTGATGTACTATGAGAGAATTAAACAATTCGTAGGAAGTGGTTCAATGCCTTACACAGTAGAGTGCTGGCATATCTGAAGTCAGTCGGTGGAGTAGGTAATTTTAACTTACATGCTAGGCTTCCATGGCATTAAGATTTTAACAGTCTGATGATCTGCTACAATTCTTGAATCTGCTTGAATTGTTTTTCACTCCAGTGATGGGGAGTAGGCAACCTCTCTTGAGTAAAATATTTTAGAAGGTGAGTAGTACCCACTAGCAAAAGATAGGAAGTAGGAGTTTACTCTCTTTACTTATGGTCTCCCACCTGTTCCAAAAGAAGTAATCTTTTACATGCAACCAAAATAATTTTAAAGAAATTTTATTGCAAGAAGATGTTCGATAAACTGTGCATTCCCTCAGCAGTTTCCAGCCTGTGGTTTACAATCTGACTGATTTCAACCTGAATTTTTCAATCGGAAAACTGAACTACTTAACGGTCTGAATAATCTGTGCTATTCAGTCTGAGCAATTTCAGCCTGAGCTGTTTGAGGAGATCTGTGAAAGGCAACTAAGAAAAGTAAGCTTACTATGTACAGAATTAAATTCTCCACACAGCATTTAAACCACCAGTCGACAATTGTTGGGATCTACTAGTACAAAATAAAAAGACAAAAAAACTCTTCTCATTGGCAAATGCTACTGTTCATTTTCCATTCTTTTGCATAAATGATTCATTACTGAACAAAAGTACTGATTTACATTAGTATATGCTATACTAACTACTGTTAAACACATCTGAAGTTAATATCTTACTAGGCAGAATATTTATCTTCTCTTTGCTATTCTCTTTTCTGGTAGAAGGGATATATATATATATATATATATATATATATGTATTAGTGTAAAGAAAAGGAAGAAAAAGGACTCCTGAGGGAGGAATTCAAAACTGTTACACTTAATTAAAATTCAATTTTGTGGGAGTTGTATATTAAAGCATTGACCTTTCATCTTCATGATGCCAGTTCCCGATGAGCTCCTACCCTTCAATTATATAGGATTCACAGTTTTGCTTCCAGACTGTTTGGACAGTAGATTGTAGTGCCAATAACTGCATACCATTTAATACAATCAACTGTACTATTTGGGATAAGAATTTTAATACAGAGATTATGTTATATATATCTTACCCTGAGAATGTGATTGTTTCAGGTCAGAGTTAAATGTACATCTGGCTGTGGACTGGCTTTGCTTTGAATGCATAGAATCTGAATATCAAGTTGTTTACGTCCTTTGTTGGTGCAAGTATTACAATCATATATGCACTTGTGCACCAAGAGGTTCTGCCCTGAGGACTCGATACTGTAAGCACTTGCATATTTACCTCCACAAGTGCCAAAATCAAAAGAGTGAACTGACTCAGTAAATGGAGATATTATAAATGGTGGGTCTTGGTAGGATGAAGACTAAAACCCCAGATCTGCATCTCAGACTGATCACAGGGCAAGAGACTGTGGGAATCTAAACTGAATGGAATGTAGTGCTGATATAAGTGCCTATACAAGCACAACTGACTGTGGGAGCTGCAAGTATTATTATGACGACATTGTTTCCAAAGTAACAAGTTTAAAGCCCTTTTGTGTTATGTATGAGTATTTCATCTTAGATAAGGTCCATTCCAGATCACTCATATTCACTACATACCTGCCTGTTTGATAAGCTTTTCTTTTAATCTACACAATCTTATACTAAATGAAAGTTAACAGATAAAGCTATCCAAGTGTTTATTGCCTAAAAAAGTAGGTGGAAAAACATAAATTATAGGGAAGAATTTGTGATATAGTTAATTGTACTCTTAAAATAACACCTGCACTCATTGGTGTTCAGATGCTCTGGTGATTGATCCTGACAATTGGCTTGCTAGAAATAGCCCTCCAGCCCAGAACTGAGTACATGTGTTCTCACTTGCATCACACAGTTTCATATACATGTATATGAAGCAGCAGAGAGACTGTGCTCAGCGAAAAACAGGATGAGGGGCTTATGTTTAGCATCTTTAATCTATTAGAGGGCAATACAGATAACCAAAACAGATTTGAATGAGAAATTGAGTCCTTTACCTAGCCTATCATACTGATTTATACTCTTCTTGAAATAAGAACATGTTGAGAATACTTTATAGACTTTAGAATACTTTATAGACAACAGAATACAGAAATAATAGGATCACAGGATATTAAGAACAAATACAAAGTCCATTCAATCCAGCACCATTTCTAACTAACCCCTTAAAGATACATGGAAAAAATAAATAAAACTCTGTGTTCTTATCTTCAGCCTCTTATCCCCTGTTGTAATACAAAGAAGTCAGAACCTGGTCCTAATCAGCTGAGAATTCCTCCAGCTGTCATTAATCCTAGTAACAATGCAGGAGATCCATTTTTCTATACCGATTCTTTCCTCCACTTATGGGACTGTGTAGCAGTTCCATAGATGTCCACTTTGAAAACTTCTAGGATCCATCTACAGCTGGACTAAGTTAACGTAGCCGTTTGCTGAGCCAAGACCAGCACAGAAATCCCTCCAGGACTGTTACTATTGATTCCATAATCCTGCAACCCTCGAAATAAAAGGAATCTGGACTGCCATGAACAAAACCTTTCAGTTACTAAAACTGAGATTTAGATAGGCATGAAAAAATAAACCTATATCCCTATGAAGTCTGGCTGGTGAAGTGGTTCTTCCAACTTTGACATAGTTTCCTCTGCCCTACATGTCTGTCTGACTTTCTACTAACAGCATTCTAATCCATGGATAGCTTTTGCTAGATTTCACAGTAGGCAGAAGTCTTGGCAAAATTCCTCCAAGTTCATTGAAAACAGACTGATAATGCAGAAAAGACCCTCCTGTAGCCTTTGCAGCAGTAAAAGCTGGACTATGAGTTCCTATAGTATTATATACCACATAATTTACATAGCAGAGAGACCTTAAAACAGCCTGAGCACTGAGAAAGCCTCAGCCAACTTACACTTCCTTAAACACAAAAGTCCATAGAAGACAAAATGGAAGTCTACTGAAAATTCTCTTGTGCTATTCTGATATCCACGGAAGAGCTGGTTTCCATTTACTCAACTGTGGAGTTAAGAGCAAGGAACATAGGAGTACAGCAAACATGTGGAACTAACAGAAAAACAATTTATTGAAACCAGTTAGAGACTTCATTAATAATAGAAGTATTTCAGAAACTGTCCATTACATCTGCATTCTACACAGTAAAGTCAATATGTCTATGCTGGATTGCAGTATTTCCTTCAAGTGTTTTGAGGTTAGACTGTATCACTCCAGAAGTATATTTCATACAAAAGTGGGAAGGTGCCTGTGTAGGTAAAGATAAGTATGGATTTTGCTGTTTACCGGTTCATTGCATAAATTCAAGCATATCAACAGCACAGAACAGCTCTTTCAGTGAAGAAGATTTACATTCTTTTATAAATACAAGTTAATATATTGTAGCGGCACCTCTGACTGCTGTGATAATTAAGGGTCTGTTTGTATTTCCATAATAAAACTCTGTTTTCTAGGGTGGGGAGGGGTGACTGGGTTTGTCCATATACCACCAGCAAAAGCCAGAAATACAAGGTTTCAACCAAGATCATCTTTTCTCTCCTTATAAAGGCAGTTTCACAGTAACCATGTGAAAAAATTCCCCCATATTTTTACCACATGGTTTTAGAGCACAGCCCTAAAGTGTCATGATATGCCCTTAAGGGGGTCCCTGGACCAGCTGCAGCTTAAAGTAACAATAACCTGCTCATCACAGGGTGCTCAAAATTTCCTTGACACTGCAGAGTACAGGAGCTGTCTGTTTTGCCAATAATCCACTCACCACATTACCTAAAGAGCCCCAAATAAGTCTTGACAACACCATCCCTATGCTATTTATTGCACGTGTCAACAATCCATATGTTGTATCCCTTGTCCTGAGTAGGAACTGACATGATTGCTCCGCACTGTTACTATTGGTTTCACTCCAATTTGTAACAAACCTGAAGGTTAAAGTTTGTCCCTAAGACAACAGTGGTAAAATTGTCTTCAGCTATGGAACTGATGAAAGAAAACTCCTCTACTCTTGCCAAATGTTAGCATCAATTTCTTTTTATTCAGAACCACCCAAAGTAAACTAAGGAAACACTTCTAATTTCTTCTAATTATGTTTTAAACACACAGTGCAAGTATAATATCCTAGCTTTCCCTGCTGCCACTGTGATATTTTTCTTCTTTCTGCTCCATTAAAACATCACATATATCCGCTGTTGTCTCCTGCCTTAAGCAATGTATTTCTTTAGACCGTAAGCAATACCTTACATGTTTGTTTGGTTCTCTAAATCTCACACAGTTGTCTTCAGTTATCTTGGCATTGTTACTGTGCAGTGTTAAATTCCTTTTCGTGCTACCTGAAGGTCCTGTAATGTTGCATTTTGACTACATCTCTTCTCCCTCATGCAGTTTAATTTCAAATCCTATTTGTGCATTATTAGTGTGGGAACTTCTTGTACAAGTTAACTTCAACATTTTTGAAAAACAAGCAAAAAAATCCACAGAATTTCCTCAAAATTTCTGTTACCTCTCTCAGTAGCTTTTTTTTTTTTTTTTTTTTCTTTTCTTCTATTTGCCTTTCCTCTCAAATCACTGGAAACCTACCTTCCTACCTTAAGCCAAAATCACACAGGCAACTAAATGCTGTTAGAGCTTTTTATGTTGCCATGTGAATGCCTTTCTAGTTCAGGTTCTGTTCTGTTACCTTGTCCAAATGAATATGCTGCATGACGCACAACAGAGCAAACAGCATAGATAGACTTCTGCATGTAAATTTGCCATTTTAATTGGCAGCAAAGTCTTCTAACTTAAAATAAATAAATTTAAGTGGTCATGCTTAAATGAGTTCCGACATTTATCTGCATTTCTTCAATCTGTTTTCAGTCACTATAGTGAAAGAGAAATGTTGTTTTATCAGCCCTTCCCTGATTCTGGCTTGAAACCAGATGGGAAAGTGCAGAAGCACACACACACACACACACACACACACACACACACACACAGAATAACTGCGGCAGAAATACAACCAAATGTTTTCCACATCTGAGAGGACTGTCTGAGTTCTGAGTTAAGGGTTTGAATCTAAACAGTTTTTCAGCCTAGTACTATCCTTAGTGGGATTACAATTCAACTTCTTAGACCAGATTTCCAATTGCACTTAAGACAAGCTCTTTCTATTCCTCAATTACGTTTTTAACAGAAGATAAACATAGAGGAACACTTGGAAATTCAAAAGACTTTTTGACCCTAAAAGATGGACATTCATGTTCATGAAACCTTAAAGTATCCTTGTTTTACAAAACATTTTATCTTGCCACATTTTCTAGCTGTACTCTCTTAGAATAAAATTCTTCCTCATGAGCTACCTGTGCTGTTTCCTAATCCTTCAATGAAGCTACTATGCCCCCCACCGATATCACAAGCTATTATTAAAATCATTTATGAAAAGTCATCTATAATAACGCAAATGGAGACCTAGAATTTCCAGTTAGGAACACACACAAAAAAAAAAAAAAAAAAAAAGGGAAAAAAAAGACAAAACTAGTTTTGGAAAACAAATAGAAAGTATGCATTTACTACAGCTATTTGTTATTAGTGAGCCTACAGTAACAAATTTAAATATCAAATTCTGTTCACTGCCCACTCCTAAAGCTCTTACTGATGCCAAACTTCATTCTGAAGAATCTCACCTTTTTGACAGCAGAACTTAATTCAGTACAAAATTACTGTTTCTTGTACTGCTCTGTAAGAGTTATTTGAAACCAAACCAAACTTAAAATCCGAATAACTGATACATTTGCTATTGCCTTTATTCCAAATAAAAAGGACTTCAGATACCTTTGTGATATGTTCGTTAAAATGGGAAGATTGATCTGTAGATATTATACAGGCCTCAAAAGTAAAATAGATTAGACAAAAACAGAGTATGGGTTAAAATCCCTGTGGGTGTCAAATCCATTGCACACAGATTGGAAAGCATTCCTCAAGTTGCTGGAGTCATACCAAGAGATTTTTGTTATTGCTAAGAAAGAGAGACATTTAAGCTGTATAAATGTTGTACAATTAATTATTTGATTCAGAAAGCTGCAGACAAGAATGCAAATGCACAGAGAAAACAAATCACAATTTAAGATGAAAGTTTATCATGAACAAGGAATTTCTAGAGTCTAACTGCTGGTACATACAACAGGCATGTTGGATATGGAGCAAATCCATACAAATCCAGCAATATTTTGTAGTTCACATACAGATATATACTACTGTCTATGACCTACAATAATTATAGTCTATATGTCACAAGTAATAATATTTCAAAAATCACAATTATCCAACTACTTAAAAGCTGTGCCCTATCACACAATAAAATGTTACACTTTTCATACAAATGATACCACAGCATAAACTGCTCTTGCAAATATTATAGCTTTAAACAGCATTTACTATTTCTAAATGCTCGTTGAACACAGCAGGTGGCAAAATGATTTAGCATCATGAACAAATACATATGGTTGCTTGAGCCCAAATTTTAGAGTAGATAAACCTATTTTCTGGTCCTTCGTTTAATGGACTAGAAATGAACTAAAAGGCAGCTAAATCATTGTACGTATTCTGGCAACTCACTGCTTCAAGTGAACTTTCTCATACGGAGTACTGTGCTTAAAACAACATAAAAGCAAATCACAGGTCTCACATATACAATGAATGGCTCATCTGCAATATCTCCTCTTACAGTTTTCAAGTAGGATTGTGCACTGTGGAAAAAACGTGCAAAGGTAAAAGCAAGAGCACAGTGGTGTGTAGTCTAAAAATCAATAAACAGAGAGAGGACATTAACCAAGAGGCTAATAAAAAGATGCTGCCCTAGACAGTAACATAAAGAGCCCTGATATATTCTTCTCTTCAAAAACGCTATTCCTTATGCCAATTTTCCCTTAGCACTGCAGTAGTTTCTCTGTGTATATACACGTCATCTTACTTTTTTGTCTTGTTCCAATTTTATGTTTGCATTTTATTTTCTCATTTCCTTCCTGCTACTCCCCTGTTTCTCTTTACTAGTTTGATGTTTACACAGACCTTTACTAGAATTGCAGGGTTTGGAGAGATCCCATTTTTTTCTTTGTTGTAATGCCCACATTTTTTTTCTGAGAGAAAAGATAAGTTTACCCAGAAAATAAAAAGCTAATACAACCTTTTGCTCATCAACAAAGTATGTCTTGTTGTAGCCAGGAATAAGTTAATAAAACAGGGAAAAAGCTTAGTGGCTTAAAGAAAAAAAAAAAAAAAAACTCCTTGGGGTTATGAACGAACAATGTTGTTTTTTCTTCCCAGCGTGCAAGGATTTAATTAAGTGATAACAGTCACCTTGGGGTGGCTGCACAAGGCAATAATATCTAGGTGAAGAAAAATGCTGAAGAGAGTTGAGTACAGTCAATTTATCTTCAGAGAAGGCAATAAATGAACAAAGCATAGGTATTTGGCTGATTGTTTTGGAATGTTTCCATTACTGATAAACATCAAAATAAAAGGACAAAGATTTGGTATTTTCAGTATCTGAAATGTATTAAATACAGAAAGAAACAACGAAATAAATCAGTGTGAGGTCATATCCTAGAGTTCTAATTGCAAATGTTTTGGTAATTATTCAAGCTAAACATAGAACAAGGGAATTTTAATGTTGACACAAAGGATAGAAATACAGCTGAATTGTGTATTTATAGCAAAGACAAAATACAATGAATTTCATTCTGGAGAAAAAAATGGTAAAAGTAGATGCAAAAAAAGTGACATATATTAGACAAACATATGCAACTTCATGGCCAACGACCCAAATTCAAGGACTTAAAACCATATTTGTGGGATCTCTTTAGGAAGCAAGGGGCAAGCTCAATTGACTGTAAGCTTATGTTATGCTACCCTTGTAAGCAAAGGAAATGACTTGTAAGAAATAGCAGCATGAAGCAGAGACAATGTCTACCATGAAAAAACATTCTCCTGTACCAAAATGCTGCTAACAATTTGCATTACGTTATTTGCAATGTGGGGTTTTCAAGGAATACATGGGCTGTCCTTCGGAAGTTTAATGTGTACAAGGGGTCCTGAAAGCCATTTGCCCATTTCCCAAAACAATACTGTCTTCCAAAACTTGACACAACTTGGAGTCCAGCTACAATAGTTGTTAGTGAGTGATGTGATCAGCCAAAGTCTGAGCCAAATGGAAACAAATCATGCTTCAGATGGAAGATAGCATAAACAGCCCAAACACACCAATAATCTTGGGAATTCATCACATTCCATTGTCCCTCTCAAGCTGGAAACGCTCCATTTTCCTTTTAATTTTCATACTTTTCCTGAACGTGTCCAGAGCAGTGAGGGAATTGATAGCTATTTTCTTGAGTTTACAGCTGGGTTAAATACTCCTCACCCACACACTTTGCATGAAGAGGACGAAGCCTACAGAGAATTGTTGTTTAACTGTGTGGGCAGATATTCTTTCAAAGAGAATGAACAAGTCAATAATGAATAGTTCAGCATCCTGAGTAAAAATATGAAAGGCTTGCATGTGTGTGCGAGTGTGAGGGCAAGCACATTTGTCTATACAAATTTCTGAAAAATATGTTTTGAATTTTAAGAAAAATCTTGAAACAAGTTACTCTAAGTTTCCTCATTATAACTTCTAGTGTACATCCAACTATTATATTGAACTAAAACACTAATTTTCAGTGCCCATCTTTTCAAGATCCCAAATGATACTTTGACAATCAGTCCCACTGCAGTTACTTTCCTCCTAAAACCAATATGACCTTTAAATTTCTTTATAAACTACATACAGGCATTCATTCCTCATCTGTAGGATGATGAAGGTTTCTCACCTGTCTGTAATTTCTGTTTGGCCTTGGTAATGTGATTCCAGCAAACACTTATCTCAGTTCCAAGTGCTACCTTACTGGTCATCTCCATCAAAACACAAGGGAAGAACGTATGAAGCTTTATCTCATTCCTCATTTTAGAGGGATTTTCTTTATGTTAGGACTGGGATATGTGAAACTAAGACCCCTCTTTTATATGATTACATAGTACAACTTTTTTTTTTTTTTTTTTTGGCATCCAACATGTGTTCTGATTCTGTATGCAAATTAACATATTAACAGCACTTGTTTGGATCTCAAGGAACAAAAAGGGGAATGAGCTTGGTTTGCCATAGAATTTGACAAATCACTACCAAACACATCTTAAAAAATAAAATTCAGCACAAAAGTATTGTTTCTAAAATTGTTTAGATCCTACCACTTCGATATTTAATCTTTGATTCTGTCTGAACTGCAGGGCTGGTTAAAACAAATATAACAGATTAGTCTTACTAATTTTCTTCTTACTATTTTCTTCTAAGTCTTTTTATTTCTACAAATTATCCCTCAGAAATTCTAAGAATCTTACCTGAAAAAAACACATTGGGAGGCATTGGTCACTGTTGCCTTCTCAAGGCTCAAAGTTTAATGTCAGAGGACCTGAAGAGCCATTCTTCATTTTTTTGTTTATCGTGTGAGTTACTCTTCAAATGTTTACATGCTTTAAGTTTTTTGTCTGTAACATGGGAACAACATGTAGACAACACCAACCCTTCTAAATTACCCTGAGATTGTTGCATTTTAGAGTCTGCAAGCATGGCATAGTCATAACTAAATATACTAAGTCGGGTTTGGGGTATTTTATACATCATCAGAAAAAAAAAAAAAAAAGGTAGAATATATGTATCTATTTAGACTGAGGCACAAACAGTTCCTGTTAACATTAATGGGAGATTTAAAACTGATGCCTGAAGGATCTTGTCAGAGTATAACCTGAGGATTAGAAAAGCTGTTCACATACAGTAAGAAAATCTGCTTGGTTTCTGTCTTTAAAAACAAAGAAAAGAGAAAGTAGAATGGGTTTAAAAGGAGAAGAAAACACTAAGTTGCATTTCCAGTGATTTTTTTCATAGAAAGAATGTCAGCCTATCGCAGACTACTGTGTAAATAATATAGGTTTGCTATCCAGAAAGTATTTGGTGATCCAAATAGTGCCAGAAAAATAAATATCTTCTCAAGAGCAGCTTACAAGGCAAAGGCACAATAAAGGAAAAATATCAGTTCATTGATGTCTGAACTGAAGCAGAGATGAAGAAGGATTTCTTTCCCTTTGAAGGACCTTTTTTCCCAACTTTTTACATTACGAACCTATTTCTGCCAGGGATAACTTATTCTTTGCTTACAAAGACTGATACTGTCTCTGGAAGATGCTAGACCGCGCCAAATGATAAATTTTCCCACAGCATCTTCCTGTAAGAGAATGCCCCTGGACAAACCTGCAGAACATTGTCTTCTTCCCCCTGGAAATTACTTCATACTTTCTGCAGTGTTTAAAAAAATATTGCTCAAATATTTTAACTGTGTGGAATCTATCCAGACTTGGCAGCCCAAGGTGCAGCTCTGAAAAAGCCTTTTGTATGCAAGTCAAGAGAAAACATTCTTAAAGGACTCTGCTCTTACAGTGGTCAACACCAGACAGCTGTCAGCAGAAAATACTAGGTCATCCAGTATGAAAATCTGCTGTCAGAACAAACCTCTTCACCATACAAAGATCTCAAGGAATACTTCTATAAGAAGCACCTAAAAGCAATGAAGAAAGGAGAAATATGTTCCCTTGGATAAGACAAGTGCTTTCCCACTTAATGTCATTTGAAGTCATTTGGCACATAATGCATATATATCAGTGATGTGGAAATTTACTGATGAGTGTCTATGTTAGCTGAAGACATTTCAGCCACCTTACTAGGTCTCTCCAAGACCCTTGTGTATGCTTAAAGATGCAGTATTTGAAAAGCTATATGACATAAAAATGTCAATGCACCTGAAGCACTGTTATTTAAATTTATATTTGACCAGTCAGTCAAACATTTAATGTCTAATTTAGACCTTTCCAATTTATACTAGAATACCTTCCCCCACACACACTTTGCAGTTACAAAGGTCACAAAATGTGTCTATAACTATCTATACCCACATCTGGTCCTGTTTGATATCTAGATCCTTATAGACCATACACCTGTCCAGCATTACAAAGTAAACATGACAGTAACTGCATTTATATACTTCCCTTTTTCCACCACTCACCAAGTACTTCGTGTTTATTATTAACATGAACTTTACATTCCAAACTTAGTGCATGCTATATGTGGAAATTCAGCATGACTAAAATCTCATTTAGTAATAAACATTATTTCAGACTATTACGTAGGTAAATAAACATTCAGTAGAAATAAATAGGCTCCTGGTTTTACTCAGTTATACCTATGGATGTCAGGAGTGACAACACTACAGTGAAATGAGTTAACCAGTGAAAAATTGGTGTGATTTGAAAAGGAATTTGTATTTAGGAGTGCCATCCGTTTATGACATTGCTGCACAATTTGTTAGCCAGCCCTTTCCAGGGTAACATAAATGACAAGGGCTACATGCTTCCCTAAAATGGATTCAGCCTACTCACCTGGATTATAATAAGAATGAAATGGGAACAGCAGACATTGGTCTTCTAATATAATGAAATAAATTTGAGGTAGTTTTGGAAGGACATTCAGTCCCTGTACAGAAGACATATATGCTATTGAGTACCTCATAACACTAGTGGGAAACTAGTGACTGTTTCTTTTCCAGTAGCCAGGCTGCAAGAATTATGAAGAAGCAGTCCTCAAGTAATCTGTCCAGAACATGAGCTGCAGGGAAGATTTTCCTTTTCTTCACCTTGCTCAGTTGGTGTAGCTAACTGTCATGGTGGCCTCTATGTAAATATTAAGATTATTTATAAAAAAATATTAATCAGCATAAATGGAAATTCATTTTGGAAGAGATCACTGCAAAGAATAACATAGAAAAAAAGGATGTATTTTTAGTAAATTATTTCTTTAGGGAAAAGCAAACAATCAAAACAACTTTAGAGCAGCATACATTCCAATCTGCAAACAAGATTTCAAATCTGTTACTTCTACAATATCAGCTGTGTGATGACTTTCTGGAACAATTCAGTCAAATTGGTTTAGTTGTTCTCAAAAGTCATGCCAGGAAAAAATGTTTTACATTGCCCATGCAAAAAAAAAATAAAATCTTATGACTTTTTCTTTACACTGTTCTATTCAAATCTATTGTCATTTAACCAAGTAATGAATCTTTAAATAAAACTCCAATTTACATGTCTCACAGAAAATCACTACAGCAGTTACCAAAAATTCTTGATTCCATTGAAGCCACACAGAAGTCCTGGTATGAGTTGTCGTCACCTCACTAGAACCTGTTTTTGCAGTTTTAGTTTGCTTTGGGTCAGTGGCACATCACAACCAGAACTAAGACCCGGCACTTGCCTTTCAGTGATCTGCCTGGTAGCCTGGAGGAGAAAGCTGCCTGGTCTGAATGTGAACATAAACCAGGATTTATGGCAGAAAGAGAATGAGGCAAAGAAGGATAGACTATTTTAGGCACAGAAATAGAACTGAGATATTTTCCCATTGTGTCAAGTTTCCCTCCAAAACTTGGAATAGTGTTCATGATTCCCACTGTCCTTCTGCTATCAGCAAATTGGCAACAGATATCCACCTCTTGTGCTGAAGTACATAGAAGAAACAACCATTGCTTTTAGTTACTTTATTAGTTTAAATGGGAAATGTGAGTGGAATTAATCTAAAACTACATGTTTATCAATGAACTATGTTGGTTTCAGCAAGACACCATCTTTCTGACTTCATTCATTAGCATGTACATCCAGAACAATGCAAAAGAAAAACATTAAGATTGCAAAGTTGAGCACTGCAAAGCAGAAAAAAAAGATCCAGTGGCATTCCTGCTTCATTCATTGCACGTGATAGATAATGCTGCTTTAATGAACAGTTATTTGATATTTTGTTTTCTCCTCAATGTTCAATGTGTGGCCCTAGGCCTTATTTACTGCATTCTATGCAAACCATGCTTTGAACACAGAATTATAAGCTTCCTTGTGGGCTTTTCTATGATGCTCATCACTACTGCATCTGAGTGCTTCATAAACATTAATTTATTTCCACAATAACCTTGTGAGGTTGTAGAATGAGGGAGAAGATATGGTCTCTTAACAGTATCCACATCATTATTTTCACTGATCGATGTTGAATACAACAATTAGCTTTACTAGATAAAGATCCTAATTTTGCAGGTATAATTGGATACCCAAAGAAAAGAAGTACAAACCAGGGTATGTAAGACTGAAGGGCAAGTTGAGGTTTTTTAACTTCAAAACTATTAGATGTTCAGAAGTTCAACAATGATAGTAAAAATAACATAAAGGCCTTAATGGTAAATATACACCCATGTTTTTATTTCAGCTGCCTGATATTAGGTACCTGATCCATTCTCATTACTTGCAGCGTGACAAACATGAGAAGAAATAAAGTTCTCCCAGATCAGTGCAACTATACAGGAAGATTAAAATTTGTCTTCTTATGGAATGGGGTGATGTTCTAGAGATGGTATACATGGTCAGAACTCATGAATTTCAGACAAAAAAGCAGATGTTTGACACCTACAGAAATCACACCCATTACAGCATGACACCATCTAGGTAGGCACCTAGCTAACATTTCAGGCATATGAAGTTCTGATTCACTAACAAAACTTTAGATTATTCTTTATACATCCCATTATACACTGAATACTGAAAATAATACTTAGGCTTTGACACAGATCCTAGTTAAAAATCTGTTAACCATCTTCCTAAAATGAGACAGATATTCTTGACTGTAAAGGTGGAAAATACTCCAGATAAACCAGCTCTGGTTCATCTGGCAGAAGAAAACACTTATTTGTATTATGATTAAAGACAGAATTAAGAGAGAGAAAGTTCTTCACCATTGGAAAAAGAGAGCAAAAACACATTTCACCTGCCAAAGTAATATATGAGTGATGATGGATTCCCTACAAGGCAAATGGTGTCATAGCCTGAATACCCAAAAGGATGAGGGTCGAGCAGGAGGTCTCAGATGCAACCAGCGTCTACACTATTAAGGGATTTAAAAGCAGCAGGGCGAAGTTAAAATCAATCTTCCATTTTTAGGGATCAAATGTAGATAACGGAGAGTGGGCATAAAATGACCATGTTAGCTTAAATCCCAAAGGAAAACGTGCTGCTAAATACTGTATGAACTGCTAAAAACTGAGGAGTAATGCTGGAGACTGAGCTGAACAAGAATTATGACATGACTGGATGTGTTATTTCTTTAAGACACTGGGCAATAAATAAGAAAACAACCTGCACTAACTATGCACTGAAAAAGAATTAGGAAATTGAAGCTTTCTGTAGAAATGAGGTGATCAAAATCAACTTTTCAGCTTTTTATCTGTTTAATCTTTGGGGTGCCAGGCAGCCACGAAGAACACACTAAGCCTTTCAGAGCTAGCCCTCTGGCACACTACATCTTTATCTTTACATTGCCTGCCATAGAAACACCAAAAGGCAGAATATGTACAGTGTATATGGACAGTGTAAGTATCAATCATAACCAATTTTAAATAATCTTTTTTTTTTTTCTTTTGCAGGAATCTAAATAGCATGTTCTGCTCAGTGGCACAGGCAAATTTGCAAAAGTGCCTTCAGTAACAATCCCTTGTTATTTCCAACATTTACTTTGCTTTTGGAAAACTGTCAGAATAGGGATATTCAGAAGCACTACCCACCCTGTTCAACCCTTTTACAACTTTATTTGGAGCTATACCTTAACACCCAGTGAAATATGAAGGATCAAATTCACTTGGGGATAGCAAGAAAGCCAATTCTTTTAAGCAGTGTTAACCTTCTGTTCCAGGATTTAAGATATCCTTTAAATATAAAGACTTCAGGGAAAATTTAGCATAGGACAGATTAACTCAAGTCTACATAATGTGACATTTCCTGCACTTCTTGCTAAGCACTTCCTGATGGCTATTTGGTGGGGAAGACACTAGTTTAGATGGAGCACAGTCTGATTCAGTATAGCAACATCTACACTATAAATAATACATTAAAATAAGTAAATAAGTAAATAAATAAATAAATAATTTACAGAAGCACCAAAGGAAAAGGCATCACAAATCAGAATCAACTGAAAACATCATGATGACAAAGAAGGACGTGCTTTAAGAGTGTGCAGACTTCGTGCTGGCTTGCTGCATAGAAGAGAATTTCACCCTTAGATGGTTGGCCTTTTCACTACAATAGATTCTAATAAAACAGACAGATGCTAAAGAGTCGATGGAAGAAAAATTACTATTGCCTAACTCACAACCTGTTCATCCGCACCCTCACTTTTATATATACCCATAATGCAGACAAACATATGAAATAAAGAGAGAAATCAAAGTCCACACATTCATATAAACTCACTGTCTTTGACAAGATTAAAAAAATAAGATATTCAAAGAATTCCTAACATTGTGCAAGTTACTGTAGTGAAAGAATAAACAAATTCTTCTAACAGCCCAGTTTAAAGGTGCCATGCTGTTTTATCCCTATCATTAAGAGGCTTATTTTAGTGCCTTTAACTATTAAGGTCCCCCCCCCCAATATCCCTATACTGCCCCCCGACTCACACACAGACATATATATGGTATTTGGGGGAGGTTTTGCTTTTGCTGTTGCCTGCCTGGAGGGCCTTCCAATATTCTGTGGTAAACTGTTGCTAGGCTTTCCATTATCACTAATCAGCAAGATAAATGCAGTCAGAAGGATGGAACATTTCTGTAGTTAAAGCTTTTTCTTTTCAAAAACTATAGGAGTGTTTGCTACTCAAATTCTCTATAGGCTCTACAGTATTGGTATTAATTTGCTAGGATTATTACCATCTGAGCCATAATGTTTTGGCCTGGATAAACTTAATTGGTGTTTTTCTTTCCTTATTTTGCATCTTTCACAGAGAGAATGATAAACATGTAAAAACAACTCGGTTTAAGACTGTGTAGGAGGCATTTGAAGGGGCATGAAAGGACAGGGACAGAAGGACACTTTCATCCTGAAAGGTTCAGAGATACTGCAATTAAAGCACTTTCATGGCTGGTGAAGGCGTCATTGTGTTCTGACCCTAGACCTATTATTATTTTTGCAGTTCTTCATTTAACACCATTCTTTTAAAAAATATCAGATTAGTCTAAATATCTTTGTCCTCCAATCTGTGGCTCATGCTCTGATCCTGCCTTTTAGGCTTGCCTTTTTTTTGTACCTCTCATAGCATGTGCTAATAGGGAGAGGAATGTGATAAATGAGGTCACAAGTTCCCCTACATAAGAGGCAGAGATTTCAAAGCACTGACAAAGACAATTTAAAAATTATAGGATACATAATTTAATAATCAAAATCTCTACACTAGTTAACAATTAATTGCACAGTATACATGATGCCTGTAGCCAGCCCATGCTCTTGAAGTCCATTATGTCACAACTTGGCCCTGAAATCCATCATGTCCTACTGAAAACAGTGGGTGCATGGGTGCCTTTCCAATTTATAATGATGAAAGAAAACCTCTGTAATTTCCTTCATTACTTCTCTATTGAAATGTTCATTAAAGAAAAAAATGGGAGGGGAAGAAAAGGACAAGATATGATCTCTCTTTTCCCATCCATGGTCACTTTATTCCCATGCTTCCAGCTGGCCTCAGTAGCTACAACTGGTACTTTGTGACATGTTGTGACATGTGCTTGATATGACACCTACCACCCAGACATTCTGTATACAGTTTGTGTCTCCTAATATAAAATAAAAGTTTTCCACATTTTCCCTGCCCTTTGTTTACCCTAAAAATTTCCAGCAATATTTTTTTTCCACAGTTTCATACTAGTTAAGCTCTCTGCATGCTATCAGAAGAGCAGAAACAGTGGTGAAAAGCCGGTTCTAGGTGCTGTGAAAGTAAAAGCACCTGCACAAGTTCTTCCACTGCTTGCAGAGACAGGTAAATAGAAGACTGGAGAGGGTGTCATGGGAAAGATGGGAGTTCTCCTTATGCATGTAACCCTTGAAGAGGCATGACTGTCACACCTTTTTTGTGGAACAGGTTGTTTTTAACCCTTGGATTTACTGGGTAGCACCTGAAGTAATTAAACCTGACATTTCTAGGGTTAAAACGTCAAGGAGGAGAAAGAGCTGAAAAAGGAAATTCCCTAGCTTCTTAGTAATGAAAAGCTGAGGGTATACCTTCTGTGGTTGTCTGAGAGATGCTTTCACATCCGTGTGTCAAGGGTTTTTCAAACTGACAACTTGCAAATTTGAAATACAAAAATGCCCAAAGCGATATTTTAGTGGCTCAGGGAAACTCTTGTACGGGAGAAAGAATTCTAAAGTGAAACGTCTCTAGAAATCACACAGGGCCTGACCACGATACTCTAATTATGCTAATTGCTTCAATGCCCTTGCTTTATTTATGCTGAGCAGCTAAGATAAATAAAGGAAAATTGCTTTGGATCTAACTGTATTCATATCAGAATGCAAACTAGCCTGTGTTTGTTATGTGATTGCTGATCTGTTTACACTAAATTCTGCAGGTAATTGCAGTTTTGATTGCACATTTATTTCTAGCTGCACAGGTCCCAGGACTAGGTCTGTCTGTTTTTATAATTAAACCGTTTTGTAATATCTAAACTCACTAAAGAGCAAAATGATGCTTTAAGAATTTACATATTTTATGCATTAAAGATAATACTTTGGTGCTTGGTGACAAAGAGGAAAAATTCCATTTATTACTGAAAAATGGACAGCATGTTCTGGATTTGAAGAAATTTGAGACATCTGTTCCAAGGCCTGTTCACTGAGCGGGACAGATGTCCTCCGCATCCCCGTAATCTGTTACACAACACCTACTTTTTGAACTTTCAGTTGTAACTTTCCAGTGAGTAAAATCTGTTAACAGAATAAGGCTGGGGCTTTGGTGCTTAACCGCAGAAGCGAAGGAAGAGTCAGCACCTGATGCCAGTTCTGAACGTGAAAGCCTGTCCCTGCGAAGACTTGGGAGCAAATGTAATACTTTGCAGTTGGGATATCTTTAGCTCGGTCCCATGCAACAAATTTCTGACACTGACATAGACTTTCAACATCCCTCAGAAAGAAACAGTATAATTCCCATTTTGCATAGTGAGGTGCAGAAATGTGACTTGTCTGTGGGTAACACAGGAAATTTCTGCCAAAGTTGAGTATGAAAAGGATTGTCTAAATCCATATCTTCTGCCTCAAGCACAAAATTATTATTATTACTTATACATCACTATAAATGTGTATGGCATATTGCAGACTGATAAAGTGACAGGTACTGCAGAGTTGACACTCTCAATTATAAAACCATCCTTCTGTGCTTGGTGATGAATTTGAGGTGAAGAAGCTTTCTATTTTTGTTCCAACATATTTAGCACCTTCTGAAACCTTAATTTGAACTTCAGCTGTGGTTATTTCTTCCTTTCCACCTCCCTCAACACACAGGCACAAAATCTAGTCTTTACTTCTCTGTCTGTCTTTGGAAGTGCCCGTTACTATAACATTACACAGAAAAACTCTATAATCTCTGTATTACATATTTAGAGCAACATCATCTCTGCACGGCTTCTTCATCCATCATCAATTCCAAAATCAGTAACCCAGTCCATGCCACTTAATGGAAGACATAATATCAGCCTATGCAGACTAGCCTGACAAGCCTCTTAGCTAGTTTATACTGTAACAGCATGGTGTGATAAAGTGTGCGACAATAGGCTGCTTGTACCTTGGTGCACTAACACTAACTACAATACGGCAGACGAAAGGATGTTAAACCTCCAAAGAAACGGCATGTAAAACTCAGTAGCACAACAACATCATAATGAATTTCTCTTACAATAAAACTTGCAATGTTAACAGTTTACAGTTATAAAAGCTGTTTCTATCTGAGCAAAAGATACTTACTGCATGATAAAATAAAGTTGCCAGCAAAACTGTTATAAAATAATGAGATAAGGTTTATAAAACGTTCTCCTCAGATATTAGTCAGTGGTTAATATATTTTTTTTTCTGATTCTCTGTTTAGAAGACTCTAAGCATGATTCAAATCCACTTTTTCTACCCCTTTCTTTTCTCACTCATTTATTAATCCAAGAATATATGATAGTCTTTCAGCACTAGCTTGTCAATTCTAACCACCTTTTATGAACTTAAATACAAGTTTCCAGTCCAACTTATAATCTAGAAAAAGAGTCCCCAGAAGTTGTTAGGACTTTATCCACATCCAAACATTTTGGGGGTGGAAGCAATTTTTAAATTGCCACTTTTTCTTCAGAACTCCGTTTTTCTACTCTACCAGCACACACCTTTGCTTGTGTATGTATTCGATTTTTCTTTCTCTGTAAACTATAACCTTAAAACTACAGATTTAAAAACACAGTCGTTGATCAGTACCACCCATGCCTTGAAAACTCTGTTTTTCCTGTTAAAATGAAAAAGACAAGGAGTGGTAGATTATTCTTGGGGTGCCTTTTTGCTTTTTTTTGTTTGTTTATTTTTTCTTGAAGGGCTGGAGATATTGCCTGTTGCTTGGTTGTTTGGCAAGAAGGGGAAGCAACCCTGTGCTACTGAATGCTGCTTGTAGCTCTTTGGTGAAAGTACAGGGAAACACCTTTACAAAAAAGAAAACTAAAAATGGACAGAATTGATTGTCTTTGACTAAATGGGATCTGTACTGTTAAAAGTACAGATGGGGCTTTATTGTTCATTTTTAAGCAAAACTCTTTTCTATTCCACCTGAGATTGAATAGCCACTTGAGTTCCTCCTCTAATTCTTGCTTCCACAGAAGGCACTGACTACTTAAATCAGAACACAAAGAAAAGATTGTATAGATGTACAGAACTTATACATCACCATGCAACAGGTGACTGTCGATGGCACACAGCAACTGGTAAGATCAGGCCCTGAGTTGCAGAGAACTGGCATGCCATTTAAAACTTTAACTTAACTGTAAATATTTTTGTTTCTGAAACTTCTCTCCTAAAACTTATATTCATAAACGACTTATTCATTTTTCATTCCATTTCAGCTTCCAAAACATAAAAATATCCATAAAAGATTCTAGGAGTAGTTGGCATATATAAACAACCCCCCACCCCCCCCAAAAAAAAAAACAAAAAACAAAAACAAAACAAACAAAAAACCACTACAGTTCTTCTACAGTTCTTTAGCTTCTTCTTCAGCTAACAGTGTTTTTTGGTCAAAAGAACTGTGTCCAGATGTTGCCATACAAAACAAAGCTTTTCAGCTTATGTATCACAAATACAAATCCACAAACAGATCTAATTGGCCCCTTGCTACAAGAAGGACATCGAGGTGCTCGAGCGAGTCCAGAGAAGGGCAATGAAGCTGGTGAGGGGTCTGGAGAACAAGTCCTACGACGAGCAGCTGAGGGAGCTGGGCTTGTTCAGCCTGGAGAAAAGGAGGCTCAGGGGCGACCTTATTGCTCTCTACAGGTACCTTAAAGGAGACTGTAGCGAGGTGAGGGTTGGCCTGTTCTCCCACGTGCCTGGTGACAGGACGAGAGGGAATGGGCTAAAGTTGCGCCAGGGGAGTTTTAGGTTGGAGGTTAGGAAGAACTTCTTTACCGAAAGGGTTGTTAGACATTGGAATGGGCTGCCCAGGGAAGTGGTGAAGTCACCATCCCTGGAGGTCTTTAAAAGACATTTAGATGTAGAGCTCAGTGATATGGTTTAGTGGAGGACTTGTTAGTGTCAGGTCAGAGGTTGGACTCGATGATCTTGAGGTCTCTTCCAACCTAGAAATTCTGTGATTCTGTGATTCTGTAATACGTCCCTCCATGCTCACAGTCTGGGTCCACGTTCTAAAGGAGTAAAGGCAGCAGGTTCAATTTGGAAGAGAGTTATAGCTGAGTCTAATCTTTTATTTTAAATTCATCTGAAGCATCGTATCTTTCAATATGTCCTTAACAGACAAAACTCTTCATGAACCTTCTCTAACTGGCCTGAAGTGGCATTGAGACGATGAAATGATCTCTTCATTTGGTATCTCCAGATAGCTCATCTATTTTTCTCAACTATAAGACAAAAAAAGCTGTCACCATTTTAATGAATCGCTTCTATGCATCTTAATTATACCGCTACACTGCGCAGTGCTGTAACAGAGAGGTGTCTGAATACCGCCTGTATATCTTGCAGTTCTGCCTTATGATAATCATTGCTTCAGCCTAATATAAAGCCTGTACAGGATCTATCTTATATCTGAAATTTGAAGTCATTTGGATCCTGAGGATTTGTTCAGTTTGACATTGAATTGTGATGTAATGGTTCAGTACTGTTATTACAATCTTTTTTTTAAATGCACAAGCTATTTAATTTCTTTGTTACCAGTTCTACTGCCCTCTTATGTAGAGAATAAACTTGCACATCTACATAAATAATTATTGTTATGTTTTATGTGGCATATTAATCTTAACACTAGTACCCAGCAGCAGACAGCATTATCTACGTCAGGTGGAGCAGACCAGTATTTCAGGATTCCTACCCACATGCAACATGAAACTTTTTTTCCACGTTAGACCAACATGTAACAACCACCTAAACACTGGCCCTACAAACGAGTCATTGCTCTGAACATCCAAAGACAAGCTGGGAAGAGAATCATTTCCTAAAAACTCAAGCTGAACAAATCTGTTTTAGCTACATTAAAAACACAGAACTGCCTTTACTACACTAGAATTGTTTTAACATTATAACCATCACTAGGTTGTGAGATAATTCCCTATCCTGGAGCAGGTTTATCTGAAGAGACCAGTACTTTTTAATTGGTACACCATGCAGAATTATTCTTTGTATGAATCAGCCACATCTTGTTCTCCCACAGCCAGAGTGGAAGGCTTTGGCCAGATGAATTACACAGTTGCTACAAAAGAAAGAAAAACATTCTCATCTACATATATGCAAACAGAATTTTTACAGTCTGTTCATGGACCACACTGCACCCTTCCCTTCATAGCAGAAAGGCATTACTTTAGGCTGCATTTTGACTTTTCCAAGATGATTAAGAACCCAGGAATCATTACGTCCCCACACAGACAAATTTAGCTCTCAAAGACTGGTTTAACATAGTTGTGAGTTGCATCATACAAAAACTGTATTTACATTCTTAACATACTAGCTCAATATTGAAAAATATGGGCAGTCCTGTGGCAGAGTGTGTACCAGTTGAAATAACTCTTGTGCATGGATCATGGGTTTGGTAGGGGCTTGGAAATCTGTCTTTAAAGAGGAATGTGCTCCAGATGCTTCACTTGCATTCTAAGGTGGCAGTCACTGCAGGCTTCAAAGTAAGTTCTTGGGATTCAGTGATGAAAAAATGAGCATGAGCTAGAAAAGTCTCAAAATCTGTCATGTTTTCCTCAGTTAAACTATTTGGCTTTCAGTTCAGATATGATCAGATCTCTCTGATGCTACTTAGGACAATGTACATCAGCCTTGAGATTTCCTACTGCCCTCTGTTGGAGTAGGAGAATATTTCAATTCTCTGATCAGTCATGAAGCTTCTGAGTGAAGACTTACTATATGGTAATTGTACCTGTCACAATTATCCCACTTACAGTCACATAAACCTGTCTTCTCTCATATTAGATGATGTTTTCATTTTGTCACATTTTGATTTTCATTCTTTTAAGTCAAATGATAGTAGAATTTCTGTATTAACTTTTTTTTTTTTTTTTTAAGAAGGAAGACTGCATAAGTCTTTAAGCATTTTAAATCTTCAAATCCTTTCCAAGTACTTTAAACAGCATATACAAAACAGTTAGGCCAACAACATGCCTGGGTGGACAATGCTGCTAATACAGCTGAAAAATTTTGTTACTTTCTAACAATCACGTCATGAAAATTCTGATTATGCAAGATTATTATTATATGACTTCCTTAATGCATACCAATTCCAAAATGTATATAAAGAAATTCTCATTATCTCTCTGTAAGGTTAAGATAAAGACCAATGAAATGCTTTAGAGTTCTGATAGACAAAGCTGAGGCAGGTAGTAGGGAAAAGTTCACAGTGAATGGGGAGAACTCACTGAGAGTTTCCATCTTCTCACTGCAGTGTCACAAGAAAGCATCATAACTGGAAGAGTTGTGGGGCAGACATAGCATGGGTAAGCTGAGGGACAAGTGAAGTTACTTAAAAAGCCTGATAAAATCTCAGAATGAAGGTGATGCAATACTGCAACATGTTCCTTTAACTAAAAAATTGGCCTGGCCTGGCCACTCTCTCCAAGAATACTGCAAATGTGATACAAGAGCCAAAATTGAAATGCTCATTATGTTATCTTTGTTTTATAGCTGGAAGGTGTAGGATATAGTCCTTACCAAGAAATGGTACTATATAGCATAGGACTATTTCAGTGTCTTATTTGCTCTTGGTGAGATATTATAGCATTCATTATAACTAACTGTCCAGAACAATTTGCTTAATTCATTTAAACTAAATTCTGATCAGGAATTGATAACATGAAAGTTACTAAATTACCAAGCTACTAAAATGAATCTGCTTCCTCTACTACATTCATAGAATGCTTTAATATATATTCAGTATCCATTGACTGGATTTTTCTTGATCTCATTGCCACTACCCTGTATTTTAAACCTCTGGAGAATTCAGTCCAACAATTCTCAATGACTAACAAGCTGTATAATTCACCAATGGTTTCCTTCACTATTTTACAGTTTCAACTTGGGAAAGGTGAGTGTATGTGCTGACAAGATTATTATAAGGACTAGTGTAATAATACTATAACATTAAAAACTCCTTACTTAGAAAGAATAAAAATCCTTGGAAGAAATGCATGCTTTTCATTAAAAAAAAAAAAAAAAAAACAGAGGTTTTAACACACAAAAAAGATATATATACACAATATATATTGTTTCTTTTATTTACTGCATATAAATGACTTAGATATAGAGCAGATTTATCTACTGATAATTCTTGCTACAGACCTTCAGAGGTAACCTGGGTATAAGTGAAAGAAAATCATTTATACCTGATAGTTATGAAAGGTCATGAGTGAAGAAGTAAATTCTAGATCTGAGGTCTATCCTTAGGGAAAGAAGGCACGATGTTGCTATGAACTGTGGAGCTTTCTTCACAAGAATGCGAATATGTGTGTATGTGTGCAAAAACACACAACAACTTATTAAACAACAATAAAATCTCAGACTTTCTTTTCTTGTGCATGTATCTTTCTTCTTTCTTTGTCTAATATTTTGGCCTATGACATCCTGTGTTCTCTCAATTCACTTGTGTTAAACACTTTCCACACTTCCATAAGCTGTCTTACTGTCAAATAGTAAAACATGCTTTCTAAGTTACAAACTCAGAAGTAAAAAAAAAAAAAAAAAAAAAACAAACAAACAAACAAAAAAAAACTTAAATACTAGATGTAATTCTTAAATACTAACAGGATGCTAAGTATATAGATCCTTCAGCCTAGAAAACAGCATGTGCGAAAATGTAGAACAAAAGACACCCACACTCGCACCCCTTATTATACTTGTATAAACACCTTTGCATCCCAGACAGTTTCAGAATGACAAAGCTCAGTTTAATACATGTGCTCTGATCTAAGTAACTGCCTTAACACAGTCCAGTTTTTACCAGCAGTAAGCAGTTCTTACGTGCTCCTGTCTGGCTGCACCAAAATGGGCTATGAGCTTCATCTGCATTATTTAAATAAGGGACTCTGCAAGGCAAACTAATAAATAAATAAATAAAAATCAACCAAACAAACAACTATTGGAAAGTGATCCTAAGGCTAACCAATAAATTTTTCTGTAATCTAAATTTTAGCAATAGCTGAAAAAAAACTAATAGCATGCCATACTCATTTCTGTTGAAAATCTCCTTTAAAAACTGCTGAATACTAGCCCTACCATATAAAGGTATATGTGACCATGGAAGCTCAACTTTAGGCAAGGAGTTTAGTGTGCAGACGGTGATGTTGGTGTATTTGGACAGGTTTAGCACTAAATTACATTTTTGTTTCCATCAGTCAGATTAAGCCCTCTGTTACATCACTGAAAACGTTTCTGGAAAGGATGTGTTTATTATAAATTAAGCCACCAAGAAAGTTAGGCAGAATAGACTATCTTAGAAATGTAAACTTAAAGAAAAAGAACAGCTGCAAGTCAAGAGCCAACTGTTTCTGTTTTGATTTATTCTGTATTTCAGAGCTTCTTCTTCTATAGGGAACAATATGCAAGGCATTGGAAATTCAGAAGGCACCTCTTTTGTGTACCATAAAAATGTGCTGCTAACCTACAATACCCTCATAGAAATACAATTCAATAAGGAACTCAGTTGGGAAGATGCCTCGATAGAACAACATGAAAAAATGGTCAATACAAGAATGATTTAGTTTACCTTATAAGGGATTTTGATGCTGGAAATAAATAGGGCTTTGAAACTTGTAAAATAAAAATCAAGATAAACACAGACCCATATTTTTAATTCTCACACATATTTAATGTGACTTTTTAGCAGATCATTGCCTCTGAATCATCACTTCTATCAAGCCTATCACTTGAGAAGTGTTACAGCACTTAGCCCTCAGGGCAAAGATAAGTCTTCACCATTGTCACATATAGTACACATATTGAGCCATATTATGCTGAATGGGAATACAGTGTACTGTAGAAACAGTACTGATTCCTGCAGAATATCCTGAGATACTTATCAAGCTGTTAAAGGAGACATCAGTCTTTTGTCTGTATTGCCCTTGACACATCCTGAAGGAAAGTATCGGGAAATTCTTTGTTTGTTGAAGAACCCTCAGACCCCTCAGGTCTCATGTAGGTTAAGTGCCCCACAGACCTCTCAAGAATGGAAAAGCACCTCAAAAACCACTATCTGGTTTAACAGAAACAAATAAACACTAGTACTGAATAAGTTAAGACCTAACGTCTGTAATGAAATGTAAACCCCAAAATCCACTTGTATCCTAAAATAGTAACAACTAGATACTGACATCAAAGATATCAAAAACAGTCATCTCAGCACAAAACCAAAACTAAACTCCAAAAAACTTCCCCAAACAACTGCTACAAACACCAGCAGGGGTTAAAAGAATGACGGAAAACTTTACCACATTAACATCCAATTATTATTGCATATATTTTCAAGGATAAATAATTATCTGCCTGCATTCAGAATTTGCTTATTGATTAACACACAGACCACACAGAAAACATCCTGTATTACAACATTTTTCTTCCTTTCAGTCATTGCTTGTCCTAATACCTGGTGTTTATTTACTCTGCAACTGTTACGCAATTATTCTTAAAAATTTTGGAGAGAGAAGTTGTGAACATAAAAAAAAAAAACAGGTAGAAATTTATCATATGACTACATGTTATTATTATTGATTTTGCATATTCTAATTTTGGTAACAGAACAGAGCTTTACAGTTAACAGTGTTGTTATATATGGAGTGGTAATTATTGTCGAGAAAATGGTTGATATTAATAAAGAAGGGGGAGATTTGGGAGTGTGGCCATGGGGGTTGGAAAGCCCCATGGTTGAGATAACATCAGACTCTTAACGATGAGGCCATCAGGAATATAAAAGAGTTTAGAGGGAACAAAGAAGTGTGACTCAGGAGACTCCATGCAGTCTCCGGTTTCTTGTTCTCCAGCCATTAAGGCATGGAAGTTTCTGGATGCTTGCTGCTGTTGTTATATTCAAAGTTGTTTGACCAATGAAAAGTTGTTTTGAAAAGAACTGCTGTGGAGAGAAGGGTATAAGAGGGGAGCCTGCCCTCAAGAAGAAAAAAAAAAGGAAGGCAACACGATGTGATGAAGTTATGATCAATAAAGAAGCAGGAAAAAGGAGTGAAGGGGAACAGGCTAGCAGAACGGAGACCAGGATGGGAACAGGCACATTGATCACCTCATGAAGATAGGTTCGGCCAAACTCAGCAAACTGCTCAGAGAAGCTCATACAGAAAGTCGCTGGAAATGGCACACCTGAGCTGGAAAGAAGCTCAAACTGAGAGACGCGGAGCCGTGCACACAACTGCCCCTCGCTAGTAAGCAGCTGCGCATTATGGGGAATCATACATCCTTAGGAACAAAGACTGTCCTGGTAACCTTACAGCTTATTCTCCTTATTAACAATTGGACAGTTTATGAGCCCGAAATATGGGACCAAACTGAGGTCAAGGTGTGGGACTCTGCAACTAAAAATGACAAGGTTGCAGTGGGATTACTCGGCACCTGGCGAGCAATATCTGACGCCTTAAAGAGCCATGTGGGACCACAGTCAGAAACGTGTGGTTTGCCAGACAGCAAGGGAGCTGTGGGCTGGTTTACTGATCTGACTGCTACGCCATGGGCCCCTCTGCTGCTACAGCCATCGAAGGCTTTTGCTGTTCCACCCCCTGGTGACCGGGACGTGCCTTTAGACCCAGGCCCATTGGCCTTGAAAAGGAGATGGATATGCTTTTCTTCGATCCGGGAAGAACGGGATACATAAGGCCTGAAGACCGAGTTGCTTGACAACTTAAAGCAAGATATATTGTTCAAAAGGAATGGAAAATGGAGACTTGCATGTAATCAAGAAAAGGCATGGAAAATGGAAACTGTTAAGTCATGGAACTTAAAGGATTGTTTGTTACCTTTTCTGATCGTGAATATGTATAGGCGTACTCAATTTTATTAAGTTATGGAACTTAAAGGATTGTTTGTTACCTTTCCTAATTGTATGTATAGGCATACTTGGGTTTAGTATGTAAAAGTATGTTCTGTATATTTAGAATGTTTGATGTTCGTGTGTGCATGTTGGTGGAGCGTAGACTCCCCGCACTCCCAGCGCTGTTTACATGCCTTTTATACCTTTTAGAAATATTTGTTTTATAAATATAACAAAATTCAGATTGAGTTGAGACCTCATTTATAACAAGTGTTAAAAAGCATGAGCACTAAAAATGTTGCTTTTGTTTGTTTTCTAGCTCATCAGTGACATAGCAGCCAACAAAACTCAAATAATACTTCATGAAAAACATTTCCTTTCATATTTTTCCACAGGCAGATCACAGAAAAATTCATGGCTTTCCTGTCTCAACAGAAATTTACAGAATAAAGAAGACAAAGAATAAAACCTCAACGTCTTTCTTAGATTACACAGAATAACACACCGACAATGCATGATATTGACTTCTGTTCTCTAAAATGCACTTGTGCTTTCTGCTAGAAATCTATCTAGTCAGATCCTAAGAGCTCAGAAATATATTGTCACATGCATCTGTTACATCTACCATGTTGGAAAAGTATCAGATCAGATGCTGGTGCACAGGCACAGGAGGCTTACAAGTGCCGTGCCCTATACCTCAGCTCAGCCAGGAGATGGAGAAGAGCAGCAGCACACTGCTCACTGGCACTGAATCACGGTCTTTCATTGCCAGCCAATTCCCTTCTGTCCCAGCCTGGTCTGGGTTGGGTGGTTGAAGTCTCAAGTGTAGCACCACACCGCTTCCTCACAGAAACAGCAGCTCATGTTCCAAGGATAGGATGCAGGGTGGTTTTTGTCCCCTATTTACACCTATGTAGGTCTTTGGTTTTTAATTATTTATGTGACTCGAATTTCAAAGCCACTTAAATTTCTATGCATAATCCCTGATGCAAGCTATGAAAAAAATGTGTACATGCTTACATGATATTTCAGTTCTCAGCTTCCCAGGGGTAATATGATCAATACGTCATTAGGGGAACATGGGAAAGAGAGAAAAAAAAGCAGACCAGAGACAAAACACAAGGGATAAGGCTGATACAGCTGGCCAAAAAAAATGGCTTCATGTTAAAAGAAAAAAACTAAAAGAGTTCAGAAGAGCTTATTGAGCATAGCACCCTACTCTCCAAGAGACCTAACTTGCAAAATGGCTACTTAGAAGTAAGGTTACTTAAATTAACTCATATCTTGGGAAAAATATTTATAGTGAAGGTGAATTTAGGAAACATGAAAATAATTATTTTGTCTTGATACAGAAACAACATAGGGAGGAATCACTGTGTGAGTTTCGGCAATCAGTCTGTCTCTCCATCTCTGTTCTCAGATGAAACAACCTATAATTTCATTCCTAACACTCCACCGACTGGAGACAAACAATGTCTGAGTTGTGTCAAATCATACCAGGAGACTGTAAAGTGGATAAATTTCCAAATGGATTAGCTAAGACCAACAAACTCATTTTACTTGTGACCTATTCAGATTTGAAGCCAGTCTCTTATTATAATTTTATTAGAACAAACCATTCTTAAACAGTTTCTCTGGAGTGTTCCCTGAAGCATGCATTCAATCAGTTACAGACATGCATGATTATATTTTTTTTCCCTTCCCTTCTTACACATTTTGCTTTATCAGTATAGAAGAATAGTTTTTCACATTAGGCCATCAGAATATCCAAAATATACCTTCCATATATTGACAGCTGGTAGAAGATACTATAGTAAAGTTCACTGTCATTTTAGAAACAGTTTATACTAAGTTGCCCTGATAAGCTATGTCTAAAACACTTTCATATTTTAAACCTTTCCATGAGCTAGCTTCCATTTTCCACTCACCATTCCTCCCTTTTCAGGGCTCAGACAGCTGTAAGACAGCAATGACTCCTGCCATTATTTTATTTTATTTTTTCCCCCGTGTGATTTCAATACCCTCTGGGCAAGGTTAAAAAGTATTATTTCACATGTGCAAATTCCATCTCAAATTCAGATTTTTGTGAACAAAATACTGTTAAAAATATCTCTAATCACAGCACAGAATCACAGAACACTATGTAATCATCAATGAAAATGCAAGGCTGAGGTCATGGGCATAAACTTGTGTTTTGACAAAATAATTCTGAATATTTGCTGATGTCCATCAGTGGCTCAGCCAGGCCACTTAAGTAAAACAGAAGGTACAGACAATGAGTAGTCCATTTACAGTGAATTCATCCATTTATTATAAATCTGAATCCTAAATCAACAACCCTCTCCAAAATACTCACTAGTATCACGGTTGTTTCTGTTGAACAAAGCTAAACTAGCTTGTGAAAATGTTTTGTCATACTTTTAAAGTTTGTTTACAATGCAATCTTCTCAGCGTATATTTGAAAAGCACATGATGATAACAGAGGGGTGGTATGAAATCTTCTGTAGATCCAACACTAGAGAACACTAGTTGACATTCTATAATGTAAATTGCCTGAATAACCTGCTTTCCAAAAACGTGATTGTAAAGATAGTATTTTCACACACTTGGGCAAGCTCTACACAGTAGAAAGAATGACTAGCATGTAGAACTTAATCTACAACATTCATTTCCTGCTCGTTATGGCTGGCAAATTACAAAAGGTTGGCAGCTACTGAAGAGCACTTCTACAAACAGGTTCCCCATATAGCCACAGGAGACTAACATAGTGCACAGTTGTATGTCAACAGCCTAAAAGAGAATGTTACCAATATTTTGTTACCAAGGATCTTTTCCTCATCAATCTCATTCAGAATTTCAACTTCCCTATTGATTATATGGCAGTTTTTAAATGGCCAGAGACTGAATCCAATCAAACCTGTTGAAAGAAGCAAAAGCGATCAAACTAATGAACGCATATTATGTTATTTACAACACAAATAATTCAGTTCCTGGGGCTTTCCTCGAATAAAACAGTGGGATGAAATAACCAATGATTAAATTAAGTGGAAAGCAGCACACTGAATCTGAAGGCCTGGATTCACAATAAAAAGATTCAGAATACAAAGTATTCTGAAGTCAATATAGCATGTTTTCCTGATTTCGGTACACAGACACAAACAAATAAGAGTTGTATCTCTGTCTTTATAGCTAAGTATAAATAAATACATGGATTTATTTATATGCCATCTACTATGCCATGAAAATGGTCATTTTACCATCACATGCTTGAATATCCTTTGATCTTCTGTAGCCAGACATGTCATACCAAATCTCTGCTGCCGGATTAAAAAATTGCTTTGGAGAACTTGTGGGGGTCAACAGTTTGGTTCTGCTCCACTTCTTAAGCTCTTAGGTGATGTCAGCAACATCACAAAGTCCTTCATACAGAATGAAAAACTTTCTGATCTGGCCAGAACACAAAGAGATAGTAATGATGCTCATAGCACTTACAGATCATCAGCTTAAAATAAGCACATGGAACTTTACCTTTTCAAAACTAAAAATAAGATTTTTTATTTTTTTTGGAGAATATTCTATATTCTTTTATTTATTTAAAAAGAAAAATGCAAGCAACTAAAAATAGTCTAACCCCATTAGAAATGAAGCCTCCAGAAACATGTAAGCCCTACCTCCTTAACCCTGACTACTAAAAGGAAGAGGTATCTACTCACCTACTAAACACAAGAAAATTCATTGTGAGGTTAGTCCCAAGTCAAAGCTGTTCTAGCTCTGGCCTGTTAGGATAAGAAAAAAGACCAACAAACATGCTGGGAGTAGGTGGATGGAAAATATGGGTTGAGATGCATATCTTTCAAAGTTCAGGTAAACACCTGACTTGAAATTCTGCTTCTATGGCCTTAACAACCATTTTGTTGCCAACTTCACTAATATTTCATGCTTAGAATGTCTAGTTTAATTTCAACTTTTGGACACATCAGCAAACAAACCAGTAAACAGCTACTCTTCTAAGGAAAGCTCAGGCTATTTTGTCTAGCCATATATATAAATTATTTTAAATATATGTTGGTATTTTATCTTAGGGCTTTAGGAATGCAGTGAAAATTGTAACATAGGTAGGTTGGTGTCCTTCATTTTTCTCCTAAAATACGGATATGCTTGAGTACTCTATCACAGTCTAGTGAGCTCCTCTGAGAGCAACAGAAATAGATCACCAACAAAATTCCCATTCAGTACACTTACTCTTGTCCTGACCTCCTTGGAACAGTGAGCCTACTCCAAAATTATTTGCACTTTTCAGGAAAAAAAAGAAAGCCTGTGTGTAAATTCTGGGATTTACAATTATTTGATTCCTTGTACCCAGAAACTAAACCTTCCTCAGCTCATCAGACCTTATGCAGTCCCATTCCATTCCCCTTGCATCTCTCTCTACATTTCGTGAACTATTTTACTCTTTGCTATCGAGCTAAGAAGTTCAGGCCCTAGCCTTTTTATATTTTCTTAGAATCAAGGCACATCAGCAGTCATCTAATATCTCATGACCATAAAAACAGAACTTATTTATTCAGAAAAAAAGGCCAACTAGGTTATTTAATGAAGCAAGCTTGTTGTAAATGTTAAAATACTTTGGCAGGATTTTCTTGCCTGGTGTTGCCATGCAGTTTAAAACAGATGGCAAAGCTGAGCATAAAAATTTCCCTTTTACAGCAGAACCAATAACAATACTGTTTGTATTACAGGCCAGAAGGCTTAATGGAAACTTCACTAAAATTTTTTGTGATAAAGTAAGTGCTGAAATAGATCAGATCACTCCCATTCTTCTGTCCTATAGGAGGGAGCAATCTATGTTACTTTTTCATGAAATGAAGAGGTATATGAGGAAATGGGCAGGATATTTAGTGAAGTTAAATATTTTTTTTCAAACATCTAATAAACAGTGGTTTCCCATGTAATCTGAAGACATTTTCTAAAGTTGTCAGTGACCTCAAAAACAACTATTTTTGACTTCTTAGAAGTACTTGTTTGATTTAAATTCTTTTGACTCTTTTTCTTAACGTATCTTCCTCCCATTCAGAATACAAGCTTTAAAGAAAATCTGAGAAAGGAGAGGTGAATTGACAGCATTCCTTAGAGTGCTAGAAATACTAGAAACATGATCCATACTAGAAACATGATTTTTCTGAGGCTGGTGATCAGCTGGTGAAGTGTGATGCCTACAACAGAAGGCGTCATGGTTTCACTCTCATCAGTGGGAACTACATAGATCTGAGTGCTCTCTCTCTTTAGGCTGATATAAAGTATCTCTAGCTGTCAGGCTGACATTCTTCTGTTGGCTTCACCTCATTGGTGGCAAAGAGCAAGGCATTAGTAGAGCCATTCTATAGAGAGAAAATGCAAAGACACTTTGGGCAACAAAGGAGGCAGCAAGGAAGTACCCAAATACTGTGATTGGAACCTGACTGGAACCTTTTCACTTTGAAATTTAATATGGTATTTGATGCTAAATCTGAATATTAAGCAATGTATATATTTGCAAATAATTTGTATATAACCATAAACTCTCTGAGTAGGACTGGAATACAGTTAGGATGCAATCAGGATACAGTTTTGCACTTCTGCCTAATTGGTGATTGCTATCCATTTGATATATCTATGGGAAATACATGTATGTGAAAGAGTATGATCCTAGTTGTGTGAATGATGGGATATTTGAAGACTTTTCACAGGACTAGAAAGATGGAAGGAAGTGGACAAAGGGAACAGATAACTAAGGAAATTGATAGGAAATTTTGACCAGAAAGAGCCTGAGTAGATGGGAGTTGTCAGGTTTAATAACAGTTAGGTGATATCTAGGGACCTCTAGAATATATCAGGTGTAACAAGTGCTAGTGCTGGAAGTCCTCATTGGAAATTATCCCCAAAAATCACAATTTCTGCTTGCTGCTGGCTTATCCATACTAAGATCCAACAGAGGCAGTGGTAAGACAGATGTTCCTGTGGTAACTAGCACTGCCTTAAGCAATATTTTTGTGCCATCCATCTGAAAATATGATTTTCATCTTGGGCAGTGAAAATACATGAAGGAAAATCTGCAGATGTGAATGTTGCACACCAACAGGATTCAATTTAATTGTATACTGTAGACTCAAGTTGTCAGATTCATATAATATTATTTTCTATTTCTAGTGTTTGAGTATCTGTTCATGAAGAAAATGTTTTATCAGTCTAATAAAAACTAAACAGGATAACAAGCAGAATGTCTAAAAGAAGATGTATAATTGGTGTTTGCTGGACACAGAAGGTCACTGATAGGGAAGAAGCTTCTTTGCAAAGAAACATCATTTGATATGGTTGAAGCATATCACCAGCATGGGAAAAATAGTCTGGTAAGACATGAACTGAAACAGAATCTTGGATGAAGAGAAAAGCTTAAAAGGCCCTGTTACCACCTGGAATGCAGTAAAAAAGGGGACAGAAATGTCTGGTTTCACTTGACAAGAAATAGAACTGCAATGTAATGACAAGAGAAAATGGGAGGGTCCACAGACACTTTATACAGTCAAAGGACAGAGAATGTTAAAAAAAAGTTTGTGTGCCTCATCAACTGCAAAAGAGCAGATACCAAATCCTCAAGCTTTATTTGCCTTCTCTTCAACCCACTGTCATTTTAATCCTCATGAAAGATAGCAATCTCAACATCTTTCTCTGTTTGCTGTTGCACGAGTATTTATTTACTAGGGCCACCGGGGGAAAACAAATCACAGAGAACAAATGGCTTGATACTCTATCACATCCCAACTGACAGTGTTTGAAAATATCAGCTTGTGCACCACAGTCCTACAATTTTGAGTAAACTGTTCTGTTATTATAGTAGAATAGTGTCCCAAGAAATAGCAGAGGGCCTAATGGAGTCCTTTAAAGTCTCCACTGCTTTGGAAAGATGCATAAGTTACCTCCTTTTCAAGGAGCTGGTGGTAATTCTTGCTTTTAAAAGCATTAATAAGCTATATAAGTAAAAATAATACCTGAACGAGAATGATGTTATTTATATTAGTGCAGAATATTCCAGGTACTGTAGAATACATATATAGTTGTGAATAAATGGTCCCAAAACTGCGTGAAAGACATATACACAGAAGGATTTAAACAAAGTCCTATACTGTCATTGACAGAATAAAGTTAGAATTACTGCAGCCTTTCACACCTCTATTCTATAATTAACAAAGAATGAAAACCTTGCCACGGTAACATATTTTCTGCAGTGAATGTAATTTTTTACTGTGCTTTTTCCTGTGCTATTTAAATGGGAACAATTCCGGTGCAGCCCATTACTGGAGGCCAAGATTGAATCAGAATTTATTTTGATGCATGTTCAGCTATCAATGTTCAGTACAAAAATGTATTAAATAATATCTTCAGATAAAAAAAAAAAAAATACTACAGATTTTGCTTTGACTTTGTTGGGGGTTTTATTCATTAAAGTGTGTTGGCTAGCTCTCCTGAACTATAGCCCTAGCTTTTTTAAATTTAATTTTATTAACTAATTTTTAACCCACCCACCAAAATGCCATTTGTGTGATAACAGCATGTGCGGGGATTCCTAAGGGATATGGAAATTAATCCCACTTCTGTGAAAAGACCTTTTAATAACTCATATGTTATTTTACCTTCTGAGTTATCAGTGGGCTTTCCTCCAGCATTTTCTAAAGAAATGTCCTTGGAGTTTGAAATGGAAGGGGGAGGAGGAAAAAAAAAAAAAAAGAAAGAAAAAAAGAAAGAAAAAAAGAAAGAAAAAAAAAGAATAAGAATCTAAGAGTTTGCTCCTTTTCTGTAATTTTGAGTTGTTTATACAAGGCCATGTGTTTCTTTAAGCAGCCTTTAAAATGGTACTCCAAGATGCTGCCTCAGAGTCCCTAAAACATTCTGTAATGTGTGTGGGTGCCTATATACAGGGCTTGTTATAGCCAGCAGCATTTAGTTTACATTTCTGAATCCAGCTTGCTGGCACATTAAGGTTCTGACTGCTGCAAATCCCCATGTTTCCACCTTCCTCCCTTGCTCTTTTCATATGCACATATGTCGCTGACAATTTCTCCTGTTTGCCTCCTTCCTTACATCCTTTTTTCAATAGTGCTCATGGATCAATAAGACATCATGGCACTGTATGGAGCCTGAGTGATTTCTCATACAATAGCTGCTGTGACCATGTTTCAATGGGAATTGCAAATCCCCTTGTAAGAAGGAGTTGAAGATATTTTCAGTTACTGAGCCATCACTGCAAGGGCACTGAACCTCAGAAAAGGCCCAGAAACCTGAGCTGCTGTGGAGCTTGAAAGGAACTGCTACAGCCACGACACTTGATGGATCTCAGCCTTGATTACAAGAGCAGACTACTACCACCATGATTGATGAAATCCTGCTTTGGAGAGGAGATGAGGAAACAATGAAAGCCCTGACTATGGGGCTGGGGGCAGAGGAAAGGAGGGAACGAAGGCAGAAGGGAAGTGGTCAGGAACCTGCTCTAATAGCAGGGAAGTGCATAGGTAGATGGGAGGTGAGAAATGTTTTTCTTCAATCTTCTAATGGGTACAAAATAAGAATTATATGAAGTACAGTCATCAGTTTATAGAGAAATCTATTACTCTTTGGGATCAAAAAGTGAACACCAATTGTGAATAATGGTTTCAGCCTGTGGCTTTGAGCATTAAATCCCATTTTTCAACCAGCAGGGCAGTGGTTTTCCACTATCACCTCAACTACAGTTTATGTTCAGTGTGCCAGTGCATCCCTCTTGCTCCATCTATGCCCTCTTCTTTCTTATCTAGCTATACACAATCTTATCATTTAAAATTTCAAAGATGTTACTATCTGCTGTCTCTCTCACTGTGCACAGTTAAAATCATTTTTAACCAATGTATTTTCACAAGCTCAGCTAAGGTTAGACGTTGAACCAAAAAAGATTGCTTCCATAATTGTAAATCAAAGAGAGAGATAACTATGTTGTCTTCCTATGTTGCTTCTAATTAGCATGGCATGTGTTCAGTCCATATGAAATAGAGATTTAGTTTTAATTTTCTGTTAACAGGGAGAGTATAGGTGGCTAATGCAGTAACCTTTCACTTCTGGATGTTTAGACTGGAATTTGGCTGAGATTACAAGTTTAGCTGGTCTCATCTTCACTTTTAGCAAAAATTGGTCTTGTTACAAAAATCACTCTACATTAATTTCTCAAACATCACAGATTTTTCCCAAAGGAAGAATAATGCCGGGTTAGAAGTAATTCTAGGTGTCAGAAGAAGTTGCATTTACAGAGCTGTGTAAAAAAGATGGCTTTGGATTAGTACCTGACTGAATCATGTTTAATTTCAAATTAACTCAAAAACTATAATGCAAACATAAAAGCATATACAATGAGGTAATGCACACAGATGTGTGGCGTGCAACAACATGGAGGTAACATAATCCCAGAAGAAACAAACAGACAGGAGAATTACACAGCTAAAACTTCCTGCACTTCCATAAGAGTTTCACTGGCTAGTTAAAAGCATTTCCCCCTATCTGTGTACCCTGAGCCCAATAAATACTTAAACAAGCAAACAACCACCCTCATACAGTCAGGCCATGCGTGGTTCTCATGTCATTTTTTAGTCATATCAAAAGGGCAAGACGTAGCAATATACAGTCAATAACTATAACTGGAAGCTCTAGCTTGCATTACCTGCTTTGTTAGCTGGAATCCCCTGTTATAAAGAAAACTGAACAATATATCCTAAAACTTTGGGTTTATAACCTTTTGACTTGATTTTGCATGGCATGACTACTATGCACTAACTAGAGCAAAACAATCTATTCGACATTGGACTGAGTGACTACTAAAAGCTGGATTGTAGTTTATTATGAATGCTGATCGCTCATACTACAATGCGGATAGTATTTGACTAACCCTAACAACGTAACTGTTATTGCTCAGGCAAAACTATTGCTTTCACTCCTCAAAGTCATTTGAATTTGTTTCTTGAAATAAGCACAAAACACGACAGCAATCTCGGTTTAAAACTATATGCCTAGATAATTTCGGTTTCCAAATGGACAACTTGGTTTTCTAGCAACAAAACAGCCCCTCTAACTTGCCTGCTCAGATTTGCTTCAGGCTTTGCTTTAGTAGTAAAGTCACTGTCTTCTGAACACATAAGTCTTAGAAAATTTCACTGCAATTAGATTTCCTTAGTCTTAGTCACACTCATAAAAAAGTATGAAATGCGTCCCCTATTATCAACTATTTTTTACTTAAAGCGAATCAAAGAATTAATTCTTTAATCAAAGAATGGTCCAAACTAGCTCCCTTATATGTAATGGAATTACCTACATACATGCACACATAGAAAAAATGTGGAGAACAAAAACATCAGATTTCTTTGTATTCTCCCTTCAGTTGAGCTGAACACTAAATTAATGCATACAGAGTCACAAAGTTGTGCCCTTGAATTGTCCCCTAAGGAGAAAACAGGACAAATTTTAGAGGAAGGAAATGGGAAACGGAAATAGAAAGGAAGGACTTGACCTTCAAATGCAGAGATGTTGCAAATATCTTAACAAAACAAATCTGCCAATTTTGTCCTTGGAGTTCTGTGACAAACTTTATGAAATACATATTTGATATTTTGCATCCTGAGAATTGCACTTTACTACATACAAAATTGTCATTATTACCAAAAGCACTCTTGGAAGCAGGGTTACGTAACACAAAGGTTCATTAAAAGAAACATACTTTACATGATTATTTCCTTCTTGAGATATAAACTCAGTATGTTGACAACATAGCATAGGGTTTTGCTTTGTGCAATGACAAGACTGTAGGAATAAAAAGTTAAAGTAGTTTTCTTGATCTGGGGGGGGGGGGGGGGAAGAGATTTGCATATACTCCATATATATTTTTTTAGGCATAAGCAGAGACAGATAGAACTGTATCAGGGGACAGTGAAATAGTAAATGCTCATCTTCATCTTGGTTGCAAAATTTCCTTTGGGCTTAACTGGATATCTGAACAAACCTTGCTTAGTTCACCAATCTGCAAGAGGCAGGTATGAAAAATTCCTCTCATTTAATTGGTCATTGCAAGGGAAGGTACTTTTTACATGTTAGACCTCTTTGCAGTGAGAACTACAGTCTTATGGAAGCAAAATGAGAAAACTTTCAAAAGTGTACACTTTCTTAACAGGAAGCTGATTTTTAAATATGAAATTCTTAGACTGATATATCTTATTTAAGAATATTTCAACATCAACTGTGTATCCTGAACATTACAAACACAATAGATCAAGGTTAAGGGACAGTGTAATTCTAACAAATTTAGTGACAGGTTAAGATCAAGGGATGTCTTGACATTCTCCTCAGAAAGGTCAATCTAGCAGGTCTGCAATGTAAAAATGAAGACTCTGCCATCATTGCCATGGCAAAAGGTCAGGCACAAGCTGATTGGTGATAGAATTATCAAATTAACCAATCGATGCTGGTGAGTAATAGATGTAAGCAATCCTGAGGGAGAGCCCCAGGGCAAATGCCAGCTCATCAATAACACATTGCCTAGGAAAAGAAGATCCTCTCTTCAATCCATGTCCTTTACATTAGCAGTGGTATCAAGGAATTAAAAGAAAAATCGAAAGCAACAGCTTTAAATATGCTTCCAGACTGTATACAGCATTCAAATATCCTTCCAAAGCAACTTCCATCACACACAGTGGTACATAAGAGCATACTAACCATCTAAAAAAAAAAAAAGGAGGCATATTCTGAGCAGGTATATTCAAAGATTTAAGGATTTTTATACGTCTGACACCAGTAGAGACTTTATTAGGAACGCTATTTTACCTGTGGCAGTCGCAGATACATAAATCTCAGGTTTGATTTTGTGGCAACTTCTGCATGTTAAAACACGAAACAGATTACAGGTATGTACTTGCACGTGTACTGAGGATTTTAGACGCAGGGTGTAGCAAGTGCATGAAGAATGTTGTGGCAGCAAATAATATTTGAATGCATATTATGCATCTCTCTGTGTATCTGATTGGTTTTATGCTGGCTGCTACATGGTTCAAAGGGTTAAACTCTGCAGAAGCTCTCTGCAAGACCACAGGAAGGCAGACAATGCCTTTCCACAGGGGAAGAGGGCTTAAGGTAGGCAAAACTGAAACAAAGAACTGAGCAGATAAAAATCTGAGTTCCTGAGCTCAAGGGATATGCAATGACTGCAAGAAAACAGGCTGAACCCCATCCCCAGATATGTGGTTATCTAAGATCAGCGGGACTGTCTAAACTTAGATGAAAACATTAAGTGTTGGTGAAGGTAAAGTGTATAAAAGCTGCTTTGTTATTTTAAACTTATTTCATCTCTTATCATTGTATTTCTAAGGATAAATAAATGATGATTTCAAGAGCCTTGCCCACTAGTGATATTTCTCAAAGGGAGTTGCAGACTTGGAACAGTAAAAAAATCTCTGGAGCACTGCTATCAGATCCCAGGAGACCAACTCTGGGAGCACCTGGGGCTCTGCACTGTGAGAAGACAACAGGGCTCCTCTCCAGAATGAAAATAAGGCAGTGACCCGATCCCTGCTGGGCATGCTCCACTGAGATATAGGAAAGGTCAAAAGTACACCTTATCCTGCAGGTGGATGGGCCAGAGTCAGGATGTCGAATGTGACAGAGCACCTGTCCATGTTAGCAACGACTGCATTCGAAGCAAACATATCGTGTTGACTACTTCAGCATTCCTTGTTCCTTCCAGCATCACCCATGCTACAGAGAAAGGCAAGCAGTGATCTTTGCACACTGAACCAGAGCTGGGCCATTTTATCATATATTACTTAGAAATCACCTTCAACAAATGCATAGAAAGGACCACTGGCCTGCAAATCTTCTGCCCAATTATCTTAAGTTTTTAAGGGCCTGTTCTGGCCCTGTATAGGCACACTACTCTTAGTAGCTACCATTCAGGTATTCTTACTTCTCTTTACATAGTTCTGGTTCTCAGAATCTTAATTTAGCTCTAGTGATGCATCTATTATCATGGCAATATGATATTGCTATTATCACAGTAGGAATGGTAATATGGTAGCACTCAGAGTAAGAATCCATTCCGCCATCAAAAAGCATGCGTTACTCCTATTACTGCTAATGGGAGTTCTGCACATGTATCAATGGCAGAGCAGATCCCTAAGTGAGCACAATTATAACCCCTACTGTGAAATTCTCTGAATGCTATTTTCACATTGCTTTTATTATAAATGTACATAACAGTATCAAAAAAGTCTAACTCATTTGAATAGGATAGCCATTTGAATATGAGCTAGTTTCAGTAAAATTTAAATTGCATTCCTTTTAAAAGAAACCTTTCTGGTATTTTTGATGCTTAATTTTCCCTAATGTATTGTTTAAAATGCAGTTAATATTCTTCCCTCAAGAAGTATGAGATGCACAGAAACATCTTAGAGTGTGTATTTATCCATAGGAGGTGCAGAGGTTTTGTCAATGGACTAACAGCCCGGTCTATGGGAGGAATGAGTAAGTGCAGCACCACTGAATACCACAGAGTTCCATCAATTCACTTCACTTGAAGATCTAGCCCTGTACCACCTTCTCAATCTATAACAGTACGGTTGATAACACCACTTTTTAAACACACGAATATTTTTATAATAATTGTTTTATGTTTCATCTGATCTGCAGTTTAACGAGCACTAACAGTCAGAGCTATAATTTTAGTAGTTCCTTGGATACCTAAAAACCTGACAAGATAACAACTATGGCCTGTGGGAGCTCTGTGTGCTCTTCTGTTCAGAAGCAGCGCTCACTGGTAGTTTTACATTGCAGTAATTCCAGTCAATCATAAAAATTATGCCTAGTTTTATCAGAACACAGAATGACAATTATTTATCCTTCAGCATTCCCGACTTGGTTGATGTAGAAGAGATAATGACATAAATGGATTTATTTATTTTCATTTCTAAAGAACATGATAGTTGCATTTGAATTTGGATGTTGTGGATGCCCCATCCCTGGAAGCGTTCAAGGAAAGCTGGATGGGGCTTTGAGCAACCTGGTCTGGTGGGAGATGTCCCTGCCAAGACCAGTGGGTTGGAACTAGATTACATTTAAGATCTCTTCCAACCCAAATCATTCCATGTTTTTAATTACCAACAATAAGCAAAATTAAAAGATTGGATTGCTTTATCTATTTAAAACTATATATTGGAAAAACTACATAATGAAAACTATATATTAAAACGACCTCACATTGGGGTATGCAAATTTCTTAATAAAATGTGAATAAAGTAATGTCAATAACATTTTTAAATATTAAAAATGACCTTCAAATTCCAATACTGTGATTATGATGATAAATCTATGATGACCAGTTCTGTTTAAAATTATGTGGGGATCCTAAAGCAAATAAAATTTAATACTAAACCTTTGTATAGACCAGGAAGATGGACACATTAGCACATGAGTCGCCTGAATAATGGATCAGAGTATTCCATGTGGATTATGAGATACTGATCTTTATAGGGACCTCAATGCACTATAGACACACAAATAATGTGAAGCAGTACTTTAAAAATGAATATAAAAAGTAGGAGATTTTAGGACAGAAATGACCTCTTATAAACTGAACCTAACCTGCTGTATAACAAAATTCATAGGTTTGTCATGCAGTAATAAACCTATTTAAAACACTCAAAGCTTCAGTTTACTAGAAGTTGATGGAATGACTTATTTTGGATTGTGCTGCTGTATTACTCCAATTGCATTTACAGGCTGTGAGCTCACATGCAACCTCTGCTATTTTATCAGTATTAAAAATGACATGACAATGCAATGAGATCTGGTTTCTGATGCTGTAAGTGAGCTGTCACCCTTCCCTCAAACCCTACAGAAATATGGAATATCTAACCACCTCTGAACAAGCTCGTGGTTCTAGATTAATGAACAGCATTAACAAGGCACTGATGTGAGGAAATACATCCCACTTACAATGTCACTGTATAGTACTCAACAGACTTAGTAGAAAAATTAACAGAGAGAAAGCTAATAGGCAGAAAAAAAAAACCTTTTTCCCCCCTGAAGTCAGTTTCAGGCCTGTAAACATACTTCATGAATTTCATCAAAAATAATGCCAAAATCCTATTGTTATTTATTACTACAAAGGTATGAAAGCTTGATTAAAATAAAATAAAATAAAATCCCTACATTTAATGCAATGTTGTTTACCTGGATGTGGAACAAATGTACACAGCATATGTCATTGTCTTTGGCAAAGGGTGGACACAAAATCTATAGTATCTTATTACTCTGTCTTTGTTTTATGAAAAGGGACACCCCTCAGCCCCCCCTCAGAAGAGGAGACTGTATGAATATAGTAAAACTAGGACAATGCTGCCTCTTCCTAAAAACAGCAAATTATTTTGATGAACTGGAAGTAATGCTAATTAAAATTCCTATTTTGCAGTATTTTGCTATAACATTTCTGAAATATATGGAGAGCACTGGATTTGCACAGATGAAAAATCAATAAAAAGCAGATCAACAATGCTGAGAGACTGAATAGGATTTGCACATTCTGTTTGAATCTCTGACTCTAAACAGTATTGTAAAAGAAGCATGTACCACTCAGCAGGAAACGCTGGAATCTAATCATCCACCCCTATTCTGAACCTAGCCAATTTATAAAACCTTCTTGAGGTTACTTTTCTAAGCTTGAAATTGTAGCATTTTCTTGTGTGCCGGATCCCAAATAAAATACTATTTTAACTCAACCACTGCCAAAATGGAAAGTGAAAAATCATGACTTACTTTCAGCTGGGAATATTATTGTTGCAGAGAAATAAAATACAATTACAATGCTAATACAAACTACAATACACCCCAATGGAACACCTCATGAAATATAGTATTTTTTCAACTGTAGCAGCGTAAACATCATTAATGTTCAGAATTTGTGCCATTTTTCCTCTATTTGCCACATTTTCCCCCCTGTAACATTGTTTCAAAAGTACATTAATTGACTACCAGCTCCCATAGCCTTCACTGTCAGGCAATGTGGTGCTATCATCAAGTTTCTTTCTACTTTAAAGCTTATTTAAAGAGCTGCTATTTGATATGAGCTACTTCTGGTGTTGTGGAACAACAGCCTTGTAGAATTAAACAACCAAACACTTATGGAAATATTGAAGAGATTATTTGTGTTCAATAGGAAAAAACTCCTTGATGCTAGCCCACCTATTTTTTAAAAGATCAGAGAACCATGAGAAAAAGCCAAACAAATCCCATTAAGACTTTCTTGATATTAAATGTAAACTGTAAGAAAGGTGAATTCACACAGCAGATATATGGCAGTTGTAGGTAAATGGACTTGTTATACTGACAGGTAAAAAACAACCTCTTTACACTAAGTATTTATTTCTCTGAAGATCACAATGAAAACAAAACAAAAACAAACAAACAAACAAACAAACAATAAAAAACACAATATATTTTCAAAGTTAGTATGCCTAATGTGTAAGAGGAAGGCAGGCAAAATTAGAAACCTAAACATTATTAAATGTCAATAGGATTTCCTCAACAAACTTCGTCAGCATCCTCTGAAAATTATAATGGAAGAAATACACTGAGCTAAAAGCCACTTACAGTTACAACTCTTGGCAGAGCTATGTCTGTATTCTCCCAATAGGAGAGCTCTAGAAAAAAAACAGGTGGCACTGAAGGCCTTATATGAACCTATTTCAGAGGACTTTACTTCACACCAGATCTAGACTGTTCTCATGAACTGAATAATAGCCATTAACAGCCGAGTGCATCAGGTGGCACTTGAGGAATTCAGGTGCTTTAGTTTCATCCAAAGGCAATCTAGTTCAGGTGTTCCAGGACTACTCCATAACATGGAGAAAAACATGGTATATGGGGATGATGAGGATCACTTCAAAACTGCACCCCAAATCTAAGTAAAACACTCCTGTAGATTCACCATCTGGCAACTCGGCATGGATATGATTATGTCTATGAATACTGAAATTTTTCAGAAAACTCTTCCTAAGCAGAGACAAAAAATCTGCTAGGTTTGACCCATTTTCCCATGTAACTTCAAACAGTATTTAGACATTTGTGTTTGAAAGACAGCATTTGTATACACTGTATTTTTTTCAAGACTCTGAATCTAAACCGTTTCCTGCAAACAAATCTTGTAACTTTTCAAAATGAGGTTTTACTCTATTTGTGATGCATTTGTATTTAGCTTTTTTTTTTTTTTTTTTTTTTTTTTTTTCTTAAGAACTAATTAGTCTCTGCCTCTTAGGAAATCTGGTCTATTAAGTAGAATGGGTGAAGTTCATTTTATATTCTTCTTTTTAAATCTCATTGTAATTATATGAGCTCACTGCCAATATAAAATATTGCCATATCTGCTACTAAAAGCTGGAGTTTCTCTTCTCTTTCATTATTTTCAATTGTTTTTATTGAACCTTTATATACAGCATTACAAAGTAAATAGATAAATTCATAAACAAAGCATGACAGCATATCCATGTGATAAGAGCGGGTGATAGCACCTACTTGTTTACCTCACTGAGCCATTGTGAGCATTAATTAGTTAATGGTCATAAAGCACAGTGTACATGTAAAACACTTTACAACTGCTAGATAATATTACATATGATATACAGAGTAATGCCAAGACTGCATATGGCATAAAGTGGAAGCACTCAATCATTATATTAACCTGAGTCTTTCAGGTAGTAGAAACTGACAGAGTGAAATAATGGTTGACTGCTTCACAAGTATCATTAAACCTTTTAGATGGTTATTCTCTTTGTGTGTATACATTCAAGCCTGTAGGTAATAGGCACCAAGTACCACTAGTAATCTAAGATAAAACTGCAAAAACATTTCCCAGTTCATCACAATAACCTTGATAGCTTGGATGCTAGGAGTGTTTACTAGTTTCCCAGTACATTTAGCTGTTGGTTTACGGAGATTCTGGGACAAAGTGGTAACAATGGCTAAAGATGTAATATTGAAAATAAAAGTTGTTTCCAGAAATGCATGTGCATAAAGATCTACTGGAAAGTCAAGTGGCCTCTTCACCCCCCTAAGACCAGTAAAATTGACATTACATAAGGTATAATGGTGTTAGCTATTCTGGGGCTAAGTCGAGAGCAGAGCCATTGGGCGGTCCATACTCATGCAGCACCTAGCACTATGCTCATAACCACAGTTTTCAGTGCTCCGATTATAATAATACTGACAGCAACAGAAGATATAAACTGTGTATAATCAAAGAACACACTTTTGAATACAAGGTCCAACTTCTGGGTGTTACTAAGGCTAGTATAATAGTTTAGGAAGATATTCAGAGACAGGTTTTTTCTTGTGAGCTGAAGGAGTTGTGAAAAACCTTTCTAAGAAACCTCAGAATTACATAAAAAATGAATTTTGATTTTTATTGCACATATAAAGTAGAAAGATTTGTTTGATGCTCAAGAGCTGTCTTTCCTTCAAAGAAGGAGACTAATGGAGTGGAGATGGAAACTGGAGTTAGATGAAATTCTCTCTAAGTTTCAAATTTTTTAATTACTTCAGTGGAAATCAGAAGGGAAAATTAGTAAAAAGTTCCAATGAAGCACTATGAATGGAAATATTGAGCCATTTTGGAATGCAGTCCTTGATAGTACCATAAATTTAAATCACTTTAAATTGGGTAAATGATATTTCAACTATAGCTCAATGAAATACAAGAATTTCCCTAGTGACACAGATGTCTTTCACGAGGTTTATACCTCTGGAACTCCACTGATCCCAATGAAATGTCTTTTTGTTAATTTTGAGTCTGAAGCTAATCCAAGGAGATAATAAAAAGCTGGTGAAGTAGTGAATGTGATTCCATTATATCGGGATTCATAGTGAAGATACAGGATTTCTTGTCAATGTGATTTTTTAAGTTGTTTAGGGACAGGTATTTTAAGAGTTTGGGTCAAATTCAGATCTTGTGAATCCAGATGCAAATCAGTTGCAAAAATTCTGATACAATCAAATCACTGAATTCACTGTATTTATTATATTTCTTATACTGGCTGATGCTACACTATTTTTAACCAATCTGTTTCCTACATTACTATCCTGAAATTATCATCACCCTATTGAGAAAAAAGATAAAGGATAGAGTAACATTAAATTTTCCAAAAGAATTATTTTTAAAAATATGACACATTCATTACTTAGATCTAGATCAAAGAAGATACAAGATTTTCATTGTACTGATGTTAACTGGGGGGGAAGGAAAACTACTATGGATGTAATTTTGGTGCCACTCTAGTCCAGAGCAGAACTCCTACTCAATGGGATCAGATTTTGATCTTAGAGGCTGAAAGCTTTCTAGGTGATAAGTTCTAGTTGGTTATATTTTCGTTTACACATATACCAGTAATTTGTAAGCATTTCTAAACAAACCACTCACAATACTTTTCCAGGAGTGTCTACTGCAAAAGTAACTGTGTTAATGCACATGACAAATGAATTCTCTTCCCTGTCCTTAAATTTTCTCAACAGTTACCTGCAAATTTGGGTGCACTACTTAATATCCACACCAGCTCCTATAAGTTGTGAAAGCAGTAACTCCAAAGACTTGAGAATTTCTGTAGGGCTAAGCATATCCCTGATATTTAAACATACATGCAGAAATACTGCTCATGGAAGACTATAACACCAGACTTAAAGTGAAGCTGCTTGATGCATAATTGATTTGAGTCCCGACCAGGTAGATAATTTTTATCCGATTCCTTTAAAAAGGTCATGTCATTATAGGTGTGTTCGATTTCTCAAAAAAAAAAAAAAAAAACACTTATGTCCAGAGATATATTTTAGAATCTGGCTTATTTATTCTTGTAATCTTCAGCCTGTGAACTTTTATTTCTGTTTCATAATAACAACTGTATGTACCTCATTAGATAACTTCCACTGAATATCTAACTACATAATACGGATTTGTGCTTGGTACTTATCTGCTTTACAAATTCAGCCCTTAAACAGTCATTTTCATAGCTCTGGTGCCCACATACTCTCTAAAACTCCTACGCTAACATCTCTGAGAAAAGCCTGTAAAAACAAAAGCAAAAACAAAGTCTATTTCTGTATCACCTTGTCTCTAATTCCCAACACTCATTTCTGGTGAACTAATTTTCTCCTTTACCTTCTGTCTTCTGTAAATATATTTGAAGAATCCTTTATCGTTTCCTGATATATTCCACAATGCAACATTCGGTATTTCTTTCAGTTCTTCTAATTATCCTTTTAACTTGCTCCTGCTTAGGCTCATAGATCTCCCAGTCCTCTCCTAAACAGACTGCTTACATTTCCTTAAAAGTCTTCAGTTTATTGCTCATAGTAATCTCTGTGTTGCTATTCTCCACTTAACTAGATTGGCCTCTATGGCTTTCTATGATTTCTTTTCTTAGGGTTTCTGTCACTCTGTCTGCAGTATTATTAATAAATATGTGACCTTGCTTGTAAATATACTAATGCTGCTCTCTATAGTCAAATAGGGTGCCGCAACTTTTTAACACAGGTTCAGATTTATTAGAGATACATTAGTATATGCAAACCTTTCAGCAGATAAATAATAAAATGCATATGTATGGAGCAATCTGATACCATTAGCTCCAACCATTAGCTCCAACAGCTCAATATCAGGACCATCTTCAAGAAACAAAGGAAAGGGGGAGTGAATGAATACAAGTGACAAACCTGTTCTAGAGGAACTGTCTCTACCTATTACAGTCTCCTAATGATCTGCTAGCATCAGATTGATTTGATTCCTCCACAAAATGAAAAAATGAAAGTGTATCACACCCTTTTAGTCTATAACAGGAGTTTGAATCTTGTTCCACACATCTGGAGCAGCCTTTGCAAATTTCATGGATGTGACTGTTCCTCAGTTGTAACTGAAAGAGAGGAACTTCATTGACACAGGTTGTTATATTCATAATTGCACACTGTAGGTCACAAGCATAAATGATAATTAAGTGACTATGTCTTTTATACCAAGCGAAGGCTTTTAGTGTATTTTTAAAGACAGAAAATTAAGACAAAGAGACTCTTCCATCTTTAGTTATTAATTCACTACTGTGATTCTTTTGTGAAAGTCATTCTATTCATACTTACTCTCCCTAAAAGAGAAAAATAAATAAATAGAAGAACTGTATTTAAATAAATTATAGAAACCTGTCAGTGAATGATCTGATTAGTTATTCTATTGGGTCTACATTGAATGTGTTTGTTCTTCTCTTTAAGAAGTGAATAAAGAGAAAATAATGCTAAACTGATAACAGACTAAACAAAGTAAGTGGATATGGGTCAAAAAACCACAAAATATTATTTGTGCAGCGTGTATTTTTAGCCACTTAAATTTTGGGCACCTTTAACCTTGCATGAGCACTATTAAAAAACTGAAAAATACCAAACAAATGCTCTAATTCCTCTTCACCATCTTGTCCTTAAACTTTAAAAGATACTATATGTATGAGATTTGAGACAAGGTGGTAAAAGTTAGGAAATGGAAAAGATATACATTTCACCCTAAAATTCCACCACAGAATGGATTTGTATTGCTGTCTTTTAACCAACTCTGCAGGGATTGGACAGAATCCAATTTGTCATCATTTGTTCACAAGCATACTGCTTACACTGTGTACTTTTTTATTCTTATTCACCATTTACCCAGTTATATCTATCCTTATTAGACCCCTGCTGAAGGCGGCAAGGCAGTTCTAGCTAAGGAAGTCCCATAGCTTAACTTAATCCTATTATCTCTAGATAAACAGGGATGCATAGGGCTCTAGATGGCCAAATTTAGTTCTACTCTCTCTTCCCCATGAGGAAAACTACTGTTCCTCATCCCTATGCCTGATGTAATTAAGATCTGGAAATATGCCCATTCCAATCCTTATCCAGTATAAGCATCACTGTCAATGTTGAGAAATGAACTGCAGTTATGATGCAAAGGGTTGACACTTTAGTGACATTTACTGATGTGTTAGGCCTTTACAATGGTTTGGCTCTATGTAGCTTATGTCTTCAGGAATTTAAAATGCCTGCCTAAAAATCTAATAAGAGAAAAGGGAATATAATAAGAAAAAAAAAATTGATAATATTGACAAGCAAAGACTTTATTATCTCTACAGTATTTGGATAGATATAGATTGTCATTAAATTATAGCAATATACACTATTTTACGCAGTTATAGAAAATGAAATGAATAGTAAAAAAGGATCAATAATAGAAGTAAAGCAGTTACTGGAAAAGATCTTCTCTCCACTGACTCTGGTAATGTAATAAAACCTGCTGTGTTTGTACCTGGACAGAAACACAAAAATAAACAAAATACTGATTTGTACTGGCTATCTGAAAAATAAAAAAGAATAGAAAAGTTTGTTAATATCAAATTGCTGAATATTGTGAATTAAGATCTTCATTCCATGCTTTATAATATATTTCAGTTGTGCCCTTTTCTTTGAATACACATCTGCATTTTGCCTGCTCTACTTCTCAATCTGAATTTCAAGCACACTACTTAGTGACTTTTGTGGAGGAAATGGCAAGTAAGTATATATATAAATATATATATATATATAATATATATACAAACATATATATGTAATTGAATAATTAGCATGTTTTTGTATACAGGCCTGCCAATTTAGTTTAATACTGTGCTATTACTCTCCAGCTATGCCAATCCTAGCCTTTGCTAAAGAGAACATGTTAACCATGCCAACTGGTTTCCAGATTGAGAGATTTTATAACATAATGAAATGTCTACTAGACTGGGATAACCATACTAACATTCTCCAGTAACCTAAATCAGATTTTAACCCCAGTCTCCAGAGGTGAATGCTTCGTGCAGTTCTAATAATACAAATGTTTAAATTTGTAATCAGACTCCCGTGTAGGACCGGCTGTTTTATTTGCCATGAGCTTAGCTGAAAGGTTCCTAGGGACTGAAGATAGTTGGGTTGTAATCCTGTCATTTGGTGACTTAATATTTTTATATTATCATGATATTAGCATAATTCTGACCTCTATTTTGCAGCGTTTTATGTCTTTCAAGCACTACTTTTGATGCTGTACCCGTAGTGTATAGCATCAACAAATATTCACATCGTTCCCTATTTTACTGAACATTTGGTGTGAAGTATTAAGCCTGATTTAATGTTATTAGTGCCTCAGAATAGTGCAAAATACATGAATGTAGGCATTCATCTCTCAGTTTACCATAACAGTGCCATAAAATGTGAGTAAATGGGAGATAAATGTTTCTTCTTCCTTTCCCTTTCTAATTCTTCCTGCTGGATGTTCCGCCTCTACCCAGAGGGCTTGCAAACTGATGCCAACTCACCCCCGTAGATCAATCATCAGGGTTTTTCTACTTGCCCAAACTGCAACTGAGCAACTAAGGTTGGCTCAGCTGCAATCTCTCATTAAAACTTGTCTCTAAGTAATATCAAGCTTTAGGTAGTCTAGCATTTGGATTCAATTCCGAATATTTTTTTTGAAACAAAAGAACAAATACAAAAACTGACAATCTATGACAAAAACAGATTTTTTTCCTTTTGTTTTTAGTAAAGAAAATTTAAGGAAGAATTGTTTTATGTTGCTTGACACTCAGCATCTTTACAAGGAAATACTTTATTTTTTGGTTCTGAAACCATGAGAAAGATGATTATACTAATGCTTTTTTTTTTCTTTTAAGGAAGAGTGTTATGTAAGATCTTTCTTTTTTAGAGGACAAAAGTGGAAGCCTAGAGACTAAAAGTCTCTCTCTCTCTCTTTTTTTTTTTTTTTTTTTTTTTTTTAGAGACAGCATGGTTATCCTCACAGGTTGGCTACCTAATGTGTTCCTACTCTGTATGCAATATTGTTTCATTCTGATTTTTCAGCTCCTAATATTTGTAATATGAGCCAAGAAAATACCAGGCTGAAGATATTTATGGTGATTACTTCATGATATGGACACCTGCCAACAAATAAGTTCATTCCTTCAACCATTTCTTACTTACATGAGATCAATACCCAGGCTCTCTAGCAATAACCTTGCATCTATAATTGATATTGTTTATTGGCCTGTGGTGCTGTGTGCAATAAAAGGACTAAGAAAGGGCTGGGAGAATAAATATTCACCTAAAGAAAATGTCTCCTGGAAATATATCAAATAAAGAAACAACATATGACATAACTCCGAGTCTGAATACATGATGATTGTCTAAGAACATAAAACCAGAAACAATAATTAAAAACAAACAACAAACCCCACCACATTATGGAGAGGTTAATTTCCAAGCATGAGATCAATCAAAGCTGTTCTAATGAATGGCCTATATATGTCATTCTGAGAAGAGATTGCACTAAATGGGTTGTGTGTTCCACGTGAACACGTGCCAAGGGTTAGCAACAGAAAAGAACTAAAGACAGGTTCCATTACCACACAGATGAAACAACACCTAATGACTTCATGCAAGTATGAAGGAATAAATGGGAAGGAGCAGAGAGACACCTGGACAATATGAAAGTATACATGGGTTTTTGGCTGCAGTGCTCATGTGGCAATGTTTATACAGATGATGACACCTAAAATATATTTGTGAAATGAAATACTACATTGATTAAATAACCTAAGGATAACGAGAGTGAATTTACAAAAAATATTGTGTGGAACTGTGAAGTACACTAAGAGCTAGAATCTTGAAATGAAGAAGTTTGGGGTGGTAGATTAATATTTATTTGCTTTCACTTCTTATTCTAATCATAACTCTCTACTTAATTGGCCTAGTTAATTTATGAAATCAAATCTAGATCAGTGAAATTGACAAGCAGTCATTGAGGAGAGGATATTATAGTTTAAAAGCATGAAGGATAGCAGTATAAATGATATATATTCCGCTATTAAGCAAGTCACCATAAAGTGAATTACAATGAGCATAGATTGAATGCATTTTAATGTGTCAAAAATAATTTTATGTAATGTGCAAACTTCATGTTTCATGGTCATTCTTAGCAACACGACTCTACTCTTCTTCCCTCATTTTCTCATTTAATGCATTTTAAGTATATGCATTTAGAGAACTAATTCATACTTTAGTTGAAGCACAACACCTTTTTGGTATGAATACGTATTACCGCAAATCTTCCTAACTCACCAAACATGTGTATATGTATTTTGCAGCATTTGGCTTCCCCAAAAAAGTAGTGAGAAGGGGCATCAAAAGCTTGTGCTCTTTGTGGAATTTTTCTTTTCATATTTCTGCCCCTTTATCACTAAAGTTCAGCTACACAACAGAGAAAAAAAAAGTTTTGATGAGTATACAACCTACAAAGAATATAAAGAGAATACAATAATATATTCATAAAAGTCCCTTTTCTCCAAATGAGAATACAGTTGTTAGAAAACAAGCTTTATGGTATTGATGTTTGTCTTATAGCTGCTCATGATAACACTGAAACTTCTGACCTATTTAAACCAAATATGAGAAAAGGGTAGATGTCTCAAAGATATTCAACTCCAATGAGTGCCTGTGTGAAGGAGAATGATCTAAATTCTGCTACCTCTAAAGCAAGAGCTCACAAATCAAAGAAAGCTCAACTGTGTTATTGGACACCAGAGTCTACAGTCTGTATATGGGAGCAGATGATAAATATATTAGGCTTAATTAGCTTCACTGCTCTTAGAATTATTTATTTCCTTAATATTTTTTTTTCCTTGGTAGCAGCTTATCAGTAAATGATTTCTATATGTAAACATATGTCTTTCCCTGAAATCTGCTGACAAGCTTAATATTCTATTTTAAACAGTAACTTGTGAATCCTCAGGCTTAGCTAGTCTTGTGAATGTTCCCTCATGAAGTATCTCCTATTTTTAAATGATGGTAACAGATACTAATAAACGTATGAACATGAAAAATAAAACATTTTGCAATCTATCCGTAAAGAGGGCATACAATTGCTTTTGAATCTGACACTGATTAGTAGCTGTTTCCAAAAATCCCCTTTGAATAATCAAATAGCATTTTGATTTGACTGGAGTAAAAAAGCCATTTGTACCATTGTGAAATTCTTTTCCAATGAGCCATTTAATTTTTACAAGGCGTTCTACTGCTGTTATCAATGTAAAAAGAAATTGATTTTGAGATATCTTCAAGTTATCTGTGTAATAAATAAAACTATTGGGTCTCCATAGGACCAAAGATGCATCACACTGGCATCATTGCAAACTGTTCTGGTGTACACCCACAAGGATGGCCCTTAATGAACTTGGAGTTTGTGTACCGATGGATATATATACCACATATTCCAAAAGAGTGAACTAGATTCCCACAGAAATAAAAGCCAAGATTTAGATAAAGCAGGGAGTAGAGACATAGAGCACAAATCACTGTCAGGACTTGCTTATGTGTGGTTATGACATTAATCTTATGAACTCAATAGCATATTCTAGGAGCTCCCATTAACATCCATCAGAATTATCTGTATGTTACCAACTGCAGAACAGAACCCTGTAAACCTCTGTGGTGAGCTGAGAAACTCACTCAGAGCTCATGGGTAAAAATGCTGCCTTAACTACTGGGGAATGTGATCAGCCTGAGTGAGATCACTTTTTTACATTCTTGGAAGTTCCCAGACTAAGTTCTAGTACATTCCACTACGCATCAGAATAGCATTTACTGCAAAATGTTCTATTCTCTTTTTAAGCATTCAGAGTGAACTTTCCTTCTTGGCTGGAAGCCTGACCTATTCACCTTTTGGAGGTATGCCAAGATGAGACTAGCAAGGTGCAAACTGACCTGTTCAGAGGTCATCAGCACTTGAAAAGAAAGGGTGATCAGGTACTACACTTGAGAGAAAATCAAACTCCAACTAACCGACTAGGTGGGATTTACGTGGATTATCATAGATCAAAATTTTAGAAGGAGTGTCAACATGTCAAATTTTCTTTAAGAGAAGGCAAGAAGTTCATCGAAACATTCCAAGGGCTTTACTTAGCATAACACCTTCTGCTCTGTGGCTTAAAAGGGCTACAAATGCCTCAGAAGAGGCATGTTCTGTCAGATTATTCAAGAGAATTTAACTTTTGGGATAAATGTCCTCTTAGTCCAAACATTCTTTATGAATCCTGTAATAGTTTGCCATTCCAGGGCTGGACATGTTTATTTTAGATTAGACAGAGACACTTTGTTGTCTCACCTTCTAACCTCTCATAGTTCACATAGGTGGATTTTCTCCTCCAGCTATACAGATCTGTGATAATATATTTTAGTTTTGTATTTCCTTTTTTCTCAATAGAAGACAGTAAGTTTCCAAAATAAGAGCATATACGTCTCACAGATAATTCAGTATTCAGTTATTCTTAGCCAGTACAGGCCATAGCTCAAAAAATTTAGCACTTGCTGTGTTGCACAGAGGCCTCCTTGTGTGATTTTTCTGAAAGGTTATGTTGCATTCCATCTGCATACGATGTTTTAGCATTATGGGCAGGGGGGTGGAACTGGACAATCTTTAAGGTCTCTTCCAACTCAAACCATTCTATGATTCTATGACACTATGAATGTTGTTCCTTGTCAATGACTGGCTATATATGGATGTAGGATAACACCTTTAACAGTCTGACAATCTCAGAAAGAAAATCATGGGACAAAAATGTCCACATTTTTTACAAATTTATGAACAAATGTTGAATGTAAGAGATGAATACAGAAATTCTACTACAACATGAACAAGGATGAAGCACTACATAAAAAAAAATAAAAATAGCTAGCACTGCACCACATGCTATAGAATGATAAAAACTTTTTAATCAGTAATAATTTTTTCTTCCCCAATAGACTTACAGCATTATCCAGAGACAACCTCACATTTGGTTACGTTGCTACCTGAAAAAAGGAAGTTCAAGGTAAAGGACACTGCTGCTAGTTTATAACTAGATCTTCAGTCTTTTGGGAGTTTATATGTTTTACATTTTAAAATGTGTTTTTTATATGTATTTAAATGCATTTTACATACACTCAAATTCAGTAAGTCAGGTTGTACTGACAATAATGTTCTTTACAATGTTTCATTTTTATGTACTAGGCTTCTTTCTTATGTTTCCTTCATTTGTTTATAAGCTTATTTATTTTTTAATTGCATTTTTAAGCCTTTCACAAATAAAATGTATTATACTATTTTTCATAAAAGCATGTGTAAAGGCTCTTCACTCTTGGTCAACAATTCAGCCCATGTTTTTATATACTTAAATTTTCTACATCACTTGATATTATTAAGTAAACCTGTAACAGATTCATCAAATAAATAGTGAGAACACAGTCAGATGACTTAAATCCAACAGTATGACCTCATTCCCATATCAAGGGAAAAGTTAAAGCTCTTTCTAACATCTCTGCAATAGGGTTAGGTTAGAGCTAAACCAGATCTTCTTTTCATCATACATTTCCACTACAGTTTCAAAATATTGCAGATGTTTAAGGAAGGGATTTCCTCTTTTAAATCTAATCCAAGTCCTTTCTGTCAGGCACTTTATTTTGTGGGTATGATGATTTATCACACCCTGCTTACTCCCCTGGGAGAAATCAGAAACAACAAAGACAACTTTGAGAGATTTTGACTTTTGGAGAACACAGAAAATCATTAATTTTAAATCTAAAGACTACTTATTGATTCTAATGCCTGATAAGCATTCAGTACATGCTTTAGGTTTGCTTATATTAACACAATCACTGTGCTAACTTACAAAGGACATTTTCTGTGCTCCAGTGTATGTGCTATTCAATAATTGGAATGAGTAAACAGTCACAAAGGGCCAATTTTTTCTCCATATCACATACCACCACGGGCTGAACTGTAGATTCTGATATTTGAGGAATTAGCAATAGCTTTTGCATTAGACAGATTTTGCAGTATACAAAAACAAAACAAAACACAGATGCTCTCAAATCTGAGATCTTATGTATTTGTAAGGCAAGATAGCAATCTAACAGTGATTAATATTCCCACTAGAAAGAATTAAAAACAAGAATACACATAGGAAGCAGTTGATTCAAAATCTAAATGTGCTTGATAGCACGTACCCACTGAACGCTACTCTACAGCACACAGTACATGTAGAAACATCGGGACTCATTTTTACATTTAAAACCACCTGCCGTAGAAGGAATTTGTCATATACATTAGACAAAGCACATGGACTCTGTCTTTACAGCAGATTCCATTTATAAGAAGGCTGATGTTAACGAGGCTTAGTTCAGGTTTCTGCAATGGACTCCCTCCATACTAAAGACCTGCATCTCAGTTTGACCTTTGATCATAAGAGGAAGTCAATAATTTTGAGATGCAGCGCTGCCTTCTCTTGGGGATTCTGAAGTGAACAAAAAGTAGCCACATTTACAGCAGAGACTACCTAAAATCTCAATGGATGAAAACTGCTGACAAATTACTGAGGGTCAGCTCCTTGCTTTGTTTTCTACTGTGGGAGGATACCAATACTAAGACCTAGAAGCAGAAACGGTAGCAGATGCTATGTGAAGAGAACAGGGAAGAAGGACTGAATGGCCACACAATTTTTACAGCTGAAAAACTGCCCTGTAAATGTTTTACAAATATTGTAATGATTCTTTTTCCTCCAGCTGCCTCTTTCAGTCTAGGAGCAACACAATCACATTAACAAAAAGAGGATGAGTTCTCTGTACATAAGTCACTTGTTCTGTGTCCTATGTACTTACAACAGTAACAAGTGAATGAAATATTCACAGTGAGTGAATTTTGAAGATGTGATCACACATTTACAAATTGTCTAGTGGTCTGTGACTACCAACTGCAGTTGTTTGCCTTCAGGCATTTTACTGGGTGGGACAGAAAACTACTTTGTAAAATTTTTCATTTCAACTTAGAGGACTAAGCCCATTTCTTCCCGATCCTTTCCCTTCATTCTATCAGGACAATATGGTATCTGTCTGAAGCAAGTGGGGAAGCTTATCCTTCTTGAAGGGTAACTCATCAACAAACTGCCCGGTTTCTCTTTTTCAGGTTTGTATTGGAACTTGGATATCCACAGAGTGTATGAACAACTCATAATGAAGAAACAGTCATTCCTACTGACAATCTCTTCTCTAAACTTGCATCTCTCTATGTCATGAATGGGTCTAGACACTTAAAGACACAGTGCCTTTGTAATGACCATGACACCCAGAGTTTATGTGTATTTCTCCACGCATATCTGTCCTGTTTTGCTATTTGCACCCTCAGGGATCACACAGAAGGAAGTAATAAGGCCAAGTACTGAAAAGTAACTTCTTAGACATAAACTTGTAATTAACTCTTCAAAAACAAAATGTAAGTGACAAAGATGCTAATGATAGTAAAGATAAAATGGAAATACAGTTCAGCACTATCTTACATGCTTACAGAAGCAGTAACATCTTTACTACCCCTTAATCTTGTGGCACAGGAAGATGTTAAGTGAGGAGAGGGAGAAAAATCTAGATAGAAGCTGTTCCCTTGGACATTGCAACTGAATGGGAAATGGAGGTTGAGAAAGAAGAAGTGCTCTTCTTTGCCAAGAATCATTCTTTCAGTGCTCTTGATGCAGTGAATAGTTTTCCTAGAGTTCTTCCCTTCCTCACCCCAGACAGGGATAAATGAACTGAACACCCTTTGCTGAACCAACCAAAATCCCTGAAAAAATTAAAGTGGTACTGATTTAAAAAACAGAAACAAAAACATAAAAACACAACACTTTGCCAAAGGAATTGGCAATTTAAAACTGTAAACCTTGATCTAGCCCCAAAATGCACAGATGGCAAAGCTGAATAGTTATTGTTGTCCTTCACATTTTGCCATCTTTGTGTTTTTAACACTTTTAACACTTACTAATGAGTCAACAAGTGGTGCTGTTTGATACAAGTAGCAGATTTCTGAGCTGTTTCTTGACTAGCATGTTCCAGGTATTATACAGGGTTTCAGACTTCTGAAGACATTACAAGTTTTCTAAAAATATAATCTGTATTGGATAACCTGTATTTTTTCAGTTAATATAGTCTGTATGGAGAAGATTAAATACAGAGGGTATTTTCTAATGCTTTGATATATACTTATGTACAGAAACACATACATACAAACATGCACACTTGAGAAAAACTGAACTAGAAATCATCTGAAATAGATATGTACTTTGATACTCTTGCTCAGCCACAAGAAAGTCTGACAGAGGGAATATTTGGTATATTTCAGCAACGGATTTTTCTACTAGCACAGAAAACAATCTACCTGATACTTTTGATACTTTTTTTTTTGTTTTGTTTTTAATAAAGTTTTTAATAATCATCATGCAATTAGAGCACAGGATTCCTAAGCAAAGAAGGTTAACACCATCCACTCAACTTCAAAAATTTAAATAAAACACAGAAAATTTAAAGATATTCATCCAGGTTCACAGTAGTTTTCTCTCTGAAGTAGAGTTGAGAATAAAACTCAGATATTCACACTCCTTGTTCACACACCTAATTCAACATTCATCCTTCTCTAAAAAGCGTCAGGTTTTATTTTTCCTCCATCCTCCATATATGTTTAAAATCCATTTTAAATGTAATAAATATAATACTCTTCTACTTGTATCAATTCTATAAACGAAGAACCAGGAATGATTGAGAGGTCAAGAAGAAGACAGAAGTGGAATAGATCATGATGTCTTAATTATTTATTTGAAGTTATTTTGGTTTGAAGAGTATTTTTTTACTTCAGACTCTATATAGTACAACTGAGTGTTGTACTATACTGAACACCACTTTTCACTGAGTGTGAGAAGAGAAGTTACTGTCTCCCAGCCTTTCGAAAGCAATATTCTCATCAAGGTACTACTATAAGTTAATACTTAGAAATCCATTGTTCTGTTTAAATTGGCACAGATTTTCAAAGCTACATAGGCACCTTTATTTTGTCTATTGAAATTCAAACATCTTACTTTTGTCGGTTCTGTGTAGAGATGTTCTGTAGCAGGCACATCACTGAATTCTGTAGTTGCAGAGTTAAAATAGCACTTTTTCCCCCCTTTGGCTCACTGTGAAACTGAGATCAGTACTATCCTTATGCTAGTAATTTTTAATCACCATCAGACACATGATAGTTCAGAGTTGCAAGGAATTAGCTTTGTTAATGCATTTGAATCTGTAAAGCTCTTTCTTTCCTGCTTGCTGATCAGAAGCCGCACTTCTTGAAACAGATTTAATCAGAAAACACTGAAACAGAAAGTTAAATGTTGCCTCTATAATTTCTTAATGCCATCCTTCACAGAGTTAAGCAACCACTAAATGTTGATAATTTTCCTGATGTGACTCTTACTGCTAAAAGAGTCTATCCTGTTTAAAAATGTTATGCATGTTGCTATTCCTACAGTTTTATCATTTGTCAACAAATCAACTACCTGCTTAGCAGCCCTCATGAGGGATTTAAAATAGCCACCATGAAAATCCTGTGCATTTACTATTTTTATAACAAACTTGATTGTCACCTATGATATTTCAAAGATCACTCCTCATATAGACATCATGCTGGAAATTAGATGCAGGGCTTTGCTTTCCATGGAACATTATGCAGAGGCACTCTGGCTAATAAATCTTTGTAGCTAATGCATTCCAGATGGAAGCCATGTCTCACAGATTTAACCTTCCTAAACCCTTCCAAAAATTCCTCCCATCAAAAGCTCTCTGAATGAGATATGTTTGATTGAAATAGGATCATCAATACATGACATCTAAGTAATAGTACAGATGATTACTGCCTGCAGAAAATTGCCATTTCTCTTCACACAAAGATATTGTTTTTGCACAACCGAGGGGCATGAAGATGGACCTTATGCATTTTACTAGATAGTTTAAATGTTTTTCCTGAACTCTTAATGCTATTAACAGATGCTAAGAAGGAAACAACCACTTCTGTCTCTTTAACTTCTGTACATGCATAACAAATGCTGCTAAAAAGAGGGATCAAGTCTCTCACAGAAGCCACTAATTAACATCCCTGTTTAATCATGTCACCATGTTTAGCCAGTCTACATCATTAGTTTATGTCAGACAGAAGCAGTGAAACATCTAAACACCTACATGTAGATCCTTACAAAATCAGTCATGTGCAGTGCTAAGGTCACTGTTAGACAAGACTGCAGCTACTCTCTACTATTTAGAAACCGTTACAAATCACCTTGCTAACAGATGAACACAAAAGTATTTTAGAACCCTCAGCTTTTCTTGTAAGGTAATTTCTCAGCGACAACTCAAATGTAGAGCGCTATTTTAATCTCATCTGCAAATCAAGCAGAATAACCTGAAGTTGTAGCCAGTTGTCCCTGTTTCACTACTGTCAGCGTTCAAATGGCAGATACCCTAAATTGCTTTTATTGTTGAACTTCTGAACTCTAAAGTCCTTGCTCTAAAGAAGCATTTATTAATTAAAATATAAAACAACAAGACTCTAAAAGTCACATCAGTATCAGTGAATGGTCATTATCTATAAGCTTAATGAAATTAGTACAAAACATAAACAAAATGGAGATGAAAAATCTTTAGGAGGAAAAGATTTCCTTTCTATGTACCATGAAAGTGAAGTCTCGGAAGAATTTTGTGTAAGCTACAATTACATTTCTTATACAAAATCACTCCTGGTATGTGCAGTTGAAGTGCAAGTTTGGCTCATAGAATATGACTGACAAGTACAGAAACAATTTTAAATCAGACTGTGTAATTATCTTCTCTATGTTAAACCTTTAAAAATCTTAAGAGCCCCTTTCCAGTGTATGGCTCACTTTGATCCACAGGGTTGTAATCTTCCATCAGAAGTCGATCACACCCAAATGTCATTTGCAAGCTTTCAGATGAGAGTGTAACAATAGACCCCTAACTGTGGAGACTGAGAAGAGATCAAGCACACTTCAACTGGGAAAGCAGCAGGAGTTTTGCACACAGACAGTCACCTGGGCAAGGTTAGCTGTGCTGCGGCACCATACCACTTCACTCAAAAGTAACCTGTTACACTTACATGTTTGAAAGATAATAAGCAGCCACCAATGCTGAAGATCGTTTCGTTTAGTTAGTGTCCTCGACCAAAGGAGAAAGTCAATGTTGGATACATATTTTTATATCAAGGAACTACGCCTACGTGAACTTAATAAGAAGCAGAGGGGAAGCTTAATAGGAAGTGGAATACATTTCCTTTTATTGAAGGCAAGTGCTTCTTACTGCCTTAGTCAGACATAATGTCACGCTGCAGAATGTGACTCGTCTTTTTACTTATTCTATCAATCTGAGTCAGCTTCAGCGAAATGGTGCTTCAAAAAGGCAGCAAAAAGAAAGCATTTGTCTGCTTTTGGAGAGGCTCCTTTCAAATGAGATTAGAAAGTTTGGGTCCATTTTTTCATGTCTAATCCTATTATGCTCACTAATGAACTCAGTTTGCCTCAGTGGTTAAAATAAAAGCTAGTGGTTGTGTCCTAAAAAGCACAGATCCTCCTTCAGAAGCATATATTAAACACTGTACAGCTCAATATTACACATTTGTATCATCCAAAGGAGTATTTTCTAAGATATGCTACAGACTGAACTGTACAGCACAAGCACTGAACAGTTTCAATTAAATGAGAACATATTAAACTCATACAGATCTTTGCTACACTTTAAGCCAAATAGAAGGGTTTGTAAAAGGACAACACTATTATTAAGATAAGACAAGTAGATTTTTAGATAAAACTGTCTTTCGAACAGTTACTCCTGTAAAAAAACAGAAATTATAGATACTATGATTGTACGCGCAACAGACCTTTGCTGTAATATCGAAGTGTGAAATGGCCCTGAAAAATGTGCCATATCGAAATTTGGCCTGGAATGTAGCTGTAGTTCATTTTTATCAGCATGTTAGGCCACTCTCAACAAAATGTTAACTCCAAGCATCTCAGTCATAATCACAGGGTCAAATATATCGTACTCAACACAACTGTAAGAAATAGCAAAAAGTACAGCTATAACAAGATAAAGAGACAGAAAACTTTTAAAAGTCTCCCTTACATCAAGAAAATAATAATTTTTCTCTTCAACATAAGTGACAGTATTTTCGCTAATATCTAAGCATCATCTAGCAAGTGGCTCCACAGTGGCCTGATATGATATTTTACCCCATATAAACCTCAGTATTTTTAGGTATTTTGCTACAAAACAGAAAAAGCACTGTTGAAATGGGAGAAGGAATTGGGCTTTTTTTTTTTTTTTTTGGGGGGGGGGGGGGGGGGGGGGGGGGGGAAGGGGTCCTTTTCCACTGAAGACAAGTAGAACTTTCTGCTTCAGCTAATGAATGTTTTATATGTTAGAAAGGGGTCAAGAAAAGCTTTGTATGAAACCAGACGTGGAGGTTAGATGGACCTTTTAGCTATCTCAAGACTGCTTAGACAGCCATCATAACATCCAGGTTTTTCAAACTTGAGGGAGAAGAGATAAATTACACATTGCAAGCTCCATGTTCTCATTAATTGCTAAGAATTTACTAAAAGAATCTGGAAACAGGAGCAAAGCAGAATTAGTTTTTTTTGTATGAAGAAGAAAAAAGGTTGCCTCAATTAGGGATGTACTTTGGGGCTGTTTTCTTTCTATGTTTGTTTTCTTTTCTTCACCTTCTCTTTTGTCCTGGAAGCCAGAAAGTTCTAGATGTCTTCCCCTTTAAAGAGGATCAGGACAAGACCTTTGCTTCATGGAGGTGGAGGTTCTGGGGGGTCTGCAGTAAGAAGCCAGATCAAAATTAAAACAACATGTTTAAGCTTTTTCATATATTAAATTTCTCACACTCCTAATTGAAGTCAAGATTTTTCATAGCTACTTTGTATGATCTGTGCTAGTCAAGTTGAAATATTGCTAACTCACAAATACCATCTTTGTGTATTGAAAACCTCAAGCACAGATTTTTTTTTAGATTTATTTTCTCCTTAGGAACAGCATACAAACTATAAGAACTGGTAACACTTTGGAAACATGCTGTGAAGCCAACTGCATTATGTTCTCCTAAATAACAATGTGTAGAATCATGACCATCATCATCATCATCATGTTTTTGATTTCTTTCATAATCTGTATGTGCAATGTTTAGGTTCAAAGTCACATGGTACCTTGACCACCTCACTTTTAAAAGTCCACTGTATTTTCACGTTAGGAATAAAGAAAAGTTTGCAGTGACAGCACAGGTTCTCCTGGGAGACTAAAGCAAAAGTGTCAAGGGAACTCTTGAATGATCTCTTCTGAAGGACAGACAACCGTATCAAATAAGCCAACTCAGACATATTCTTAAACAGACTACTTTTACCCTTTCTACAGAGAGATTCAGCATCTACATGTGCAAACATCAGATTTAGGCTCAGAAAATTAAAAAGGGACACAGATTCTCTGATGCTTGGAAAAGGAAGGGACCATTGCCTAAAACTAGAAGGACTTTTAAGAAGACAATCTTTTAAAAATCTGCTTTTAAAGCAGATTTCCAAGATTTAAGTTGCAAGAATGCAATGAAGCATACAGTGTGGTAATGTACATATACCACATGCAATGTGATGATGTATGTAAAACTACATTTAGATTATAAGAGAAATGCCTTGTCTCTGGCCACAACTCTTATCAGTTCACTAAGAATCATATTTTTTTGAAAGAGCTTGCACTGAGCATTACTGAAATCTGTCCACCTACTTGGATATTTAAATAAAAACTGATTTTTTGCAAAAAAAATTGGTTAATTCATCTCAAACTATTATACTGATGGGTGTGAAAGGTACTTTAAGAACACCAAACAAGTCAGGCCACAGGTCTACCTAATCCATTATTGTTTCCGTATTAGAGGGGAAAAGCAGATGCAGAGGGATGACAGTATAGTTATACATTCTCTGAATACTCTCCTAATATAGTGTGGCTCAGGTATTTCCTGAGATAGAGACGGCTTCTGTGCTCTGTGAACAGAACTAGCATCATCAGCAAGGAATAGCTAAAATGTAAAAAACCTATTTATCCTCAATTAGGCAATGGAGAGACAACATCAGGATATTTAAATGATAGTTTTTCCAGCTGTTGGATGCTTCGCAGTTACACTAACAGACACATTTCTGATGAAGTTGACTATGTTAAAAAAAATAAAAATCTAATCTCCTTGTTTCTGTTGTGGATGGAGGATACTGAACAACAACAAAATCAATAAACTTGAACTCACTGTCCTTCTCCCTGTGAACAAGACAGACTGCCAGCTTCCTTGCTCACATATCCTGACTGTTGTAATGCAAGGTTGCTATCCAGATTAGTTCTTTCATTTATTGTCTTTCACTTGGAATCTCTCTACTGCCAATAAATAAGTGTGAACTTCTAGGATAACATGGATCACACTTGTTCTTTTGTGAAAGCAGAAACTCTGGAAGTCAGAGCCCAGTAGTCACAGCATCAATGTTATTTCTTTAGTTTTTATTGCAGACCTTAGCACTCTCTTAGTACTCATGATATTTAGAACAGACTTACTTTGTAGAGACAGACTGGTAACTGTGTTTACCTGATGAAGAGCCTATGAAGATCAGAATCACATGAGCTGTGATTCCCCCAAAATAATCTGTGATATACTAGTCCTTGAAGCAGGACTTGGGGGAAAAAAGCAATCAGTGAGGCATGAATGCAATTAAGTCTAAACGAACGTGAGTGTTTTTATCCTAGGCCTTGCCAGACTACAGCACACATCTTACTGTGGTCTAATGTTTACTTTTCCTTAAAATATTTATTTTTATATAAAATAATAATAACAACAACAACAATAATAAATAGCGAGAAGAAATTGTAGGTACAACATTTGGCTCAGAAAATACCTAAACTGGACACTGACAATCCCAGGAGGAAAATTCTAGTATATGCTTGCCTTACACTAATATTTTTACCCAAATGTTTCCTATAGGCCACTGCCAAAGACAGAAAAAATATTAAGATATGTAAATCTTTTATCTTACCCAGTAGGACCACTCATCTGCCTTGTCACGGATTTGGGCCCTAAGTAGTTCTGCACATGTAGCAAAGGTAAGTGGGTCTGGATAAAAAAGACTGTACATACAGTTCACACATACCAGAAACTGATCATAATTAAGAAGAATTGTTAACCCTGTGTGAAAATTTCTGACAAGATCCCAAGGTTAGACTTAAGATCAGTGGAAGCATCCTACGGAGTGTACCATATTGCTCATTTAAACTTCTTTATTTATACAAGTGTACACTGTTACCCAGAAGTCAGTACGCTATAGTAGACCATGCCATGTTTTGATTGATTACTGTAATGCAGCATTCTCTTTCTGATGGTGGTGAATTCCTTTTTAACTTGTTTAGTATTAAATTTACTAATTACAAGGAAACTGATTATTTGAAGCTCACACCTGCCCACATCTGAATAAAATTCTTTCTGTATTTTACTACCACTAGAAATCAAGAAATGTGTACCAGAAGAGAGATTGGAGTTCTGATGACAAAGGCAAAAGAAGTAAGGAGAAGATGAAGGAAGAAAAGGGAAATCAGCATGAGATCCTGTGCTCTGCATTAGAAAGTAAGAAACATGGGCATGACTTCTGGATTCTGTCATTGGTTTATTGCACTAAAAGTCCCAAGAAGCAGCAATACAATCACAGCCTTTAATCCAAAGCCAGTTGAGGTCAATGGGAGTATTTTCACTAATTTCAATGGGTTTGGATCAGACTCTTAAGCCTTGTGAGATAACTGCTTGTAATGTCACTCAACATCAACTCTTGACCACTCCAGGAGCCACATTGACAAATTCGTAATGAAATCCACTCCAGTTTCTTAACTGAATAAAAGTATATGTAACGCTTGTAATATTGCTGGCAGGTAAAAGAAAGTAGCAATGCTAGTAGTGTGTGTGCATGTTTTCAACTGCTAACCAAAAGCAAAAACAGTTGCAGTGAAAGCATTTTCTATTGAAAAATCATGAAAGAATAGCATGCTTGTATGTTATTTGACTCATCTGGCAGTTGACCAGCCAACATGGCAAAGAAGATTAATCTTAATTTTATTTTAATTTTAGATACAAATGTTTGAAATACACAAAGGCCTCAAATGCAAAGAAAAAAATAATAATAAAAAACCACTTAGGCCTAAGTAAAAAAATATTCTATACAGTGTGAGTGTTGTAAAAGACTTAATTTTTAAAACTTTTGAAAGCTGGATGCAGTGACTTAAATGAATTTAATCGACAAACTTAGTAAGCTTTGTTGCAAACAAACAGATCATTAAATCATAGAATCATAAAGGTTGGAAAAGACCTCGAAGATCATCTGGTCCAACAATCCCTCAACCACCAGTATCATCCAATAAACCATGACCCCACGCACCACATCCAACCTTTCCTTAAACACCCCCAGGGACGGTAACTCCACCACTTCCCTGGACAGCCTGTTCCAATGCCTAACCACTCCTTCTGAGAAGAAATTTCTCCTAATTTCCGACCTGAACCTCCCCTTGTGCAACATGGCTAGTATCCTCTCATGTTTGCAAAAGGTTATTCCAGGCAGCAGCATACTGCTTTCTGTGGGAGCTTAGATTGTAGGGTTAACTGTATAACATAAAATTTTAGTAACTAGATTTCCAATTAGCAGGTTCATGGACTTTTGTCATTTTTATCATAGGTTTGTATAAGGTAGATCTAAAACTATGATCACCTTATAGCTTGAAGAATCTGTTAAATTTGTCAAGTTATGGGTATTTTGGAAGGTTGTTTCTGGTGGACATGCAGAGATAGAGACGAGAGCTATTTCAGCTTCTCCAAAAAAACTACATAACTGAACTTCTCTCAACCTTGTCATTTCTAGCCCTTAATTATTACTGATTAGTTTTCTCTGGCCACAACCTGAGTCACATTGACATCTTCTGTAAAGAAAAAAGAGAGAAATAAAATCTCGCAGTAACTTTTTGTTCCTAATGAGAAGCCAGGGTGATCAGCTCGTGCTGGTCTACTGCAGCACTGCAAACTTCATCTCTCTTTTTTTTTTTGCACTTCCAACACCAATGCTACTCTACAAACACGTGAAAAAGACAGCACTTCATGCTAAGTCAGAAGAAAAAAATGCTTTATACCATAAAGTAAGGCATTCCTGGAAGTGATACATCTTTAGATCTAACACCAAGTCTTTTCAAAATTTGAAACGTTTATTTATCATTTTCTGAAACAAACAGAAAACTAGCCATCAGCTTTCCAAGAATGATTCATTGTAAGTAACGTATTACTTAGGTAAATTTCAATTTTCTTTAACTCTGTATTACATGTATTTATTTATTTTTCTGCAGTATTTGCACATTGCACATAATGAAATTTGCAGACCAATAATAGAATCACCATGTGGCAACAAAGATCAAATTAAAGCTAATTTTGAAGCAGAGAGAAGAAATAACAAAGATTTAAACTATTTTAGACAGTACATGCAATATAGGAAGGTAAGAACAATACAGAATCATAACATCATCTAAGTCAGAAAAGACCTTACAGATCACTAAGTCCAACCATCAACCTGACCTACTCAGATCCATCACTAAACCATGTCCCTTAGTGCCTCATCTACACGTCTCATGAATAACTTCACAGACGGGGAGTGCACCACTTCCTGGGCAGCCTGTGGCAATGCTTGGCCACTCTTTCTGTAAAGAAATACTTTCTGATAGCCAATCTAAACCTTCCCTGGTGCAAACGTGAAACCATTTCCTCACATTCCCTCACTTGTCACCTGAGAAAAGAGAATGGCACCCTCCTTGATACAACCTCCTTTCAGGTAGTTGTAGAGAGCGATGAGGCTCTCCTCAGCCTCCTCTTTCTCAGTACAAACAACCCTGGTTCTCTCAGCCTCTTCTCATAATTCTTTCCCTCTAATCCCTTCACTAGTTTTGTTGCTCTTCTCTGCACATGCTTGAGCACCTCGATGTCCTTCCTGTAGTGGGCCCATAGCTGAACACAGTACTGAAGGCATAGCCTCCCCAGAGCCGAGTACAGGGTGAAAATCACTTCCTTAGTCCTGCTGGCCACATAATTTCGGATACAAGCCAGGATGCTGTTGACCTTCTTGGCCGCCTGAGCACACTTCCAGCTCACATTCAGCCAGCTGCTGACCAGCACCCCCAGGCCCTTTTCTGCTGGGCAACTTTCCAGCCACTCTTTCTTGAGCCTATACTGCCTGTTGCATGGGGTTGTTACGACCTCATGAAAGACTCAGAACTTTACCCTTGTTGAATGCGAGGTGAGTGGACTCAGCCCGTAGTTCTTGCCTACCCAGATCCTTCCGCAGGACCTTCCTACCCGCAGGCAGACCAGCACTCCTGCCTAACTTGGTATCGCCTGCACGCTTACTGAGGGTGCACTCGATACTCTCATCCAGAGACCAACCAGCTGGATCCCATCCACAGACTATCCACTTTGTATTTAATGCAGAATTTGCACAATATTTTCTAAATCAATTATTTATCCTTGGAAAGATTCACTTAAGTTCACTCTAATACTAATTTAGTAAGAATATGTTTCACAATCTGCTGCATTCTTCACAACTTCAGGATGTTCCATTCTGACCATACAAAAACAAAATATCCTTTCCAATTTTGTATTCCAAGTTGCTTATGCTTTCTTTAATCACAAAGAAGCTTCTGGGTAAGAGAAAATCCATCCTCTATATTTATATAGCTCTATTTGAGTTCTGTGTGAACGTGTGCACATGCATACAAGTACTATATATCAAGGCAGGCTGTCCAGCAGAGGGCTCCTTTGAAACAGAATGTGAAAAAAGTGGGCAAACTCTTTCAGTGTATAGACAAACAAATATTAACACAAGCAGTACATATGCTAGGGCCCATCTTTTTTTTTTTTTTTTTTTAGCAAACCACCAATATACAAGCAGTACACTGACATACTAATTTAAAGTACTTTTTTAATGAATGAAGTGATTTCATGAAACCTGTTGGATAAGAATGCAGGAAATGAATTTTCTTTTAAACCACTCTCACCTTTACACTTTCCTTCACTTAGGCATTATGTGCCTATTAAGAGTGATCAGTCTAACTGCGTTCTTATTTTCCATAAGAATATATATAAAGCAACACGTAGAACTTGGAGAAAAAATACCTAATAATTGATCAGGCACTTACGTAGACAATACTAAACAGAGAAAGAAATGGCACCTAACAAGTGTTGTTTTTGTTTGTTTTTTTTTTTTGTTTGTTTGTTTGTTTTTTCTGTTTTTCTTTTACAAAAAATATAGAAACAAAGAAATGGAAGGTAGCAAAGACCATCATATTTCCTTCTGCCCCATAGAGACATATTCTAGAATCCATTCGTAATCAACTTCTGTTTTGTGACAGTTTACTGATATTCCTAGTCCACTTGATTCTTTTAATTTGCCTTCCAGAACTATTAAATGCTATGGTGACATTAACAGTGCTCAGTATACTTTTTGCAGTTTGTATTTGGTCCTTTCTGCTTATACTTACTTATTCCTTGGACATTTCAAAGAAATATTCCAATAAACTTTTTAATCACAATGAATGCACAAGAAAACACTGGAAAGAGAATGGATAATCTGCTCTTTCATATTAATAAAAGATTAAAGTAACAGTATATAAATGGTTCAAATGTATAAAATAAATTTCCATAATCTACATACATTTCTTCCCCATTTTCTGGATGCATGCATGTTTTTTTTCAAGATTGGCATTGACACATTAAAAAAAAAAAAAAAAAAAAAGAAAAGAAAAGAAGAAGAAATGAATCTGAGGTCAGTTATACTTCCCAAGTCCCATCAGCTAATCAGAATATTCAAGTGGTAAAGAAGGTCAAACAGCAATGACCTTTAAAAATACAAGTCATTTTCTGTTTCTTACATGATATAAATTTTTCACTTTTTCAGAAATTCTATCAGATATATGCCTATAGGGTAACAGGGTCAGGAGTATGAGGGAGATCCTATTCAGTTACTGTACTCATCAGAGATTCAAAAGAGGAGTCAAAATACAGCATGATTCTCTCTTTTTATACATGCTAATGGGACTGCCTCTGCTTGCCTTTGTGAATGACAAAATTTTCCCCTGACTGCAATGAGGCAGGATCAGGAACCGACAACTTCCTCTGTGGATAATTCAAAAAATCCACGTGAGAAAATTCTGCATCATTTAAGCCTATGAGTTATTTAAGACATATATATATATATATATATATATATATATATATATATATATAAAGCCTATGAGCAGCCTCACACAGAGGTTACTGCATGAAACAGACAGTGTAATTTGTGGGTGAATGCTGCACAGATCAGTTTTTTGTTTGTTTTTTGTTTGTTTTGTTTTGTTTTTCTCCTGGAGCCACAGAACCTGGAAACCTTCTTACTGACTTTGCTGCTGTTAATAGGACCAAAGAGGTTGCTGCAGTTGGGGAGGGGCTAGTCCAGCTACACTGCTGGTCTCTGTGTACTCTGTTCCACAGTATTCTGACCTGTGCACATTCCCGTATTACGGAATGCATCTGCTATCATCTGTGCCCCTTGCCACCCTGCACAACACAGTCATAACCAAAGCTGGAACTGGTGTTTTACCAGGATATAATTCTGTGAAATTTAGAAAATGAGTGTTTTGTAATCTGTACTTCGCACAAATAAGTGAAAATGAAAGAATGCAGGAAGTAAACTTTTATCCTTACTGCAAACTTACAAATTGCATAAATACGCTACATTTTCTTCCATATGAATACTACATTCTGGTATTTATGTTTCAACTAGCCAGACAACATTTGCTAATAACACCTACTTTTAATACAGCATATCAAACTGCTTAACCCCTTGGCTTGCCGGGCAGTTTAGAAGCTCCTACTGTGATGTTTTTGTTCTCACATATGCGCTAGTAAAGGCTGTCACGCTCCTCATTAAATAAACAGACATACATGCCAATTAATAATTTAATTTACAGGGAGAATCTTGACATAGAGCTCGAAGGTGAATTGCTAGCACCTCCTGAATTGTCTTATCTTAAAATAGCAAGCAATCAGATTTTAGTCCCACCTCTGAAGTTATACCACTGGAATGACATCAGAATGCTGGCAAATCATTAGTTCCAGATTTTATTGTCACAGTTAAAGTTGTCCATTACTACAGAACAGTCATATAAATAAAGGCTTACGTCCTTAAAATAAAGCCATACCTTTCACAGTTTTGCAGGTACCCCATTTTTAATGGCTACAAGTTTTAACAGAATTATGTTTGATACCTGCATTTGGAGCTTGCTTAACTTTATAGTTTTTTTTTGTTTTTTTTTGTTTTTTGTTTTTTTTGTTTTTTAATTTGGATGTTATCACTGTTTTAATATTGCAAATATGACATTCTATTGCTACTATTTTAAAAAACATTTTTCCTTTTAAATATTCACCTGCATATGCAAATGTACTTCCATTTTTCTGTTCTTTTCCAGCAGCATAGAAAATTTCTGACATTTGGTTTGGGAAGAGTCCCTTGAAATTCAAACAATGCTTTAGAAAGGGACAGATATCTCTTCTTGATGCAAACAGTTGGCTAACAGCATCAACATTATTTCTCCATGAGAAGCAGATACACAAACAGTTCTAATGAAAATATTTGGATCATTTCCTCACTTCTAATTTGAGCATAACATTGCCAAGTCTCCCTGCATAACATTCCTGTTATCTTTCCTTTCTTCCTCATCTACTCAAGCAGAACTTTGTCAAGGCTCCCATCACCATGTGTCTCGACTTCTGTCATCCCTTCTTTTACCGTCCCACAAACAATGTCTACCTTGTCTATTTATTGAAAATGCCATTAAAATTATGCATTTCCTGGGTCATTACCTCCAATGTCATGATTACTGCCACTTTCTCTCTGTTACCCTTTTCATATTAAATTGGGTACAAGATACTTTTCCAGGTACTAACGTGCCTATCTGCTCTCTTTTACTTTATATAGGAATACTGCCCTTCTGCTCCTGTTCCACAAATCGTAGCACTTTTGATATATCCAAATTATCCAGCAAAACACTCTGTGCAATTTTATTCCCTGCACTTCATGCAAAATAGAAGCTTTCCAAAAGCATTTACAATGCCATCTTCCATCTTTACATCAAATCCCTACTTGAAGGTTTCCTATACTAATGAAGTTACAGTAAAGCCCACAACAGATGGGAACTGTGGATTTGTCACTGAAATCTAAGGAAAGTGATTTATCTGATCAACATTATGCTTAAGATTCCTGAGAGGAGATGGTCTTTCCAATAAACTTTAGGAAGCAGTCCTTTTAAACTTACGGACCACTGATAAAATAGTTTGCTAAGTGTGTATGATTCCCATCATTTTGTTTCTTATCTTCATAGAAAATCTGTATTAAAACAAGAAGTATACATTTGCAATGGTACTACATTACTTTTGCTCTTATCTCTTTTCTGCTTGGTGTAGTTCTGCAGAAAGAAAAATTGTGAACTATCCATAATTTCAAAACATGTGTCCACATAAGAAAACTAAATCTTTTGATTTAGTCATCTTTTGGCTGAAAAGGTCTGCACATTTGGCTTCTCTAACCAAGGCTGTATCAATAGCATAGGTATAAAAGAATCTAGAACAGCATCATCTTTAAATCAGTTGCCTTTTCTGTCCTATTCCCTTCACTATCTGCAATTATCAGTAATAATGGGCAAGCAGCAAGGCATTTAGTTCAAAAGGCACAGAAACAATGGGATGTTTACCTTAGGGATATTCTGGTCTCCTTTACCTGTCTTCTTTCCACAGTATCCCATTGCTTACAATAGACTTAGATTATGCAATGCTCCTAATGCTCCTGCCTTTCTGGATTCTCTCTCTATACTATCACTCCTATTGTTGCCACTATCAAAATTAGCTACTGCTATAATTTTACAGTGAGATTACCTACCGTAGAAACAAAGCACAAAGACACATCAGTATTAACTCATAGCCGTTCAGTATATTCATGCAAGTCAAATTTGTAAACATTTTTTAATACAGAAGAAAATGGACTCCTAGTGCATTAGGACTAGCACATTTTCAAAGCACATCTAGGATAATCAAGACAACAGAAGAAAAAAAGAGCATGGTTTTAAAAATTTCCACAGCATATAATCCTTTAATAAAGAACATGATAAAAACTAGAAGTTCCAGAGATAACATAAATGTTATTTTAAATACCAAACTCTGCCCTCAATTACATCCAAGAAAAATCAGATCAGATTTTAGTTGCGGGTAAGCTCTGCGTGTTGCCCATTGCAAAAGCAATTCCCTTCTGTTTCAGTGAGCTGTTTAGTTTTGTTATGAAGAAGTGAATTTAGAGGAGAGAAGCACTGTTTTCTCATTTTCTGTATGGAGTCTGATTTTAACCAACAAAGTAATGTAACATGGAAGTGCGATTATTTAAACCAGCACTTTACTATACACAGGGCTGTTCAATGCACTGCTCTTGCCAGGCTTGTCACGATGACTGACATTTTCTAATATTGAACTGGAAATAATATGGATATTTAATACTGCAGAGTTTACATCAAGTAGAAGAAAAGTGCTATTGTTTATCAGCATTCTATGTCTGATGTCATATATCTATACAGACATAATTATTGCTGTGATGAAACGTGATTATTAAATAATGGAATAAACACATATGTACAATATTTGCAATATTTCATATCAGGTGACGTAACATTTTTGTAAAGCCCCATTCTGAAACATTTTCTATGCTTTCCACTTGAATTTTGACTAAAATTTACCTTTTAGATCTGTTATGCCACTCATGAATTTTTTACAATATCCATCTGTGCATTGCAATCTCTATTCTCCATGGCTCCACATTGTTTTGGCTAACTAACAGGCCCATATGTTGCCTTAATGTATTTCTGCACAATGTTTGTGCTTTTGAAAAAAAAAAAAAAAAAAGGAAAGAAAAAAAAGAAAAAAAAAGAAAAAACCACAGGGAAAAACCACAGGCCTAAATAAGCTATAAGGAGCATCCACATACAGTTAGACTGTCTTTACTGAGTCTGGAGACATTATGATTCTGCTGCGACATGCAGCATTTGTCTTCATTTTGTCTGACTGTCCTCATGTGTTATTATTAGTGGCTGTCAGGCAGCAGCAGCAAAAAAAAAATAGCATCACTTGACTAAGAAGTTGAATGCATAAATGCAATAACTACACATTGGTAGCTGAGGAGAGGATGTCTGTTAAGATGGTCTAAATGCAAAAACCCTCCTATAATTACATTTAAAAGGGAAAAAAACACGTATCTGGCAAAACATAAGTGTCCCTCCTCCCTTCTGCTTGCATAGCTAAATTGGGAACTAATTATAAATACAACTTAGCAGCATCTGAAGAAGTTGCTTTGAGAATGTCCTTTCAGAATGTCAGTTTAGTTTAATAGCAAGAAAACAAATATGTTGGAACATTCACATCCAGTCATGTTTTTCTGATAACGTTGATAAATACGAACGTTTTAAAGATGCAATCCTTATCATACAGCAATTCACACAGAAACGTATTTGGCACTTTTAAAGCCCAATACACAAAACATAGTCTCTGGTTCTGATGTGCTCCAAATGAAGTTTCTTTACCATAAATTTTTCAGTTGTACTGTACGGAAACTAATAATATTGAACATCTTTTAAACAACATAAAATTGTATATCCAGAAAATTATGATGTAAAGAAGAAACCATAGGCTTTCAACCTAAGATATGTACAAATTGTTTAAAAGCAGATATAAGTTGATGATAGTCTTAGCTTTGAAGCGCTAAATAATTTCTCTAAAAGTACACATATTTTAAAAATACACACAAAAGTTTGCAGACTGTCATCTGTTATAAGACAGCCAGCAGAAAATTCATCTCTGGAGTCCCATAACAAAACTAATTTCCCATGAAACTTCTGCTGTAGTTAAACTTATTTCATTTAATGATTAATAATCAAATGAGTGCCACTATAAACAAAGAACATTTTGCCTTCAGCAAAACAAAACAAAACAAAAACCACTACACACCAAACAAAAAAAACACCACCAAATCAATGGTGAAACATGCATCCTGCTGCAGCAAGAGGCAAAATTTCCATTTACTTCCCTGGAAATCTTCCTATTGCAAGAAAGAAAGCAAACAATTTATAGTGGGAATCAAAATGAAATGCTGTGCAGCAGACAGGACTAACAGCAGCTTCTGTGAGCAACCTTCACAGTCACCAGATCCTTTGTCATTAAGCAAAAAATGTGGTGGCAGATCACTGTTCCTATAAGCTAGGAAAAGACTCCCAGCACTTACAGCTCCTGGTTGTCGGTTTTTGTCCTAGGTCCATGGTTAACTTCCAAGTTCTAATTTTCAGCATTAACCTTCATGTCTAGCTGTTTTCATTTGGACGCCTTCTACTATTTTCCTCCTTTAAATTGTCACAGTTTTGTAACTGGTGATGCAGTCACTAGGTTTTGGATTTTATACAATATTCAAAGAAATAGCAACCCACTGCCATTTACTTATACAAGTAATAGAAGCTCTTCACCTCCACAAAGGGCATACACTAAAGGAATTTCACCTCCATATTACACCAGAAAACTGATACAGACAGAGACTACACAATTTGCTTGGGAAATACAAGAAGTCTGACACAAAGCCAAAACGAACAATCCAAATTCCTGAATCCCAATCCAGCTTTCAAAGCACAAATTGGTGGGATATCACACATGCTGAAAAGTTGGGCATAAGCTTAACTATATTTATGAATCAGGATCTGTGAGTACATGAAAAGTTCCCAGCTTTTCTCCTACAAATCCCTCAGCTGGGGCAGGAGAAAAAGGAAAGGAAGCAAAACAAGGTTGGGCTGGATAGCACTTTGGCCTGTTTTCAGCAGAATAATAATGAAATTATTTCCAAAAGTAAAATACATATATGTGATTGCTATTGATACAGAATTGAGACAGATAATACCTTGACCCACATATTCTGTGCTTTAGCTGTGTTGACAAAACTTTTATTTAACTTAAAGAAAGAACAAAGTTCTTTGAAATAAATGAGAAACAGCCGTGTAACCCTACATGGCTATATTTACGGAGTTATTTTTCTGAACCACACTGAGGTAATTGCACAAGATTATACTACACAGAGACATAAAACTGTATCCAGTCTTTAACAGAAGCAGCCTTTTTCTGCCATGTATAGGAGACAGGAACAATCACTTTCATATTTGCTATTTACAGAAATGTCCTTGCATTCTTTGTTTTTCCTTCCCGTTATCACATAAAACACCAATGAATTGAACTCAAGAGAAAGACCAGAACAGAGTTAAAAATACAAACAAAGTGGTTTGTTATTTTGGGGCAAGAAGAGTTAAAAGGGAAAATGGTCTATTTATTTAAACTGACAACAAACCTGAGTAAAGGGAAAGAAAATTAAATTTATCTCCACCTAATGGCTAAGAACTCCCATATTAGAACTGTGTATACCGCTTTTGATTAAAACTGAAATGATACTAAGAATGCTCTTACTATGAACTCTCTTTTTATGTTGTTGGCCAAGCAGCATGAAATATCAAGACTGAAACTGCATTTCAAATTCCTGGACACTAGAGGTATATTAATCTTTTTTGGGTTCCTCCTATGCCAGGCAATCCCTTGCTCCAGTTTCTTTTGGAATATATTTGGATGAATCAAATGGGATTAGCCTTTTCCTTGGCCACATGTGGTAAAACTGGTACACTTCTGTCAGTTAAATGGCCTGTGTCAATATTCTCCAGTATATAAACAACTATGTTCTACGTTCTTCCATACAGTGGTAATGCAAGTTTACGGGCTTTTCAGACTTTGTTCACCTCTCCATAATTCAGTAGCTGTTCTCAATTAATTGCATGCTTGGGCACTGCTATTTCTCATCAAGAGGGTTTCATTCCTGTAAGGTTTGAAAGTTGGGTTTCACCCTCTCTTGTTCTAGAATAAAAGCGTTCACACATGGAGACAATCAGGAGCAATTAATATGGAACATATCCATGTGCAGACAAGCAATGTAATATCACAGTATAAAAAGAAGGCTCTTTCTGTAACATTTAGGGCTGTATCACAATGCTTAGCTGATCCATAGGAAATACAGATGGGAAACCCACATGAGTTTGGTCACATTTGGTATATTTTAATAATGGAAAATAGATCACAGGAATGTATGCCTTATTGCCATTTTTTAGTTGTTTAGACTTGCAGAATCTTCTGAAACAAAAATAAGCAATAATGGGTTAATAACTTCATGAATATGCACAGACTATTGCCATACTATTTTTTAACTTAATTTTTCTGTATTAATATTCGTAACAGTGGCTGAAAAGAAGAGTTGCACCTCACAATTTGATACACTCTCCAGTCAATTAAGATATGAACCTCAAAAACAAAGTATGAACTCAGTAACAAAGTACTTTAAACTATTTGCTGTTATTTAAGCTATTTTGTTCTGTTTTTCTAGCAGTGATGGATTTTGTATTCCATCTCACTCAGATCTACAGGGTGCAGAAGCATGCTGTTTCATCTCCCCGTGCACTCCAAGAGGCTGCATTCTTCAAGCCCTGCACCCCCACGCATTTCCATGAGGCCTTGCAACGGCTCGCTCTTGTCTCACAATCAAATACGTTCTTCTCTGAAGGCAGTGCTCAGCATTTCAAGCTAAACCAGAGAGCAGCTCTAATATTTCATTCTTCCATATTGCAGGAGAGGTTGCACTTACTGTCTGACAGAGTACAATACTTCTCAAACTCCTCAATCAGTTAAGTACTGCGTATTAGAAATCTTATACTCTTCTCGTGAAGAGTGGGAAAGAAATCTCAATAACATAGCCCTATAAGAGACTTCAGATTTTTTTCTGTGTGATTTATTTTACTCACTAAGAAGGGAAATGAGCATTCAAAAATTTAGCACACTTTTATACTAATTACTAATTCACTGATTCTTAAGTTCTTTCCCATTGCTTTTCTGTCTTCCCTCTACCTTTTCCTTCTTGTTCAGTTTTTAAATTTTCTATATCCTTTCAAAATGTACAGATCAGATTCCTATGGAGTAACTATGCATATTCCTTCTGTACTTTATACTTTTTCACATGGACTCAGTAAAATCACTCTTTGTTATAACTCTTGCCATTTTTAAATACTTTAACACAGATTCTCATATTTTACATTTTCAATACAATATTATGGCTTCTTTCCCCTCCCCCCCCCCCCCAACCTGTAAAAAATTACCCAGATCTTTCGATTTTAAGGTTAGGTTAAGCATTACAGAAACACATTCAGATGGCCTACCTGTTCCTACTATTTTCTACTGACTAGACATTTCTGAAAGCCAAGAGGTCTGGATGGGAACAGAAAATACAAGCCAAAGAGGCTCTGGTGCCATCTGGGCCAAACAGATTGCATTAGGCTCTCATTACATCATCACCACATCACACTGTTGACTAGATGTCACTCCTAGACATGTTGGAGGAAAAAAGGGTGAAAACCAGGGAAAGGTTCCATATCACACAAATTACCAAGCATTAAAAGTAGCTGAGACACTATGGTGTTTGAAACTGTAAAATACCAGGATCAACGATACAGAGCTTTTTAATATTCACCCTTCATTCAGAGCCCCAGGAACAAGCAAGGCAATATTCGAAGTACAGGAAAGTTTTGGAGAGAGATATCAACTCTAAGTGGCCTTAGTAGGCCTTAGTCAGTGGACAAGTCCTTGTCTGAGAGGCTACAGAAGAGCAGCTCCCACTGGAAGGTTCCTGGAATTCTTAGAAGCTGTTGCAGGTGGGGAGAACACAGTTCCTAATGCCTGGGAAGTAACATTGGCTGACCATTTTACAGGGGTTAAATGCACGCAACAAAATCACATATAAGCCAGTAATGTGGCAAATTAAGAAGGCTCAGAGAGGCAGGAAAAGTCCGTACAGGAGCTATCTCAAACTATTTTTCAATCCCACAAACGTCAGCTTACTTTCTGATTAAGCCAAGGTCTATATAAACAGAGGCAGTGACTGAAGTCCAAACTCAAAAAAAGTACTAAGCATAAATTCAGGGAGACCTATGGTAAATTGCATACCTTGCTGCAAAACTGAACTAGCAAAGCTATGGGCAATTGAGCTTTGTGAATGACATCCTGCTGAGGACATGTGAAGTCTCATTCTGACATGATGAAACCTTCCAAGCACTAAAGGTGTATGACTGAACAGGCACATAACCCTTTCTCTCCATCTTTTTCACTTTTTAGAGCAGGTCTATATCCAAACCTGAAATGTAACAGAAACAAGTATATCTGAACTGAAATGCCATCAATCACAAAATTCACAGGCAACAGCAAACAAAATAAAAACTACCCTCAGCCCTGTGGAAGAACTATAGGACATCTCATCTTGAAAGTTCTTATTTTTGGCATTGCAAACATTCACATGGTGAGTTTTTTTCACCAGTTACAACAGCTATACAAAATGGTACAAGATCTTACAGACTGCAAATCTGAGACAATGATTTCATGAAGAAAAATATGAGATTTAGCTACTGGTTTGGTGGGATTGCTTTTAGAACAGATAAACATAAAGGTCATTTTGAACGAGAAAAGAGATTAAAGATTAAATATAGTACCAACAGTAACAAGTACACTTCGACCTCAGCTTATAATGATATATTAGGAGCCATTACCAAATAAATCCTCCAGACCTCTTTCAGAGAACAGTGTAGGATTATTATTCAGTCCCATTTTTTGTGACTCTAGGTATCCCGTTTATTTACATAATGCATATGTGCAATAGGGTGCTCAAATAAACTCATCTAAGTACACAGAGAAGGAATGCTGTCCCGCAGTAGTCTAAGAACATCACATTATTGATAACTCAGAGACAACTGTCAGTGTAGCATTTGATGAAGAGACAGCATGATCCAAGAAATTTACAGAAGTGAAGGTAATGATTTCTCTGTGTGTAAACTCTCTCTCTGCAGTGTCACAGAGTTGTAAGTGAAGTAACACAAGAGGGGAGAATCAGAACCCTTTGTGAAATGTTTCAAGCAAACACTGAAGTATCAGGAATTTGAGCTGACTTGAGAGTCATGTAAATAGTGTCAGCTTATAAAAACAAGGTGATTCCCTGGATAGGAGAATACCCGCACAGCGTCAAAGCTCCCATGCGTATGTAAACACTCTGTGTAAATATTTGGTTGAAGGTTTCACTATAGTGAGCTTTTGCTGTCCCAGAGTGTGGGCGTTGTCTAGAAACCTGAGATCGGGAATGACATGATCTCATCTCCCGTTACTTAGATAACTGCATTTGATGCATGCCTCGGGGAAACTGAAATGATCTTGGCAGGGGATAAAACAGAGGATTCAAATGTGCTCTTTAACTGATGATCTGGACTTTGAGAATGAAGTCCCATCTGATTTCAAATAGACTTCTAAATATCTGAGAGGAGTTGACAGAAATAAGAGAGTTCAAGGAACCACAGATGCAGTTAGTGTCAGGCTATTTAAGTTTGTTTTTAGGACGTTTACCAGTGAATTCTATTTGCCTGCAATTTAGAAGCTTCTGCAGCTGAGGACATGGAATTGTGTCATTTCACTAGAGTTACAAGCCATTAAAAGAAACAGAGACAGCAATTTGGATATTCTTTTTGGAGCATTTCACATGCATTCCACAGGCCAAAGGTAAGGCACAGCTCATAAAACTGTAAAGCACATGGTGTTCTTATCAAGGGGGATACATTTTGGAGACTACTTTCATTGCTTCTGGTTTGCCAGAGCATACAAGCACGTCTCTCATATATAATGAAATGAGTTGTATTTTTAGAAAATTGTCTAATCGTCCTGATTTTGTTCTTTAAGGTGAGACTGTTAAAGGAGCACAGGGTGGCCTTTTGGTCAGAAAATATAAGCAGTGTGCAGCAATTAGCAGGCAGACAGCAGAATCAGGAGCAATGATTAAATTATAAAGAGTTTTTGTCCTAAGGTGTTTGATCCTCAATATATCTTTCAGGACTACGCACGTGCCTAGGATTTGTAATCAAATGGTTGATGGTCGCACTCACTTACTTTCAGTGTTCTGGCTTAGGCATTTTGGCTTCTGAAGACAGTAACCAATGCTGCCAGCAATATGGGATCATCAGTTATTAAAACCAATTTAACAGACTTGGGGCCAGCAACACAAATGGCTCAACACACAAAAAATGGCTAGTCTCAGTGCAAAACACTGTTTTGTTTCCATGACTACTTTCAGAAGCTGTTTTAGCCTTTGCCATTAGCTCCAAAAGCAGCAGGGCATGGAGTTCCACTCAAAGACTACCAGAATAAGCACCTACTCAACCTAAGGCCTAGGTTTTGTTAGGATTTGAAAATACACTTCAGAAAAGTGATTGAATATTTAGGTTTGACTGGCTAAGCTACTCCAAATACTGTAGGTAATACATGTACAAGACATGTCTTTATTACTTTGACAATAAATCTAAAAGATTTAATGTGCTCTCATGTACATTTGAAACCTGGAATATCAGTATGCCCTAACTACAGCTACGTTTCTGCTGAGAGTCTCTGTAGCAATGAGCTAATTAGAAAGAGTAGAGTAGTATTCTCATACCCTCATCCAAAATACATATCATTTCTGCAATGGTGACGTAAGGATGGCCATGAGCACTGTACAAAAGTTCTAGAAGGTCTTTGGTAACTACTGTTTCAGGAGAGCATTTATGATGCATCCCAGGGCACACACATTGTGCCTCATTGGACAATAGCCATTAGTGAGTAAAAGCATTAAAAGCATCATCAGAACAAACAACATTTAATTTGCAGAAATTCAGATAGGACCATGGTTCTGTGAGTCAATATTACCACAAAAGCTCCTATTCATTCCAGCTGTTTCAGTAGTTCAAGTGCGATTACCAAAACCATTAAACACTGACAAAAAGATGAATAAGAGCATGACAATATACAAGCACTTGTTCTGGTTTGGACAGTTATAAACACGGGTTTGTGGCCAATGTATACCAAACATATTTCTCACAGAAAGGAGCTGGAATGCATTTCTTCACAGGTTGTGTGTTTCTTGCTCTAACTTGGGATTTACTCACTTGTGGTTCTGGCAGTCACTGCAGAATGAACACTAGGCAACTCTTCATCATCTGCTTTGCTCACCCACCAGAATGCACATACACGTTCAGTATCAGCCACTGTTTGTCAGGACTAGTGGATGTATCTTTTAGTATGCTGAAAATAATTGCAGATACTCAATAGAATGCAAGCATATTGCTGACCCAAACTTCCTGAATTAAATGTTATAAAAAAAACCTAAAACTGTAGTTGATTGCAATTACATTTTGAAGCGTAAATGTCTTCTAGGGGCAGGCAGAAAACATTGAGAGCACTGTTGTTTTTGTTTTTTTTTTCCCATCTCATCTCTATGGGCACATGGAAGTGAGGTGAGTTTCTACATATTTCATTTTCTACCACTGAGCTGGGAAAAGTGATCGCCGAGTGACATTTGGAGCTGGAACCAAGTGAACTATGACTCAACCCTTCCTGATTTCAGATTGAGCTGATTTCCAATCAGCCTCTGAAGACTAGGCTACAGCAAAGGCAGGAAGGAGCTATGGTTTGAGAGAATTAAATATAGTCTGGTATTGATTTAAAGAGAGAAGGATGGAATGCAACTGCAAGAAAAGGGGGGGGGATGGGGGGGGGGAGTTGAGGGTGTTGGTTGAATGCTGATTTTCATATGGACCATAAGAAACTGAGACTCTAAAGGGGTTCAAAAAACAAACAAACAAACACACAAAAAAAAATCACACATCTGGGCAACTGTGCTGCCCTGTGTCTACAGCTATGGCATAACCGAGCTAACCTGTATCTTAACTAAAGTCACCTTCAGTTTTGGTTGTTCGTACAAAGGATGGACACTAAGGACACTAACATTTTTAAGGGATAGATTTAGTTTGTTTCCTTCTCTGCTGTACGCAGTGAGAGTCACTAGACTCCACAAAAGAATTAAAAAATATTATTTAAGTGGGAAAGTCAAGTCCCCAAAAGCTAACAAGTGCCAGAATTAAGGTCACCTGGGCAAAACTGATGTACACACCACCACCCCCATGCATAATTGTAGTGATGCAAATTTTAATTACAGGACAATATATTTTTTCACAGCAGCCCCTTGCTTCACTTGAAGCCCAAGATAAATACTGCTCAGGGAAGGAGACAGCTCTTCAATATTTCTATCCTTAACACGCTATTGCTGGCCCCTGTTTTATTTACTGCACACCATCAAAAGCCTGCAGTGAATGCAGAATTGTTTATTTCCTCATGGTGTTTCTAGAGTGCTCATCACCACAGAATCTTCATGCCTCGTAAACATTAATAAATTCATCTCCACTAAGAGATGAGAGTGTTATTATCTCCATTTTACAGGTGGGGAAATCAAGACAAAGAGACTTCCCAGAGGTCAGAAAGTTAATAGGTAGCACAGCCTGCAGTGGAAACAGAACTGTATTACTTCTAAAGAGTCTGGTCTAAAGTGTTGAGCGCAGTGTCCAACTCCTAGCACTTCCTAGCATGAACTCTCACATACTGCAGCTGTGTATACTCTGATCTTTTCCATACCTGCCTCTATTACCTTGAACTGATGTCAAAGAATTGAGGAATGCACAATTAGTGGCCTCCTGCCAACATTTCAGTTTAAATATCTGGGCATTGTATAAAAATTCTGGCAGAAACAGGAAAAAAAACTAAGTTCTCAGGTGTGATATGAACTTGTGTTATTCATGAGACCAATCTTTTTCTTCCTGAAATTCCATCTCTTTTTTTTTTTTTTTTTCCCTTTATGTAATTCCATTACTAGAGAAAACAAAAACAAATAATACAAAAAATAAATCCCTGAAATGTATTATTTTCTACACAGTGGTGAGTTCTCTTCAGGACCTTGTCTTCTATGTATATTGAATAATGCAGACAAAACAGTATGTGATCATATGGTTGAAGACTTTATCATAAAACACAGAAGAGGAACAAATTAAGGATGTACAGAAAACCATAAGTCCGATATCACTTCAGCTGCTAGTAATTAACTTTCTTACTGTTCTTTACTGGAGATTTTATTATTATTTTTAGTAGCTTTTACGGCTGCTGACCTTTTTTTTGGTAGGAAAAAAGTTAATCAACTTCATCTGCATGCAATACTATACAAGTCAAACTTGTATATTCAGCCTTGAAAGGCAAAAATTCTGACACTTGAACACAGGAGTGTATCTTATGCTAAAGGATTAACTACTTTGCTGACAATAAGAGGGAAGAGGAAGGTTGGGTTGCCAAGGTCATGAGGAGGCAACCTGTTGGCTACAGCCTACTTCTACTTGCACTTCTTTTTGTCTGTCTGTTGTCAAGGTTCCCAGCGTAGTATGTCTAGTTGCTGCAGTTGCTCTAATAGTGTTACAGCCTTGGACTTTGATTAGAATTAAAGATGATAAATATTTTTAATTGTTCTGGAGCAGAACAGTGGCAAAAACTTGATGAAATCTGGGGACTTTCCTCTAACACATTGACTCATATCTGTTCAATTGGTATTTTGGCAGCTTCCCACATAATTGCCAGCAGTGCAGGCAACAGATGACCATTTCCTCCTCCAAAACTATGTATTTTGGACAAAGAAATTGTTTTTTTTTTTTTTTTTTTTTTTTTTTCAGTAAAAAAAGTCTCATAACAAAAAGTATTAGGCCTTCTAAGCATAGGCAGCAGTAAACATTTAAAAGTAGGTTTTGAAAGCAATAGAGTCTGGCTCTGTCTTGGAAGTGCTGCTCCCATTGCTTCCTTTAAAAAATTCAGTGTAAAATGTATGACCAGACCGGACACCGTAGTACACACATGATGGCAGCAAGCCATTAAGGGAATTATCTAATATCACCTAGGGATTCTTTAACTATTTATTACCACACAGCTGAACTGAAATGCCCTTACCATTCTGAGAGAGCAGTATTACAATTGGCTAACAAAGGACCTACAAAAATCAGGAACAAATCATTTCACAGATAGTATTCACATTTTCAGAAGCTCTAGTCTGTAGAACTGTCTTGTCTAAAATCTGTCATGGAAAAAAGGTTACTCTTGGAGGGAAAACCTGAGATGAAGTCACCTTTCCTCAGGTGAATATTATTTTAGGTGGAATGTGATTACCATTATACATTACATTATACATAAACAAAGCTGCAGCGTCATAATTTCTCCTGTTTGAATAATGGTTAGTGAAACTGGGGACAAGGAGTATGTGGCAGGATGCAAACATCAAAGTTCCCATTCTCACAGATTCAAAGGAGAAGCCCAGCAGCTTATTAGTTAAACAGAATAAAACAAACAAACAAACAAACAAAAAACCTGGGACCAAACTGATCATATGGATTCTACCCTAATATTAAAAAGCAACAGTTAGTTTATAGAATCATAGAACGGCTTTAACATCATTTTCTTTTCCAGGTATGACACGCAGAGCTGCACTTGCAGATAACATGAACAAAGATAAAAATAGTGTCAGTGTCCATTTACAATCCTATAATTCTAAGGTGTTGTTTAACAAAGAAATTGAATACAAAACATGTAGAAGTTTTAAAAAAAAAAAAAAGAGAGAGAGAGAAAGAAGAAAGGAAAAAAGAGAAAAAAAAAAAAAGGCCAAACCTACAGGCAAACTATGTAGCTTTATGCAAGCTGCATGACTGACATAAGCTATTTACCATTTTATCAGTGATTGAATAATAGAAGCAGGTGTTCCTACTGGTCTAGGCGGAATACTCTCTCTAAACATTTTCTAAATCTATCACTCTTGTATCAGTGATGCATTGTGTTGCTGTATTTTCCAGGGCCTAAGTTATGAAATAAATTCACAATACAGCAGCTTAGAATCAACCAGCAATGCTTATATCTCAGGTACTGTAAGCTATTAATTCTTCATTTAGGGAAAATGAATTCAGTTCCTCCAAAGAGATAGTGTGGCTTCCTTTAAATTTTTTAACATACAGTGCCTAGCACACTGTCTGTATGTAAACCAGGAAGAGAGATAAAACTTATAACAATAACTATTTTCCCATTGACTTCAAGAAGAAGAAAAAGTAATAAAATCATTCAAAACTGACTATCTATGTGTTAAAACACTGCAGCTTTCAGACAAAGTGTTGAATTCTGCTAAAAAATTAAGAATATTTAGGAATATTTCTAGCATATGCTTGCCTTTTTCTCATGGCATTAAAAAACAGCCGTGGACATAAAGGAAGCATTTATCTAATATATGCTGAAATATTATTTATGTCTATTTTTGATGCATTTAAAACCAAGCAGCAAAGACTGTAATGACATACATACACAAGCACTTTCAGCTTCATAAAGTTTCAGATCTCTCGTTATATCCATATCAATGCTCTTCTTCTTTTTTTTTTTTTTTTAAGAAAAAAGAAGATCTTATTTTCTTTTCACCCACCAGTCTTTTCCATAGAAAAGGCTACTTTCTTAAAAAGCTACAGTTCATAGTAAAATACTTTATAAACAAACAGTAAAGTTGAAAGTATGGCTAAACTTGGATATTCTCTTAGCTGAACAGATCATTTAGTCCAGATTTGGAAATAAGTGATTCCTCTTTAGACAGAAAGAGGAAAAACTGTGCCCACTTCCCCACTTAACTCTCTGTCACCCATCTTCTAGACTGACTGCCTTTAGCTGATAACATGATGATTTTTTGCAACTATTTTCAGCTGTCTTCTTTAAAAATCTCTTTTTATATCCCCCTCTCCATCTGGATGGAGTCCCCTGAAGCAGAAGCACTGCTTTAGAGTTGGCAGGGAGTCTACAAAGCAAGGGCAAAGTTTGGAAAAGATGACTAGAGAGAGAGAGACGCAAAGAGATACGGATGTTCAAGTCTCGGGGGTCTGAGTTTTCACCTGAGCAAGTACTGGATGGAAGATGAAAGTTCGCTCTTAGTATTTACTAAGGCTGACAGGCCCCTTCCAAATACATGACTAGTATTGGCGTGTGGTCTTTTTGCAGAGCTGTGTAGATTTCAAGGATCTCAGAAACATACATCCCAGCTACGTACATCCCAAACTGGAGAAAACCTGCCTCTTTCCAAGCAGAATACAGATCTGTTTCTGGGTACCATAGGCACAGCAGCCAAACATGTTTTGAAGCAGAAGCAGAACTGAACCTTAATGGGATTTGTGTCACAGAGAAGAACTAATCATAGATTCCAAGTCAGAAATTATTATTCAAACTAATTCAATGGTAACATGGAGATATCTAAAACTTGTCTCTAGCTTGATGATACAACCCAAACAATCTTCTGTAGCATTGTACAGTGAAAGACTGATCTCTTATATAGCATTTTTTTGAGGAGGCACCAACCCAGAAATTCTCCTCAGTGCTGGTAATGGAAAAAGGAACTGACAATATAGAATGTGGAACTAGAGTATATCTGGTGCTGGTAGAAACTTTTTTTATCACTTTGTGGAACAGACCCCAACAGACCAAATCACGGCGAAAATGATAGGAGTTAGAAGCAGCACATTTGCTGATACAATGCAGATCCAGACTCATGTTCCGGCTGCTGTGAACATTTAAAATACTGAGATCCAATCTAAAGCAATCATCAGTTTGTGCTCTCACCAGGAGTAAGGAAAATACAGACTTAGTTCAGTGTTTTTGAATTATGCTGAACACAGATTTGAATTGTGTATTCTGTGGTGAGCAGGCCAACTGTGGGATGGAGCATTCTCTTTTTCTGAACAGAATTTTCATCGTTTGCCTGATGATTATTACCCAGTAAAATATTGTCTTCTGGAAGTTAGTGTGCATTCATGAGACACTATGTAACCAGTTTTCCTGGGGAATATTTTATATTAAAATAAATGAATAAAAGTTCAACGAAGTCTAGCTGCACATTCTTAACCGAGCCCATATGGGTATGAACACCAATGCACAGAAAGTGCTGCCTCTTTCAGAACAACTTCTGTCGTAATGGTCAGAGTGTGAATTAACTTGTGGATGCATGAAAAGCCATGGAGGGTTAGTAAACACCTTTTAAACTCCTGGATCATGTTACTGTGTTGCCAACTACTTCATGGTCCCTGGAGAATAGCTTAAAGTTTTACGAACATTCAAAACAAATTTCTATTAGATTAAGTGAACCACCTGTTACAGATGTCTTTTTAATAACTCTCTTGGAGTGTACTAGAGGTAACTCAATTAAATTAGCTTGAAATGTGTGGTTATTCTTGTCCAATAAAACACTTTATTGAGAGTCCTTTGTGTTCATAACCAACCTTGGTAATAATCCATTTCCAGTTGCAAGTCAAGACATCATTGGCCCTTAATGTTCTAATAAATAAATGGTTTAACAATTGGGAGCTAATTGTCACAGTGGGACAGCCTGGGAGGCTTGTAATCAGGCCTGTATTGTCACAATTCATTTTCATATTGTAGCAAAATAATAACCTCAGGAGCCCTTTTGAATTAAAAGAAATCTCACTTTATACTCATAGATGCACAGACTATGTACTTTAAATCAGATGCAGCAATTTTAGACCAGCTTAATCTCCTCAAAATCAACAGCAAACATTTTCTTGCTACATCTAGGAATGACACTTCAGCAATAAAATCCCATTTCCAAAAAATGGATGGGATTCATTCAGTAGCAAATTACTTGTAATATTTTACAGATTTACTCCACTACACCTTTACTACAAATCTTACAAAATCAGCACTTATTTAAACCACAGGCGTGTTTATAGACAAGTAGATATTATAAATTATAGCTAGGATCCGATTGGTAAAACAAACTTACTTGCAAAGAGATATCTCTTCAGGAGTATGCTAATAAATCCTAACCTAACTTTCATTGTACCTAAATTCAGGGTACAACAGTGCTTGAGAACAGTGATTTAAAAAATAAATCACATTGCAACTTTTCATTCAGTCTCTTCTTTTGCATATTCTTTCCCCCTCCCTCCTCCTCCCCCCCCGAATTTATTTTCAATTAATCATAGAATGCTACTAAGATTTTAATAAGTGTAAGTATAAACGTTTTCAAAAAAAAACATTTAAACTCAGTTAAAAGGAGACCCTTCTACACAAGAGCTTAAAAATCTTACTACTTAAAGGAATATGTTTCACCTCAAGACTTCCGAATATGAGAGCTGCAAGAACACCACAAAAACCTAAGACTTCTATTTTTGTTCACAATTGTCTATATAAATCCATTTGCCTGTTTGTTGTGACCAACAGTACTTGGTTCAGAAAAGGCCTGGACTACCGCAGTAGGGTTATCATGTACTGGAACTTGGTTGAATTATTAGAGACGTGAAAAGCTTGAAAAACCTCTGCCCCAGCTGAATAAAGAAGTATTTAGTCTCTTCTACAGACATTGACTTTCCCTTGTCCTTTTATTTTTTATTTTTTTATTTTTCCAAATGAAAGTAAGTCAGGAAATAAAAGTGATCAGATATTCACTGGCTACCTTTCAGGGAAGAAATGATATGCCCACTGAAAACAAAATTAGAATTGCTACTAAATTGATTTATGGATGCAAGTTTTACCCTTTCCAATTCATTCTGAATACAACATTTGAGTATGATTTTCTATGATCTATTTTGCTCCATTTATAAGAGAATGTCTAAATTATTTCATCTGCACCAACTCAAGATTATTATGGAAAATCATAGCCATTAAACCAGGCCTGCTAAAATTTCACATTACATTTCAAAAAAGAAGGAAGAAATTTTGTCAACTACTTTTTCAGAGATCATGTTTAGTTGCTTCTCTTACTGTACTTAACTGAGTAAATTCATCCATCCCATTAAGGACATGTACTTAAGAAGTAGCTGGAATCACATAATTACCAAAATAAAAATGACTAGACTCAAAAACATTCATTCTGTGTTTATTTGGTGCTTCTTATTAAGAAAAATATGTAAAACCTGAGTGTTTGCAAAAGTTTGGCAATTACTATTCCCAGTAATTTTAAAATTAAAAATAGAATACTGATTAAAGCTAAATTGTCTCAATATGATTTTAACCCCCTTCTTCCATCAAAACCAAACCAAAACAAATCTAATCCCAAATCTCAAAACAAACAATAACATTTGTTATTATCCCAGAAGTTTCTAGGTAATGAAAAAAAATTCTCATGACAACTGCCCTTCATTCACCTGATCTCTTGACCCAGGTTTCAAGGCGGTTGTTGGTTCAGAACTTTGTGTGTTTCTGCCTGGGCTTTCTGCATATTAAATATTCTGTGTTTTGTTTGTTTGTTTGTTTTGTTTTATTATTATTTTTTCCCCAATGGTTCCTAAGAAAAGAACCATTCTTCAAGGAAAAAAAAAAGTCTCAAAGACTAACCACAGAGGAAATGAGAAAATGAGACAGTGAAAAGTCAGAATATGTCATTAATCGGGATAATATAAGATTTTCAATCAATAAGCATAATCAAAACAGTATTTGGACACCAGCATGAAGTCTGAAATGGACGTTTTTCTAAAGAGAATATGTAGCCTTGAAGTTGAAACAACAGGGAGACATGATTTGATTTTTATAAGATTTTAGTTCTGATTGTACTATTAAGTTTTGTTAAGCATAGTACATTTACTTTTGTGCCTAAATTGTGTGCAGTAAACAATCACATTCAATAGTCATGTTCTAGAGAAAAAATATATAGTATGCCCCTTTGGTGAAACAGTTTTAAAATTCTAATAGAATTTCAAGGTTATTATCTATTTCAGATCAACACTGGAGGTCAGAGTTCACAGCAGCCAGAATTTACAAACCTCCAATGGGTTTTGATTGACAGCAATCAGCATCTCTTCAGCATCACTGAGGGAACAAAGTACAGGTCAAGACAGCAGGCGATTTCATCTGTCATTTTTAATTATCTAAATGATATTCACAGACAAAACCTTTCCCATCCATCAGGGCATCACATTACCATAGACAATGTTTGTTTAAAGAAGAGGCCATAAAATCAAACAATTATGAATGCAGACAAGCCTTGCTATTGACTGCATAAATAATCAAGTGAGATTTCCAAAACTCTCTGCTAATGAATTGGTATATTGCTGGCAGGAAGTGGCAAGTAATAATACAGACAACAATCTAATGTTCTTATTGACTTTTACTAAAGCTTTGCTACAGTAGCAAGGATCCGAAAATGACGTCAAGTAAGGTTTCCATAGGAGCAGTATTGATATCAGTACACTGCTAAAATACAAGTAGTTAACTCCTGACCTTATAGTAGGACCAGCAATCCCCTGAGAGAGCTGAAACACTAGCAGAACAATATATCATGAGCTGAGCCAACAGCCTCAGGGCTCCAACAATGTTACTGCACAGGCAAGGTCCCTTCTTCTGCCATGTATAACAGTCTAATCCACAATAATTCAACTACAATCTCCCAAATTAACTTTGTTTGACTCTGTTATATGAGTAAATAAACATTTTTTGTAAGCTGAGATTGAAGAGTATACATGTTATGAAAAGTACAGTGTGCAGAATACAGTCTGTTGGAATGAAGCAGACTCAGCTTTTTCATCCTGATGTCGTCAACATGTTGTTAAGTCCCACAAATAGTTTAGAGGCTATAACTACAGTTAACATAAATCACCATAAGCCTGTTGTTCCATTTACACTGTCATGGTGACATCTCATTAACATAGGTAACTCATTAGCCCAAATGTTAAAGTATTTATAGTTTTTTGTTTGTTTATTTGTTTTTAATCAGAAGCAACAGAAAATGATCTATTCTGGTCAAGTTCAACATGGTGAAACTGTTCAGTGGGGCAAAGCTTAAGATGTTTTTTGTCCCACTGGGAAATATCAGAGAAGTATTTCCTCTGGGTAAAGGATAAAAGGAATTAAGGTCAACACAAGAAACACTGTGAAGACAATAGCCAGGTAGGGGTACAAGATATAAAACAACAGTGAGAGCTTTTTGCAAAGCCCATGAGAGGATGGTTATGAGAGTGTAGAAATGTTTCCCTTCATCATCACAACTAGACAAGACTACTGTCAGCATGCAATTCTGGTTTCTTTCACCTGAAAGTATATCACTAATGTTGGTTTGGTGAACAGTATGGAGCAAAAAGCTGTATTGTGCTTCAGAATCTCAGTAGCTTATCGTACCACACAAAACAAAACAACATATGTTTGCAAAATCTTTAACTATCAGATGTGCTCCTGGAACTGTCCCTCATGTCCACTGTGTCTGAATGAGTTCAAACTAGTTCACTGATGGTCTTGTATTAAGTCAATCACATTTTTCAAATCTTTTTTAATTCTCTTAATGATTAATGATTTTTCTTAATGATTTTTCACAGATGTTAAAGAAGGAAACTGGACTAATCTCAATGGGATTCCAAACGCAAGGTTTTAAAAGGAGAACTATAAAAAACTCATGAGCCAGAAAGATAAGCATTATCATTATATTTGATTTTAGTTCACAAATGAAAATATGATGTCTAGTTATTCCCAAATAATCCGCCTCCTTGCCCCAAAACTTAGTGGAAAAGCTGTTCCCTTTCCTCTTCACACTCCCACTACTGATTTTAGTCATCCTCAAAGAGTACAAGGGGCTTTCACCAACCTCGGCCATGAAGAATAAACAAATGGCACAGATTTTACATTTCTGGTGTAATCTTTCCCTTGAAAAATTGGTAATGAATGCAAGGCATAATATTTTTTGCAAAGTATTGCAAAATTCTTTCTATAGACCTACTCAGAATTTGTTCTTAGTAGGTAAGATGGTAATAAGACAAGAAAAGGTAATAAGACAACAAAAACATTGACTGCAGTAATGGCATACAGCTCCTGGAACTGAGTGTTTGCTTCAAGTCTCAGACAGGCTCAGTTTTGGAGCCTCAGGAATGCCTAGTCAGTATTTGTTCTCATCAGTTTGCAGAGGTGACTGTGGTACCCTAAACTCACAACAAATGGATGACTGGTATCACATAATGTTTTTATGTCCATAGAAGTCAGTCTAGAACTGACTGGAGTCAAGGCACTGACAATCGAAATAAACAATGCATTTTTTTTTTTTTAAAGAAAAAAAAAAAAAGTCTTTAGTATGCATGAACAGGTTAATTATTTCTCAATTCAGATCCAGACAAGTTGACCATGGCTGTGCATTTCAATGGAAGAGAGACGCATGTAATTCAAACTTGTATTCAGGATTCTGGGTCTACAGGAGGCCAATACATCCAATAACTGCACAGAAATTGCTGTAACTACTGATGTTCCTCCATAAGACACCTTTAGCAAGCATTGCCACAATTGTACACACAGTAAGTTGGTAACTGCTTATTGCAAAACAACCAATGATTATTCCCAAATCTGAAAATGTTTGGTCTATGCATTTCACCTGAAGCTTATGATAATCTTTTATTTTATTTTGCAAGTTTAATAGAATGATTTATTGAGATTTATCTTTCCTTATCCTTAGAAACTGTTCTTTCACGACTAGCACAGTAAAAGAGGCTTCAAGATAACATGCACTGTATCATAATATACTTTTACTGTATTTTTGAGTCCTACGGATAAATATTTCAGGGTTGCTAGAAAGAGATTTCCTTTTCCCCAAGAAAACATAGTATTGAAAAAAAAATAAATCATAAAGGATATATAGAGAGTATTTCACAATACTTTGTGAAGAATGTCTCTCTGAAATATTAAGTTACGTTTAATGACATTCTTTCCTTTACTAAAGCAATTGTTTATACCATGGACAGTCTGAATTAAAATAATCCATCAATGCATCATAGTTTGGTTGCAGGCTACAAAGAAGAACGCCATGGCAACAAACCAGGAGAACTATAGAAGTTTCATAGTTTCAACGGAAATAGGGAGTCTCAGTTAGATGTCTTTCTGCGAGAGGAAGCTGCCCAGATTTGTATGAAGAGTTACTTTTAGAAATGCTGATCAGAAAGTTTTTTACTGGGGCACAAGACACTTTTGATTTAGAGATTTTGAAGATGAGTGGTGATAGTTAGTCACAGAACTTACTACTGAAGCTCCACTGGAAGAAAACCAGTGTTGCTGTAAAGTTCTTACATCTTGACCAGACAGTCTAGGTAATATAGCCACAATTGTTCACGATGAATAAATAATATTTCTTCTCCCCTTTATAATAGCAGACAAGATATTCTCAGTACACAAATGATTTCCTAGGGAATGTAGGGAAATTCTACATTACAGGACACTGAATTTCATTCTTTTCAGAGTTGCCTTTCTAAAAGGTAATGCTACATTCCAGCAAAGGACTTTAAACAAGTGATTACTGACTTAAAGTTAAGAATGTATTTCAGGCTTTTTCTAGTTTGGTGAACCAAGAAAGATGGGACCAGATGAAGTTCCGTGAGAAAGACAGTAACCAAGTATAAACATTTAAAACATCTTTCCAACAGCCCCATTATTTCAGTACACCAGGTTGAAACATTCTCCGTTTCAAATCAGCAAAACCCCAGAAAAAACAGATTATACCACTAAGAAAATCCAAACACTTCAAAAGAATACCACTGTCATGGAAATTTTCTTCACTGAAGATGTCTTCTAGATTTGCAAAGTTATATGAAGAAAGCATCTGAGAATTTTGGTATCAGAAAGTTGAGTATGTAGCAACCTCATTAGGTACTGATATTGCTTCTTTATCAGTAACAATAACAATAACAAAACAAACAAAAACCAAACAGCTGATGGCAACAGGCAGGTATTTTTCAAATCAAACCAGTCCAGAAGCATTTAGGTGGTATAATTAGAAAATCTCCTATTTCAAATGGATCAATGGTTGCATAAGGTAAAATTGTCACACAACCAGAAGAAAAAATACAACATAAACAATAACTGAAAAAGAAAAAAGAAAAAAAAAAGTTTGAACAACAAATAACTCTCTCCTTGAAAGTAGAAATCAGGGTAATATATGCTTGCACAAAATAAAACAAGGAAATTATCCTGAAATAAACGAATCTTAATGAACAATTTTGTTATATTGGCAGGGAGCTATTAATAATCTTGTTCTTAAAAGAGGTACTTCAAATGAAGGAGGAAATCTTTCTACTATAATGAAGGCTTTTATACTCTTCTGCAAAAATCTTTGCAATAGAATACTTTCAGTCATTTCCCTCAGCAGCAGACTGTAAAGTTGAATGGAAGCACAGAACACAATTCCAAACAAGTTTGTTTATCATAACTGATTAGCCAAGCACACAATGCATGCTCTCAAGAGTATGAAGTTTTCAGGTCTGGTTCATTAACAGTTATATAAATCAGGAGTATTCACTGGAGCAATAGGATTAAATGTTTTTGTTTGTTTGTTTTAAAAAAGGGAACCATAGGATTGAATTATTTGCATTTGTGAGGTCCACACAGTATACAATGTTTCTCGCTTCTTTACAAAGCATCATAAGTAAGAGAACCAAACTTCCACTTTGATGTTGTCATAAATTTCAGCTGGAGAAGATAGCATCCATATTGGAAACAGTACCAGCTTACACACTCATAACAAAATAGTGCTTATAAGAAACAAAATTGTGGTTGAGGGGTTCCATTTATTTTGTATTTGAGAACTTTTCCATTTTGAATAAAGAATGGAGCATTTCTGGAATTTAAGCTTAACACTGAAACGCATTTTCTTAACATTCAGTTGGTTCCATATCCTGAAAACATCTGGCTAAAAATGTGCTCTGAGTTTCCTCCTTTCTACTCTTATATAACTGAAAACTGCTCTCAGTTTCAGAGTAAATATACAGTTATGTTCATCTGAACAACTGAAATAAAATCTATTAAATTGATATTGCAGCTTTTGTAATCATTATGGCTTTTTGGTTTCAAAGAGAAATGCATCTGGGCTTGTTTCTCAGCTGAACTGACTTCTGTTCAGCCAGTCTGTGCATTACAAGATACTGGTCTTTGTACCGCACTGTAAAAACAGCAGTTATTTGTAGAAACTATGAGTATTCAATGTTTTCCACACTACATTAATTTACTGTGTTAGGTGTTCTTATCCTTTATTTAGACTGAATTTTTAAAATGCCATTAACTACATACTGTGGCTCTTGTAGCATAAAGTTCATGGAGGAATTTGACTTAAGACGATTAGCTAGAAATTTATCACACGTGACCTAAAGGTTTAGCTCTGCAGTAGTATTTCAAAATACACATTATTTAGGAAAAAGGGAAGGTAAAACCACAACATTGTCATGTGGCTTTCTTATTATTCCTCTTCAGGATCTTTTCCAGTATGGATGGTGCTGAGGAAGTCACATGAAGGGATCACAACCCTAGAATTTTGGTCATAAAGGAAAGCATGTAATCATCTTCAATGCCTGCTGAATCCCACAGCCTTTTTTTTTTTTTTTCCCTCTCCATGGATAGGATGCCCAAATAGAAATTTCTGTATTCTTGCCAGTTCTTTTAATCTACTATTAGTATTGTCAACAGTGTTGTTCACTACTGCTTCCCTATTAGTATTTCTATTTTGAACAGTGACAACCACAAAGATACACATCCAAGCCTTCTGCCTGACAGGACAGAATAAAACAAGACTGTATTCACTCAGCCTTTTTTGGGGGTTTCTGTAGTTCCATCAGTTTAAATGAATAAATGTAAAAAATAATAATCATAATATCACTTAAAATTTTAACAAAAATACTAATTTGTCAATATATTCGCTATTACATTAATAGAGAAAAATGTTTCCCCTCCTCTTAAGTTATTTTCATGAAATTCATGTTATTTTGAGCCCTTTTGAATTGCTAATGTCTGGAGGACACTCACGGAATCTAATTTGAGTCAGTTAGAGTTAATCTCTGTGCTCCTACATATAAGAGCAGAATTCTCCTCCTTCTCTGGACTATAGTCCAGAATGAGAGAAAACTTACTCTAATGGGTAATTCAAAACAACAACAGCTTTATTTCATAGTTGTAAAATGCCTTCTATTTCTAAAATTAGCCTTCTGCATGCCCCAGACATCACATAGCTGGTTTGGTTTAAATGAAGTGTTTCTGCCAGAAAAGAGACAATTTCTCTGTAGTAAGAAAAATCTGGAATGAATGCAGTTTAGTGAAACAGCACAAGCAGCAAAATAATAATGCAGAATATTTTTTAAAGGTTTCAATATTCTCCAATGAGATTTTTATGAGAATTACCTCCAAGGTTTAATTTTCCTTTTTCTAATATGAAGCACTTTTTCCTTATGTAATGCATAAAATTCTATATAAGAAGTAAGGTTGTGATGACAGAAATCTGCAACATTCGTAGAATTGTATGTCATAAATCACAGCAGGTCAAACAACAACTAATATTCACAGTTATTAGTGTCACATATATTAGTGACAACAACTAAAAATACAATGGAACTATTATTGTACAGAAAAAAGGAAACTGAGCAGAGCACATTTTTGATTCTGCTTTTAATTTCAAGTCCGATTTTATCTCAACTCAAGAGAGGCTCATAAAGACAACTTACCTGTGTCTTAGTAGGCTAGGAGATGGACATCTTGCCTTATCTTCCTCTAACATTGCTGATTTTTTAAAATTTGAAACATTTTCCTTGTAAAATTAAACCAAAACCTCTCTTCTCTCAGTTTATATAAGCACTGGTTAAAAATGAAAAACACACTTCATAAAATCACATCTTTAAGAGAAGTATTATTGTTGCTGTTATTAACAACACTTTAAAATAAAAGTACATAATTGCTAAACTAAAATGAAATCCCCAAGGTAGAAGCCTGTTAAGCCATATTAGTTCCAAATGACTAACATTTTTATAGTACCAGCTAAATGAATTAATAATTATTGGCTACTTATTTTAAAGGATTGCCATTTATTTAAAAAGCTATGAAGTACTTGCTGCACTCTCAGTAATCCTTCCAGTACCACTCATATTCAAAATAGGGGAGACTTGTACAGCTCCTCAGACTTGTACGATTAGCTCCCAGTAATCCCTATATACCATATAACTTTTGTATTGGAAAGGGTTGACCAGAACTTCTCAAAATTAAAATGTCCAAGTAAAACTGTGGGGAAGAGCTGATAAAAGTAACGTGTTCATATTCACAGTCCATTCTTTCCTGTCTCTGTGCAGAAATATCTAGCCTATTCAACAGTAAATTCAGCATTGGCATTTTGACCACTTAATGCTCACAATGAATTTAGTCTAAGCCTTAAAATCAGGCAAGAAGTAAATGCTCCACTGGTGTATACAGCTACCTCTGGAGGAGATTACAGGCAATTAAAGAAGATGGATTAATCTTCTTTACCAACTTCTTGTCTTCTACACCTTCATCTTCTAAAGGAGTCCAATGTGCTGAGTTTCTGTGTCCTATAGTGTCCTTGATGCTTGTTGGTGTCACGCAGTCATTCTTAAATGAATGCTTCTGTTTCAAGTTTCTTGAAGGACAGCCCTCCCATTAGCTCATACAAGTGAAAAGCAGTACTGGATAAAGAACTTTCCTGATGGAGAAAATGCTGGGGGTGGCAGAGATGGGGGGAGAGGTAGAAACCCTCATTTCCATCACAGGATTTTCTTACTCTCTGAGATTGCTCTGTGTGGCACAAAGGGATTTGGCCTTCTCAGGGTTTTGAAACTGGGACAATATAGGCAGAGAGCTTCTTTATTAAAAAGAAGTGACTTTGAGGTTTCTGCAGATCAAAGCTGACTTAGTAACCCATACTGGTTCTTCAAGGCTAATAAACAAGTAAATATTAACATTTCTTTTCCACATGAGAAAAAACAAAACAAAACAAAACAAAACACATCTGAGTTACAGTCCTTTCAGATGGATTATTTTTCTGTTGGCATTTAAAAAATGCTATAATTTCCTTACCATGTCACTTCTTTTTACATGCCAACATAAGCAGAAAAAATCTTACGCAACACAATCTTGCCATGAATGGGAAGAGCCCTCATAACATCTCACAGGACTTCTTTCGACCTGAGCTTGCCTTTCCAATATAACAGCACTGCTTCAGAAGACTTGGCTTATCCATTCACTGACTGTGCTGGCTGGAATCTCTAACTCATTGGGAATACAGAGTCTGCTCGAGGTTGGGAGCCAAATGCTGGTGTAACACTGACAGATGCAGGACCCATATGCCCAAGTCTGGATAGGATACTTGTATCACCGGCATCTGGATGTCAGCTTTCCTTTTCTGGCTCTGCTGCTGCCTTTGCTGATAAACCCGATACTCTGTCTGCTGTGGGTCAGAGCCTGCTGTTGCTCTGTAGTCATGTTTCTTGGATTAATGAGTGGTTCCTCCATATTAAGAACTACTATCTGAGCATAGCATGCATCCCTTAAAGCTTTCATATGTCACTACACATCTATTTCCAGTATTTCTACTGTTTCTGGTGATTTAGACACAGATGATGAAATCTTGCAAGTACAGCGAATCTGAAAACTGTGTAAATGTTCATTCCCTGTCTTGTGGATAGAGAGCTCTGCTGATACCATCCATTACTTTTTAATCCTAAACAATTTTTTTTACCACTAGATATACAGCCAAGAATTGCAAGTGCAAGATTTGGATGGCACCACAGACATTTTTATAAAAAGGAAAACACACTTCACTAAAATGTTCTATATGGTTAAAAAAATCCATATAAAATTTGCCAATATATCATTGACACCCACTTAGAAATTTGCATGTGTCACACTTGACAGCCACATTCTTGACACTGAAAGAAATAAAACCCTCTTTCACTGAAATGCTGTGCTCTGCTGTTACTACTGTTCTTCCTTGTTTGCTTTGAAAAACTACAACAGTAGATTTTTTTTTCTCCTTTGACTTTACAATACAACAATACCTGAATACTTGGGAACAAAACAAAGCTTGATAATATCCATAAATCAAGAAATGTTAACCATTTCCTCAGATAGGAAAATGGTAAACACCACTTTTCATTTACAGGGACATCCTGAGGAGGGACATTCCTGAGTCCCTCCCAAGTCTCTCCAAGAAGGAGGTTGCAGGAAGTCACTCTACAGCAAGGCTTAAGGGTATACAAGCTCATAAATTCAGCAATAGAAGCTATAATCACTTTTCTGCCAAACCTCCTACATGTAGATAATTCATGCCCTCATCAGGAATAATCTGTAAGGGAGTTGGGGAAACTTTTGCAGAAGGAATGCCAAATGGCGCTAATTAGCCTTTGGCAAACACCGTGGCAGTGTGGGGTGCAGTACAAATCCAGTAGCCTAAATTTGCAACGACTAAGCACACAGCAGCAGCCTTCCTCTCCCACAGTATGTGCTCAACCTAACGTGGACTACCACATCCCAAAATACAAATTTGAAGGTGCCTAAAAGTAGACACAAGTAATAAACCCCACAACGCCCTTAGTGCCTGCACTAGTGACAGGAGCAGGGCTTTCTACCAGAAGGTGCAGTACTGTCTGCTGTCCATTCAGGTTGGATCTTTCACAGGCATAGCTTTAGATAGCTTTAGGAGACTATAACTAAGGATACAACTGAAAACCTGCCCCCCCCCTTTTTTTTTTTTTGGTGCCAAGTGTAACATATAAAAATAGCTACTTGCAAGTAATTGAAAACAGAAGAACATGGAAGCATGACTTCCAGTTTCAGACCAAAAAGCTTAGGTTTATAATAAACAGAGCCAAGTATTTATTTATTTATTTTAATAGAGAAATACAACATTGTACTCTTGAAATTCTGAATTGTTTCCTACCTTCTAACACACATTTCGATAACTATTGTATAATTTTAATATAATTTCTAGACGGTTTTTATCAAAAGGAGTACCATATTCTATCTTTGATTTCGATCAAATGCATAATTTGTAAAGGATGAAAAACCTTGTCTTGATCAGTGCTATTTCAGACACATAAAAGTAAAACTTAAAAAAGAAAAAGAGAAAGGACAAATGGAAAGATAAAACTTTGTGATGTTCTTTCAATTATATTATTTAAAGTCCCATATTTTTTCCGAGATTTAACAGAGGGTTTACATGTTATTTCTAGTGCTGTTTGCTGACAGCATACTTTATATAAATAAACCACAAAATTCTAAACCACTATGGCGATACATATTGGCATAAAAGTTTGGTTGCTTCAAACACTTGAAACACCGTGTAAAGCCTTTCAGTTTAAGTCTCACCTGTAACTCACCTTCTTTGAGACTGTCTAGAGGAAATCTGAGAGTCTCTACAGCTCTGTTACATATTAGGCCTCCACACAAGCTTTAATTTCATTAATTTTCAATTAAAAAAAATGTTTTTTTTATATTGTGGACTACAAAGCATTTAGTGATGGCCTGAAGAAAGATGACCTACTCTTGCTTGAGCATATGCAGAGAAGAGCAGCCAAGCTGGTAAAGAGACTAGAGAACAAGATTTATGAGGAGAGAATTGGGATTGTTTATCGTGGGAAAGAGGAGGCTGAGGGGAGGCCTCATCGCTCTCTACAACTACCTGAAAGGAGGTTGTATCAAGGAGGGTGCCAGTCTCTTTTCTCAGGTGACAAGTGAGGGGATGTGAGGAAATGATTTCACGTTTGCACCAGGGGAGGTTTAGATTGGCTATCAGGAAGAATTTCTTTACAGAAAGAGTGGCCAAGCATTGCCACAGGCTGCCCAGGAAGTGGTGGACTCCCCATTCCTGACGTTATTTACAAGACGTGTGAACATGGCAGTAAGGGACATAGCTGGGACTCAGTAGGTGAGGTTGATGGTTGGACTTGGTGATCTGCAAGGTCTTTTCTGAACTATATAATTCTATGATTCTATACTGTTAATTCTTACTTTCTTCCCACTCCTAAATGACGTACAGTTGGAACAAAAAACTATTTCAACCATTGTTATTTCTGGGGAAGTAAACAAATGTTTTTAATAGTGGTCTATGAAACCTTCTTTGTCACAGCAAAGGTGTCCTCTATAATGGTGCCTAGGAGCAGCAATTCCTGTTCTCTGCTGTAGGCCACTCTGGAAATGTGAGGAGAATTTCTTGACATAAACACACATACATTACAGATTTTTTCTACTCCTTAAAGTGGGCATTAAAGGCAAATAGTCTACCACCTCCATGTTAGAAAAAACTACGAATGAAGTCATAAAGTTTATAATCTGTATGTTCAGCAGAATATACAATTAAAGGGAAAAACAGAACAAATACTAAGCACAAAGCAAGCCAATGATACCCACCATAAATCACTATCTAGAATATGTAAGAAAGAATTTACAATTCATTCAATCAAACCAGAATTCAATCAGACACTATCAAAGTGGTATAGTCTTACATTAGCGTCAATGGGTACACCTAAATAGTGTTCTTCATAGAATGGAGAAAACGTGAAAGAAGAAAACAATTCATTGGCTAAGTGCTATACATAATCAATAAACAACATTCAGCACTGATTTGCATCTTATGTGACCCTATAAAATGTACCCAAAGAAAATGTGATACAATGTAATTGCACACAATTAAGTCACTTTTGAAAAAACAAAACAAAACACATTTGTTTCCACGCTATCTTTTGTAATTTCTATGCAGGTAGAAATTCTAATCCAATGCCATTTTAGCAGCAAATAATGGAAGCAACTACTTTTAATCAACTTTAAAGTTAACACAGTCAAGAACAGAGCGCACTCTCCACAAACACGACTCACTTATTTTAACTATATTTGTGATCTCTTATGTGTTTTAAAGTCTCAGTAAAAGTGCTTGCACTTTCTACCTAAAATCCAGGGGATAAAGCACTGCATCTGGAGTTCCAGATTCTACAGTAATAGTGAAGGTTGAACCCCCAGCCTCTATTAATATTTACATTTATTTAGACCTTACAGACAAAATTATGAAAATGTAGTTAGCAGATAGCTAGTATAATGAAATAACTTAGAGTTAAAAGCGGCCTCAAACAACAGCATTCACATGAATCTTAAATGGAGCATATGCTCCATTTAAGGATTCTCTGCATGCAGACGCCAATATTACCTTTTGCCAGATCCTCTGGAAAAAGAGGGCACATACTGCTGCCCTTCACTTCTATTGCAGAGTACAAAGGATGCTTGAAGCCTATTTCTAATGCTTTTTATTTTCATTAGATCTGAAATGAGGAATCTTGGAAACTATGTCATCAATGATTTCAAAATAGTGAAGAAAAATATCACTGTTAACTTGCACAGCATGACCTGAAACATTGTTTTCCCCAATTGTATTTATTTATAGGAAATCAACACCCTTTTCCTATCTTGATAAATGCTGTGACTGGGGAAAAAAAAAAAAAAAAAAAACATAGAACGTATAATTCTTTCTGGTCAACCCCCATATTAGTTTATGCTGCCTATACTTTTCAAGCCACCTTACTTCAGTTCAAAACAGGGCTAAATCCCAAATCATAGCTGAATGTAGACTCCATTAAATAGAGTTCTGTTGATGTATCTGAAGAAAAATTCCTCCTTCAGCATCTACAGGCTGCAGAAAGTCCTCCATTTCTGTTAATGACCTCTTCCCTCTGTCTGATTCAATACAGCCCACTGGCTATGGAAATGACAACACTCAGCAGGTGACAACAAAACGGTCAACAAACAGTGCTGAGATATGTCATTTTCTTCAAATACTTTCCCAGGAATTAAATGACACACTGTGGTATGCTGTGTCCTGCTCAGATCAAATATTTCTTTATTAAATGAAACTGCACACTTTTATATACAGTTGCCATATAAAATGCAGGTTTAAGTGCACTGCTTCAAGCTCCAATTGCAAAACAATTTGGCATTTCCCACCCCTCCCCCAATCTCCTTTTAACATACAACCCCTTGGGCAGCAACTGCATGGATGCTGTACCTATGACATAACTCCAGATTGAAAGCACTGCCCTTATGGATTCAATCTGAGGCACTTATTGTGACTGGGACAAATTGGAGTATGCAAATCAGCACCTTTCAAGTCTCCTGAACCCAGGAAATCCTCTTGCTTTGTGTTCCAGCTAATGGACCTGAGATGTCCCTTTTAACAATGCTGTCTGTGCAACTCCTTTAACCTTTTCAGATTCAAATCTAGCCTTTGTTCCCAGCCTTTTGTAGAAACACGCAACGTATCAGGCTAACCTCTTTCATAATTTAAACCAGTGTCGAACCAGAGTCATAGCGTAGCATTCAGTGGCATTTACACATGTTTAAAGTGCAAAAGTAGCATCACAGAACAAAGATAGAACACTGAATAGAGGCATGCAGTATTACAATTTCTATTAAAGGGTTTTTCTGCCTCTTTTCAGCTTCAAATACCTATCATCATTCCATTAATTATGCTGGAAAAAAATACACAATTCGATTTCTAAAGTTCTAAGTAACATCTGGTGTAAGACTTTTACACTTTTATTACAAGAGGATGATCTTCTGAGAATACCAATCTACAAAGTGCTTAAAGTGAGACTGGTGATCAAACCTGGACAGATTCCTACGTAGATTATGTATTTAGCCAGTGAAAGGTGACATAGAATCTATCCTTAAATCAGAAACAGGAGAGTGTGGATGGAGATGCCTAGAATCTCCCTGGAAAGGCACAGTACAAAGCTGAGATACCAATCATTTCTTACTAGAGTCCTGTGGCTCTTCACAACATACCAGCATTTACACTGTTTTCCTGCTTTTCAACTCTGTTTGGGTGAGATGTTTGACCTGTTAATAACGGGGCATTTCAAGTCATCCCAAATTACTTTTTCCAAGTAGGCTGTGTATCTTTCTTTTTCTCAATGTAACACTTACTATCATGACATTCTCCTGCCTCATTCATTTTTTTTTTTTTTTAACGATTTTGTTTCTAATTACAATTGAGATTATTCTCTTTCATCCTATCCAGTTGGAAACTTTACTTTCAGAAGGTCAATATTCCCTCTGCATATACACTACTGTCTCTTATACCATAAATCTATAATTTTTGTTCAGTTTATACCAAGGCATTACACCATCCTACTTACTAGTGTTATCTCACTATTTCTGAATGACTAATTTGAACTTTATACAACTGTCAGTTTTCCTAGATAAAACAGTTGTATACTGAAAGATTTTTATTTTATTTTATTTTTTTTAGTAGAGATTTAGATTAAGTGTCTACTTTTTTACCTGAATTGTGTTCAATTTCTGGACAGCATTGTGTTGAGAACAATCAGTTCCCCCTTTGGTTTTGTATCTGAATGCTCTGAATGTCACTTATTTATTTATTTTTTAAATAAAAACTAGCTGTATGATAAAGATGAGGTTCAGTATCAAAATTTAAACATACAAAGTAGACTACATATAGAAATCATTCTCTCATAGAGGGATTATGTGGTCTGTGGTCTCCAAACCTTCAATTCTGACTCGTTATATACTCATTCTGTTTCACTGCATTACACATAGCTGTTTGCTGCCAAGAGAAAGTTTGAGATCACTTTGCTGAGTTGCTTGTTCTGCAACAACTATCTTTTCTTAATTGACCTTTTAATTTCCACTTTATTTTGGCTACTGATGCATAATTTATTCACTACTTAATCCCAATACATATATATATTTTACAGACTGCACAGACCTATACTGTTCAGCATACCCTAAATTTTGTACGTTTTATTGGCTTTTTCACATTACCCTCTTTTCGCCTATCTTTGACACATGCTAACACAGGATGGTTAGTAGTCTGTCCCTGTAGCCCAATACAGATTGCAAAAAACTGAACAGTCTTCTTCATCCTCACAAAGGTACACTCACCACTACAAACATCACCACTAGCAACTGCTCTTCACAAATCTCCTTGCCAGCAGAAGTCTTTTCTGCAAAGACCTTTTGCAGACTGGAAAAATCCTCAATCAGCACTACTATCATCTGCTTACTCACATTTACTCTCTTGTCACTACTTCTATGCTGATCACTGTTACACAGAGTTAACTTCAATATGTAATACTTAGAGTGAATGAAAATAACAAATGAGAAAGTAAATCTTCTCCCTTATATTTTATAGCACTGCAACACCTTCCTTTCTGTTTTCCACTTGACATTCTCTTGTCAGATGAAGCTCTCTGTAACAATTTAAATATTAGAAGAAAACGGATTTCTACTCAGTTGTGGTCCAGCCAGCCACAGAACTACCTCGAAACTTAACATCAACTTGTATCTATGCTTATATCTATTTAAAATACTCCAAAGTTTTACAAGATTCAAATATTTTTCAGGGAAGGCAAATTTTAGAACCATCTATTTTCTTCTTCCACTATGATTATCCATACCATATGGCCAATTTTAATTCCTAATAGAGTGCTTACACAGTGAAATGTTAGTACTTATTTTCAGTACAGGAAAAACTTCTGTCTCCATGACACTACGCACAATTGTACTTCATCCATAATCACTCACTACTGCAAAAATGTAAATAATTTATTCTGTTCACTAATCTTTGCTTTGTCTTAATAAAAAAACAAACAAACAAACAAAAACAAAACAAAACAAAATAAAATACTCACAGGTATTCCATAATCTAAAGTGGCTGCATGCTGAACATTCATACTTCCAGTGCATAAAAATCTTTACTTGAATGCTCTCCAGCAAGATGTTTTTAGAAAACATGAATATTGTCATTGTCTTGTTATATTCAATGTAGTAGTTATAGGTAAATAGCAACATCTTCCAAACATCACTAAATATTGTAGTGAAGATGAATAGTGAATTCTTTCAACTTTTTGTCTATGTCAAGCTTGACAGAATAACATTGGCCTTCAAAGGGTGTCACAGTGCTACAAAACTAGTGACAGAAACAGAGGACAAGATCCATATGGATAACAGAGAAAAAACTCTGATATAGAAGTTTCCTTTGAATCATGTATTTGCTTCTACACCTGTTGCATTTGAAAATACCAATTCATAAAGCTGAATTAACTGCATTTTTAGGAGAAAATAGAAACATTCTCCTGATAAAAACTTTCAATTTTTCTGGTTGAATATGAGAAAAAGCCTTTTGTTTTGTAACTACTCAAATATTATTAATATTTATTAACATTCAGTTGATCAATGATGTGTAATCATGAATACTTCTGAGAGTATCGCATGTATGATTCACTCTTATTTGCAGTTGTTACACACCTAAGACTGTGATGGAATCAGCATCTAGAACACAATTCTAGACACAAATTTAGGTAGAACAGGCAGGTAGAATGGGTAGTAGCCAGCTGCAAACAGAAGACAAACTTTTAAAGCACTCACTTAGAGAGAAATAGAGAGAAGAGACTGTTACTCATTTTCCTCATTTTTTTTTTTCCTAAGGAAACGTAAACTTATGTGACATGCACCAAAAAAAATAACATGCTGACCAAGATGTAGTTTAAGCTACTCTATATGGTTATGGCATCATCTGGAATGATTCACAGGAACCAGAGATGATACATTCATCCTGGATGTTTCTCACAATTAGTAACGGACCTACTCTGAAGAGCAGTAGTATACTATGTTGACACGTATGATATATTTCTACAGTTGCATATTTCTTAGTATTTTAGTGCTGGAAGTATTAATAAAAGAAAAGAATTATAGAATGACTTGGGTTGGAAGAGGCCTTAAAGATCTAGTTCCACCCCCTCTGCCATGGGACACCTCCTACCAGACCAGGTTGCTCAAAGCCCCATTCAGCCTGGCCTTGAACACTTCCAGGAATGGGGTTTCTTCAGCTTTTCTGGGCAACCTATTTCAGTGCCTCAACACCATCACAGAAAGGAATTTCTTCCTTATATCTAATCTAAATCTAACCTCAATTATTAATAAATGTATATTTTAAAACAAAAATAAAATTGTAAGAAAGAGACATTTTTCAATTGTTCACAATGCAAACAATACATCAGTCTTCTTGCATTTATAGGCTGCATATGGTCTGTTTGCTTGCTGACTTTCAATACGCAAAAGCTAAAATAATCTCATAGGGTCTAATAACCTGTGGTTTCTCCAGGGAATGGAGGTAAAGACAATTAAATCTCTGTGAAGCTCTACCCTCATGCTGAGGTTTCCAGTGGCAGGAAAAAGAATATGAACCATATTTATAAAATACTGGACTGCCTTTCACATCCATGGAGAGTCTGGGAGCACTGTATGGAGTAAAGCCAAACCATAGCATTTAAGCCATATGTGACTTCCAGGGAGTTCAAACGGTACTCCCATCCTAGTACCATTGCATGATCGTGTCTGCGCTGATAATGAGGATGCTACAAAGTAAACAGGGCTTACAGCCTGAGTGCATACCACAGATAACTTGGCTGGGCTACCTTGGGTAGAACTGTACATCCACTACAGCTATCCTTTCTGAATTGTGTTCCACTCCTGGATCTCCAGAGCATGCCCTTTACATCTTGTGGCTCATGACTCAAAGATGACAAAGAACACAGAGTCTTTAGGGTCAGAATTTCAACTGAGCCTCTGTTTCCTTTGACCTTGATAGAATCCTGTTGTTTTTGTCTCGTGGAATCTAATACTGCAACTACTTAGACCTTCGTTCATCTCAAAATGCTTCCTTAGTATAAGAAATAGATATAAAGAAAAAAAGTGAGTCAAAATTTTGAAGGAACCATTCAGCGGGGCTACAAAAAATCTTCTAGGAGAGTAGTGCCTTACGGCACAGATGAAGAATTCAACAAATGTCATCTACTTTGCAAATCACCTGTGCACAACAGACCTTGCTATGTGACTGAACATTTCATGCAATTGTTAGTTGAGCATTTGATTTTTTTCCCTGTCTAGTTCAGTAGTTCAAGTCTATCAATTCTATAAAAAGGATGTGATGGCCAATAATTTAGGGGCATGCCTTTTTTTTTTTTTTGGTGAAACTCAAGGTAGAAGTCTCTGTCATGAGAGTTATTAATGACAGTGCTCACCACTGACCAAGTCTACCAAAAAAAAAAAAAAAGTCATTTTGCTGCACTCTGATATTTCAGTATCTCACTGATTTAAGGATTTCTTCACACAAAACGAGGTGGAGGTAGAACAGTATATGCAATTTAAGACAACTAGTATCTAAGTTATTGTGTATGGTAATATAATGCTATATGAAAGTGTTACAGCTTCTTAACAGCTGAATAGGCACTGCTGAAGCAAAGAATGCAATTATGAAAGTTATCACTCTTGTATGCAGGAATACAAAATGTGTACCACTCACTACAGTTCAGATACACAGTTCTATTATTATTACGAATACCATCTTTCTATGCTATTCTGACTTTAAAAGCTATTCCATTTTGTATAATTCCAAATATTTATTCTTTAAGTAGTCATTGGTATTTTAAAGGAAGAAATATATTTTATAGATATGAAATATTATTTGAAAATACTGTATATTTTACTTTTAATTGTTTTACAGTTCAGATTGTAAGGTGTGTTCTTTTTTGTTCAAGAATTTTAAAAGCAACTAATTTAAATATGCAAAATTATCTTGAGTTGTTCATACGTGAACTTAAAAGCCATGCAACACAGGAAAATTAAGTAATTATGCCTCCAAGTTATTTACTGCAATTAAGCTCATTTATCATATGCAAATTAGTGCAAACTGGTCTCATTAGTTACTAAATTACTCAATATGAGCTGAACAATGTAGCACTCCAGTTTGTAATGAAAAATCCCTGTAGAGGCAAGCAGTATCAATTAAGCTAATTTGCATATGCAAATATATTCACTAACTTTCCCTTTTCTCTATATTTAGTTCTACATTTCCTGATCATTCCTGATTATATGAAGAATATGGGGTTACTGACCCTTTTCCATACCTCCTCAATAGCAATGAAGTTACAGGAAAAATCCATGAGCCTTGTATAAACTGATCATCTTTTTGTTAATTTTTAAAACCAGTTTCAGTCAAATTTCTGAATAGCAGGCAACAGAAGAAATTATTTTTTACTGGATTTACTTAATAAATACCACATATATACATAGAAATGTGAAACTGAAGATGTCTTTATTGAAGTCTATTCTCATTATAACACTACTTTTCCAAAGACAAATGTAGAATAAAACAAAACACAACTATCTGACAAACCAAAAATCATATTTAAAAAAAATAATGAACATATTGCCATTACCTATTTTTTCTACTGTTCATCATACAGGTAATCTTACTTGGAAAACAGTTCAAAGTTATTTTGCCCTGACTTTGGACACAATGATTTGACAACATTTCACATATTCATGTTTTGGGGTTTCTTTTTTTCCACAAGCAGCTGGTTTCCTTGGCTGCATACCTACTGTAGGAATCTCTTCAGCATGATATACAGTAATTGACTGTGGCTTGGATTTGTGGACATGACCGAGACTTCTTGCTTATAGAATCAAGATGTAAAATATCACAAGATGCACCTCTATTTCTATTTTTACATCATCATAAATAACATACAACTACATCCACCTTTTTAAGCATACTGTATTATGCTTCTTATGTGTCTGTCAATAAATTTTGAAGTATCAAAATATTAGGAGGATTAGAGAGGCTTCTTAATTTCTGAGCTTACACTTAACCCAGTCTTCAAAATATTAATAGCAAAAGGGATTAAACAAACTATAAATTCAACTTCCTCAGATAGCAGACTGAAAAACAGGTAGTCCCAAGGTATAATCATTCTGCAAGGTTGTTTACTTCACTTGCAAACAATACTTATCACAGCACTGTTTTGCATATCATCTTTAGGAGCAGCAAGCTAAATGAGAACTTGTTAGAACAGTACTCCATTGCAGAATCTATCTGGTTGTTGTTTTACTTATCTTCTGGAAATTTACATGTTTTCCGGAGATTATTTTTCTACCCATAAAACCACAAAACAGTACTTTGAAATTTGTTCAGATCTTTTAAAAGTGGTGCAATTGAACGCATGACCTAGACTTTCCTTCCAAGTGTTGATTACTCTGGTAAGATAAGATTCTAACATATCATGATATACTTGCAACCATTATTAATTTATTTTGTCCTTTATCCATCATCAACAGTCTATTCTCTTAAATGTCAGAGTATAACTTTCTACTATCAATCAGGAGATTAATAGGAGTAATTTGGTAAAAGCACCACCCTCTCTGAGAAGGCCACACCTCAACAGATATTCAATATTATGTTGATGGCAATTTTGATTGAAAATCCTCAATCCATTTATTACAGTGCAATACAGATTATTTTACTAGTATTATGAGAAAGATATATCCTGAAAACACCCTAATTTATAATGTATAAGTAGAAAAAAAAATGTAGTCTAGCTTAAATAAGCAATAAAATCACTAAATAGTCTAAAATACACAATAAGTGAAAAATTCAAACATCAAGTAGTTGTCATGGAATAGAATCATAGAATCATTCAGATTGGAAAAGACATCTAAAATTACCTAGTTCAACCTATAAATCTGTCAAAGTGGACGCCTTAGTTTTGTTCTTAAAAATTGACTCATATGTTCATATAGCATCAAACCTAATACCTAAAGAGTATATATAAATCAGTCTCAATAAGATTTTATCTAGATATTTCTTATAATTTATATTACAAGAAAGATACCTCTAGGATATATAGCACATTTTTACATACTCAAAACACCACACAAACAAATTACATAAATTGGAACATCACAAAACTGTTGTTTATTTATTCTTTTTTTTTTCCCCTACATTTATGAGACAGCATAACAGCATTTCTGTGTGATATGCAAACAGTACTGTAGATACTGGTGCAGATACCTTTGGTACAGTTACTATAACACAAGCATTTGCTTATAGAATCAAAAATTTGAGCTAGATCTTTGCTAAGGATGCACAACTAAGTAAGTCACTTCATTCATGATTTTTGCTCCAAAGAGAAATTCATTCTACTGGTTAATTTAATGTTTTCCTAAAATTATCTTTGTTGCTATTTGGCATTTAGTTACTTTAAAAATATGTGAAAAATCTGACATTATCCATAATGCTTTTGAATGCCACAGCTGAGGTAGTACGGAGAGATAGCTCTCAATCATTTCAAATTAAGTGGAATATTTCTCATGATAATATCCTAATTTACCTCTTTCGTACCTCTCAAAAGATAATATACCAAGCAATATATTTGCATTGAGAATCTGTGTACATTGCTAAGTGTAGTTATTCAGTGCTGTGGTTAGAAAAGACTACATGTAAAGAGTGTTTTTTTTTTTTTTTTTATTATTATTATTATTATTTCCATAGTGCTGAGTTTTTGCCTTGCTGACAAAACACTTCACATTTTGTTCTTAACTGCTTCTGCTCCACTTTGATTACTGTAACATAAGAAAGGCTGTACTAACCCTGACAAAACAAAGCATGCATAAGAACATCTCTATCAGTTTACTGTTTTTTCAATCTAATCTTGCTGGAATATAGCTCCTTTTACAGTGTGACTAAATTCTTTGACAAATATCTGATTAGTTTTTATCTCATAGATAAAGAGACCTAAGAAGCATGCTGCTGTTCATCTTTTCTCTTTGCAGGTTGTTGCAAATTTGTGATACATAATCATGACAACTGTGATATCAAAGAGGAAAGCAGTGCACATAAACCAAAGTGGGGAAAAACACCCTAAATCTGTGCATGACACATAAGGCAAATAAAATCACCAACACAAAATACTGTTTTGTGCACACACACAAATACATTCTGCAAGCAAACACCTACTGCACAGTTCAAAACAACAAAATATTGAGATTCATCTATACAACACCTGCCTTCCCTCTCAAATTGTTCCAATCATGGGCTTTCTAAAAAGAAAGAAATGTGACCTTTTAAATTTCATTAATATATTTCATTAATTTTCATTAATATAAGTGCTGACACCAACAGTATTCAAATTATTGGCAGAAATAGGTCTGACTAGTTATTTTGATTTTTCTTGGAATAGCCATTTTTTTTTACCTGTAAAATATGACTTCCCAAATGTGACTCAAATACTTCAATGGCAAGGGCACTGGGACTTCTCCTGCGCTGGGCACCTATAACTGAATAAAAAACAGTTATGTTGCAAGGTCTGCACATTCATTTCTAATCCCTGATCACACCATTTCACATTAACTATTTAAATATATTTTGCATTTTAAATACCAGTGTTGATTTCAAATTTGCCTTGCATATAGTAAAATTGGTACATAATTTTCAGTGACTCAAAATTTTGAGGATAAAAGTATCCTTTTACCCTCAGAGAAGAAGAAGAAGCTATTTAAATGTCCAGGAATTCTGGAAATGAATAGTCTATTCAAATATGTCCTCAGTTCTTGTAGAAGTTTTTTTCATACATTACGATGATAGCATGCAGAATGTAGTACTGAAAAAGACACTAAATATAATGTAAATGTTTTGGAATGTAATGATGAGAACTAAATATTACCCAGGAAGATATTTCAGAGATTTATCTTAACATGTTACTTATCTTATTTAAAACTAAAATTAAGTAAACACAACTTTAAAAAGTTAACATTTGGCAACAGCTGCACTGTCATCACATCCGAGATACCAAAGATGCTCCTAATTATAGGGAAGTAGTATGTCAGGTGTCTATGTTAGTTGCTGGAAAAGATACCTAAAACTTCAACTTCTACACTTAAATTATGTAGTTTAAAAGTACAATTTGAGTAACAGGTGGTTGTGTTTCAAAAGCAGAAGTGATTAGAAAACAAGCTAAGAAGTCATAAAACTAATCTTTCATTAAACTCTCTATGCCAGGAGCACAAAGCCAGCAATTAAGTCTGAGTGACCAAACATAGGTATTGACTGCAAGCTGAGATTTCCTCTTTGGTTTAGGCTGTACTTGCCACATGAACAAAGAAAGAACACGGAGAAGACGGCACAGCACTGCAGGGACATTTCTACAAGTTTCAAAGCCAGTCATATCCATAACAGGCAAAAAAGGTAAAATTTTAAAGTGCATACAAAAACATTTAAGTCCAAAGACACTGATGGTCTAATGCCTTTGAAACCTCTTTACAACACACAATAAGGAAAAAGAAGTAACAAGGGAGCTACTAAAACAAGTAGAATGGATGACTGTCAGTACTAAACACTCTAATTTAACACCAATGAAAACAAAGCATACAGCAATGCTTTTTTTAGTCTTCTATGATACTGTCTGCCAAACATTATATCAGTAAGACAAGATATATGCCAAGTAATGATAGTCATATTGACCTATTTGATGCTTCATGTAATTTCCTTGCAGGAAATTCTAAGCTATTTATATTAGGCAAACATGTGGCTTCATTGCTAATGGATTCAGGCCATAGCTCAGAATTACAAATGGTGACTGCTCTAGACTCAGTGTCTTCTTTTCTCTGGAGATACTTAAGGATGCAGATGCTACCAACATAAGAAAATAAGCCTTCAAGACTTCTCCTTTACACTTCAACTAAAGTTGGTAATAGACAAGATACGTTGTACTTGTTTTTTAACATTAGTTAGTATAGTGGCTTGCCTGACATGCCAGCATAATATTCTTCTTTTACTAGTTTTAAGTACTTATTTGTTATTACGTTTTCTGTATCAGTCTTCTGATCCTAAATCATTTTGCTTCTTTTCAGTCTTATTCTTCCTATAGCTATAGTGATGCCTACTATTTACAGTAATGCCTATATCATTAAAAAAATAAATCAGAGCACATCAAATTTGCTAGCAACTAAGGCTCCTTTATTTTTTTATTTTTATTTTTCCAGACACGAGACTTAAAGATGATCCTTCTTTCCTCCTTACTAAGCCTCCAGATATGTTATCAAAGGTTTGCTTACGCAGGAGCTGTACCAATATTTCTAAGGGAGACTAGCTTTTGTTATGGGATTAAACAGAATGTATGGCATTGTGAAGATGATTGGTGTCCCCACTATGCTTGCTATCAATTAGCACCTTTTTTTTTTTTTTTTTTTTTTTTCCCCCAATGTCATTTCATTTATAATCTACCAGCAACAAAAATGAAATTCACAGTTCTGGACTGTTAGATATTGCTTCACAGTAGTCTCCATAGGAGCACTACAAAAAACCAAAATGAACATCTGAAAGAACAAACAACCTGCTTAAATCCTTTAGGTTCTTTCATTCTTCCATCTAGACTGCGTTATATTTTCCACACATTATCTGAACACATCACCACTTGGAATTTGTCTTCCAATTAATTTTCTATTTCCTGCACTACATCATTCCTTTACAATCCACTGGCATTTTAAAGCGTATCCATTACATACAGAATATTGCTTCCAGTTCTATGATGTTAATTGCAGTTTTTTAGCATGTGAGTATAATAACTTGAATAAAATGCATGAAGGCAATGTAACACTTTAAAAACAGTATCTATAACTTGAAGTGATATTCGCAGGTAAGTTATCAGTTCTTCATACTTGGGTTGCTCTCAGTTCTATAGGTCAAATCAAAAGACTCAAGGTCAGTGAGTTAACTAGAAATCAAGAGAGGGCCACATCTTAGCTTTAAAATTGTCAGTTAAATCCTCTATTGATGCCTGTATCCTAGTGGCTGGTATACATGTACACAAATACCTTGCAGTACTTTCAAGGCATTCAAATCATTGACAGCTTTATAGCAGAACTTCTTGATTTATGTGTCTTACACTTACTCAGGTGATGTGGTGTTGTAATGACAGTCCCTAATTTTACAACCAGCATAAGTATGTTAAACAGAAAATCATTCTGCTTCTAGTAGCCATACTGCAACTCTTTTTTTGCTAACATAATAGATGTTAAATATGCCCTTTCTGTATTTCTCTCATTTCCCTATTATTCTTAACATTTTGAGGAATGAGATGGAAATATTAAGATAAATCTAGAACAGGTGAAAAACTTATTTTCTTCAATCTTTTGACTTCATTACATCATTATGTTACTTATTTGAGCTTTGAAGATTTCTTAATATAGGTATCTGCATCAGAAGAAATACTATTTGGAGTATACAAATGCATATCACATTGACAGATTTCAAAAACACAGCAATTTCACAGTCCAATCACAGCACAAAGCCTCATATTTGTGTTGAATGGATCATTGGCAAGACAATAGATGAAAGGTTAGACTGAAATGGTTGGATTAAAAAACAGGCCATGATTTTATTTTCTTATGAAATTTCAAAACAAACTATAAATACTGAACTGGCTCCCATCATATGAGCCACATCCAGTCATCTCTAAATCACTCCTCCTGTGGATGGAACCATCAACAGATGCAGTTTAGCTGCTCACAGAAAACTTGGAAAGCAAGGGATTTAGAATTCATATCAGAACATATAAATCAAAGCAGCTCAATGAACTTCACAGTCCTAAAGATCTGTAAATGTGTATATATATATATATATATATATATATATATTTTTTTTTTAAAGTAGATTCTCTTTTGAATGTAGAAACAAAGTACTCCTTTCAGGGGGTTAATTTCTTTTTTGAGTATCAGGAATTAGGTGAAATCAGGACATGGAGAAGGCTGAAGCATGTGTACCAACTGGAACAGGAGGCACAAAGGAAACAAGTTCCAAACCCAGGTTAAATTCTTCTTCCAAGTTTCTGTTATTTTAGTAGTATGAACGAACTTCTATAAATAGGCTTTTTTGTTTGTTTGTTTGTTTTTATATGTAGTCATATTTTATACTGTCTACATTTAATTGACAAAGTTTAAGGCTTGAATGTAAAATTCTGGTTAACAAAAAAGCTGGCTGAATCAATATTGCTATCAAATATTGATTACTAATAGTGACAAGAAGATAGAATGATTTCAAAATACACCTTGTTGTGCTGGAACAGAGGATTCTCCCCATTGAAATATTTTACTTCCCATAGCGTTGGACCATGACTTTTACTATCCAGATTGACATGACTGACATGTCTATTCCTGGCATAGGATTATTCTGTAACAAGCTATTAATAAGGAAAAAAATCTAACTGCTCACAAATTCCTCTTTAAATTTTCTCCCTCAATGACTAATCTGGCTGTGCATGAGGTGAAGGAAGAACCACATCCCTTTCAACGTGTCTTGGGGGCAGTCTAAGCATGCTTAATGCAATCTCAAGAGCATTTGCAATTGTGCTAGAAGGAGTGGGACGCTATGGGAAAGAAAAATGTACACTGCCTAACAAAGATTTCCATGTATCCCTATAAGAGAGGATTTCCCCTGACACACTTCTAAGCCTCTGGAGCAAAGAATGACCAAAAACTGATGTCCACTGTGACCTTCTCCTAGTGAAGAGAGAACAGTAATTAAACAGAAACCACATTTTTTGGAGCTCTAGGAATGAAAATGTAACACCAGTTCTTCCTAAATACTTTTGTGAGACGTTGTGTGCCACATCTCAACATAAATTGGTTTTGTGGAATCTTTGGTACAATTTAGACTAAGTTTTAAAATGCTGTTGCTTTGATAATTTATTTTTTAAAACTATTCTGAACTTTTAAATTAATTCTCCTGAAATTATATTTACTTAGAAAGGCCTTTATTCAATTAGCCTCAAAATCTTCATTTTTAAATTTCTTTTTAACTCTTCTGAGCAGCACTTTTTTGTATGCTTGAAAGGAGAGGGAGAGGCAGGTCCATCCCATTACACACGTTTAGGTAATCTGCTGTCTGAATAGTCATTTAAAAAAAAATAGAGCCCATGTTTCACTGTTTTGATCTTCAATAGTTCTGATTATGTCAAAAAAAAAAGTCAGACTTCAATTAGCAAAGCCTGAACAGGCCTGCATAAATATGAAAGTTCATAAACAGCCCACCAAAAAGACCATTATCTTTTTTATTCACAAAATACATAACATATGACTACATACCTTGCACGTTTTAAATGAAATATTATAAGAGAAATATTAGACAGCGCAGGGTCATCTAATATTTCTCCCTATAGGTATTAACAAAATACATGATAATTTCAGATAAGAAAGAGAATCATCTCAGGTGACCATATATGTGAAGCATGTAAAGCATGTAAATAGAGTTTGGAATACATTTTTTTCAATATAAAGTAGATTCTACATGAAGATTTCTCTTTTGTTATTTCAAGGAACAACTCCAAATGCTTGTGAAAGAACAGTGAAGTTGAATGGGATAACCAGAGTGGTTCCACAGGAAGAAGTGAGATGCCATTTTAAAACCCTGGGATTTTCCAATGAGCAAATTATTTGGAAATGCTCAAAAATTCTGTTTTAGAAGAGACAGGGACACTGATGGAGGGCCAGACTGAACAACAGAAGATGCAATGTGAGAGAAAAATAACGTGAAACCAACATTAGGCTCATGAAAGCAGGCTAGTATTTACATATTGTAAAATCCACATAAACATTTTATTGCTTTTAATTTCTCTAACTTCATATTTAATACCTTGCTACATTTTGTTTTCTTTTTTTTTTTTTTTCTGTTGATCATTCTTTGCCACCCCATTTATCACTGATTCTAAGTTTTGAGAGAAATCTTTAGCAAGAATCAACTTCTAGGCCTGAGATGTATGTTGATGACATAAGGTATAGATTATATATATTCAGATCCTGTTCTAAACTGTGATCAATGGTGGGCAACCAGCATGATGTAAGCAGAGATTTTGCCCTCTAAATTGGAAAGGGTATCCAAAGAAAGTAGATGATGTCACCATTCTACCTCATCGTAAACCATCATGGGATCCAAAATTTAGGTCCCTTATAACATCCACCCACACAGATGGGAAGAAGAAATAAATCTCAGATGGAGTTGCAACATATGTGGAAAAGTATTTTATCCTGGTTTAGTAAAGCTATGGGAATCATTAATGCTGTGCCATTACCAACTAAGTATCACAGCAATAAAGTATCAGCACAAAATTGTCACAAAGGACTACATGTAAGATGCATAATGCAATACATGATAATCAACTTGCAAAGATAACAATGGCATTTCAAATCTATTTTTTGTGTAGGCGAATGCCTATTATTCTAGACGTCCATCTTCTGGTCACTAGTACACAGCATGTATTCATTACTGGAGAATCCACTGCTCAGAAAGTAAACCAAACCTTTCCATTGAATAACTAAGTAGTTATCAAGAATGAACTGGTTAAATGTTACCTAACAGGATTACAGGTGTGTTGTTTATTTCAAGTAGATCTTCTATAGTGTTTCATCAAAAACTCTAGGGATTAAAAAAAATTGTAATGAAATTTGTTTTTCAAATTGAAGTTAATACTTTTAAACTTAAAAAACAAAACCAAACAAAAAACAACACTTTTAATAGCTTATTTTAGTTTCCATAACTTAAAACTGATCAAATAAAAATGTCAAAAAAGCAGAAAGAAAAAAAAAAAAAAAAGAAAGAAAGAAAAACTGGAATCAAAAGATCTGAAGATGTATTTCCCAGAAAAAATGTGTTCCCCTCCCCCGGATTCTAGGTGAATGGAAAAAAGCAAGTAGAGAAGTGGCTGTCTTAGTGCAAGTTTTCATCTATTTTATGTGCCTGTTCCCCAATTATTTTCATCTGCTTTATGGATCTGTTCCTTCCCACAGGATTTGTTCTCTGGGGGTGGGGTGGGAGGATGAAGCAAGATTTCTGATGTCCTAAATATTTCTCTCTCTTTTCTGAACTTCTTAAAATTAAAAAATACAAGATTGGAAGTTAAACACACCTTAAAGATTAGCATATTCAAGATTCTTACGTTCTCTATTTGATAACTCAAATAACACTGTTTCTTAATCAGTACTTATTTGTACATTTTACTACTTTATTTCAGAGATTTTTCTTTTCACTCTTAAGTATGAAGGCTTTGCTGTGCAAGAATTTCCAGTCATCTAAGCAAAGAGAGTTCTCCATCTGTGGCTGGGGGAGGGAGCACTGGCCTTTCTCCCACACTGTAGTAGTTACTATAGGAACTATTGTGCCTCCTTCAAAAGGGCTACAGACAGGGTGATTAAAATTCTTCATGGGAGAACCCCCACTCTTCTCCTTGACAATGAAATTCTTCAGGGAGAGGGCTAAGCCTCCAGTTCAAGAATGGCAGCACCTGAGGGAGTGATGTGGCAGAGAGAATCACCACTGCTTTAAATTGAAACACATGGGAAAAAATACAAGGGCCTGCACTCCTGAATTAATTTTCTTCTCCTCCCATGAAATACATCAACATTGGCCAGAATTCCAGAGAAACAGGAGAAGGAATAACTTCATGCATCTTCCACCACACAGAGGACAATGGCACGAAGCAAAGAACACACAATTTCCATTAAAATCAATAAAAGGAGAAGCAAAAGAACTACATCACCCATAAAACAATTAAGGGTAACTATTAACATTCGCTCTAGTCATTAGCTTCTCTGCAAGGTAGCAAAATGCACTTTGACATGGAGAGGAGGGACCAATGTCTGATATAACTGAATTAGAGCTACCTCCCAGTATCAACTTCACTTTACAGGGGTTGTTTTACAATTAATTATTACACTGCTCACAAAAATATGTGAGAAGGAAGAATATATACAGAATGGAAGTACATGGAGTGTAATCCTAACACATACAGTGCGCTCCCACAAACAGATAAAATATGAAGGAGGTTAACTCTACCTATTCCTCCACCATAGGTCAATAGAATAGTTCAGTTGGAAGAGATCTCCAAAGATCATCAAGTCCAACTCCAATATTGTTAGACAGTAGTATTCTTAAAGAAGAGAGAAAAGTGGTACACTTAGGTCCAGAGAGGATTGGTCACAAATATGGGGTAATGTGAGAAGCACAAAAATGTTTTGAAAACTGTCAAAACAATAGATAGAATAGCTGAGAAAGTGCTGCCAGTAAAAGAAGTTTTAGATGTCATTGTAGATTTAATTAAATTGGTCTGAATAATTAAAGTGAGGTAGCAACTTCCCAAGAAGTCCTATGGCTCTGAAGAGAGAGTTGAAAAAGTCTGCAAAAATATGGGAGAAGGACAGATGTGCAAGGCAAGGGAGAAAGAGACACAAACACAGGGTGAGTTGAGGGGGTTAAAAACTGAGGCATTTGGCAGTGTTTTAAGTAAATGCCTACTCTGTGAGATTTAGATCTATCAATGGAAAAATGCATAAACATTACGACAGCATAAAGAAATTCCTTAAAATTATCAATTTCATCCCAAATGAATATATATGTTTTACTTATCCAGATATAACACAACGACACTTATTGGGCTGATAATTCTATTGTCTTTTATTTTTAAACTAGTATTAAAATTCCTTGTGGAAGAAAACTGCTGTCACCCCTTTCTAGCTTCAGAAATGGTTAGTGTCACTGATTCTGTTCTCAGGAGGAGGATGGGGTATTAACATTAAGTCAGAACAGTGTTATATAGTGTCAGACTATACTTGCTGGTAAAACTAAGAGGCCTACATCTGTTGTCTTGCCTTTTTTTTTTTTTTTTTTTTTTTTTTTCCAGCCTGATCCCAAAGGTTCATGTTATGACATTTGTAACATCTGCTACAAATGCGGAGGTAAGTCAGGCACAACCTTATTACTTCCAATCTAACGCTCTATCCATCCGCAGGGCTTTCATATGCCACTAGTATGTCAAGGGGACCTAAAGCTGTTCGATCTACATGAAGCAAGGTATAATATATTTCTGAGAGACAAGAATGAGAAATCTTGCTTTGTTATGCCTTCCCCTTTTCTGTTGTCTTAAATCTTGGCAGTGTTATTTCAGAATCTTCTGTGAACAAAACACGCAAGCTGCTCCTCCTTAGAGTCAATACAATTGCCTTTTTATGCCTTAGATGGTGGTGTGTTGTAAATGTGCAAGCTGTGATTCACATCATCCCTGTTTTTACTAACACTAAAACATATCCAGCTTCCCTGGACTGGACCTTCCTATACAGAGGTTTCATTTCTTGCCTACTCTTCTCTTTATTCCTTTTCACTTCATTTTTTTTTTGGATGCACTGCATCATTTTATGGATAAACTTTTACCAGTACTCATCAGAAATATGCAACTCCTGTAGGACAGAAATATGGTAACAAAAAAGTAAATGGGTAAGGAAAATGAATAACAAAATGCTTTATAACCAGCATGCTTTCCATTAGCTTACCATTACTATTGGTAGAGTAACAGATGTGGACTTTTATTGATATATTCCATAGTACTTGAAGATTTAAATACTTACTTGTTAACAGCCTAACATATAACGTGCTACCAGAGCTACGCTGTCACTACTGAAGTGTAATGCTAAGGCTAGGCATTTCACATCTGCCTGCAGAGGAAACCAACTATTTGCTACATGGCTACAACTGCCCACTGAATTTTCCTAAGACATACATATAACCTCTTCTGACAGCAAGTGGAGTGCAATATTAGAAACTTACAGTTTTAGATGTTACTGAACTAAGTAATATACTCAACAGCCAGTATCAGAACCCCCTCCCCCCCCCCCCAAAAAAAAAAAAAAAAAAAAAAGACAAATTTTGCATTTGATACAGTCTGCAACCAAGCAGTTGTATTTTTTTTGGTCATCTGCGCTTCTAGCATATTCACTATCATACTATGACAGTCTAAGTAAAAGGAAGCCTCTGAGATATGAAGGACATCGGAAAAGAACAAACTTGCTTATTTTATGTGAACTCCCAAAATTAACAAATACATCCAGGATTGCTATTGGCAAATGCAGGAGTCATCTTCACCATGCATGCAAAATCCAGCTATGACATAACCCTTAACTGACTAAATGCACTACTAGCCTACTGAATTGGGTGATACACTGAAATGAATCCAAGTACACAACTCTTCAGAACTGTTTCTGGTTCTAAGGTGGAATGCAGAACTTTACTACTTTTACAGTCCTGTAAAAAGACTGCAGGTCTTGCAGGTGGTGGATTTGTTGTATGCTATGTGCCTTTTTCTCTTTTCATAACACAGTCATGAACATACAATGAAGATTTCTAAAATGAGTGAAACTGGGTACAAGTCTTCAACCAATCCCCATTTCCAGGGAAGAAATCTGCATCAGTTACCAAAACTAAACTGTGTAATTAACTGAGGATTTTGGTAAGCACCAACTGTGTTACTAGTCAATTATTTTTCCTTGTCTTCCAGCTGCTGCTTCTCTCTATTTATAAGAGACGCTGCAGGAAAATGCAACTAATCAGAATTTGGCAATTTCAAAAAATAACTAAAGAAATGTAAGGAGATTACTATGACCAGCTGTAGTATAATTAAGAAACACTTAAAATCTTTGCAACTTGTTGTTAATTTCTTATTAGGAAAAAATGATGATTTTTTTTTTTTTTTTTCACCAAGAAGTTTTATAAGATCTAATATTGAATTTCTGAATTGCTGAGGACTGAAAAATGAGCGAGTCTCTCAATCCTAATGTAGTGGTCTTCAAACAACATATTCTTATGCAGAATATTGGTTAAGTCCTTACAACTGGGAAATGGAAGTGCTTGTTTTTAAAAGCACTGCTGCTTACAGAATAATTTGGGTTGATCCAAATCCCAAAGCCACTGTGGTACAGGGAAAGACTTTCCATCACTTTGGAAGGGGCTCTTAACTAAAAGATAATAAAAAAATAAAGGTGTGCTATCATTTGCAAGAGTCTATTTCAGCAGTTTTTAAGAAAACTATCTCTTGGAGATTCCAATCACTGTTAAGAAGCATAGTGAAATCTTTACTGGACATAGTGATATGGTCTTTAAATATTTGCTGAAGTTAAAAAAAATAAAAAATACAGCTGATGATGAATGAGCTTGAAAATAAATGAGAAATAGGAAGTTAACATCTTTTCTATTATTATTATTGGCTCCAGCAAAAGACTGGTGTTTCCTTTTTTATAGGCAGTAGAGTCTTTTTTAAACAGTTATGTGAGGAGAGACCAGTTTCTTTCACCTTTGGATATGCCTACCAGGGAAGAGTATAAAACAGCCTGATCAGAAGATAGCCAAGATAGTTATGGTAGTTAGACCTTAATAATGAGAACAGGAAGGAAATTCTCTACAGCCAGAGAGAATATTTTCTGTAGGCACAACATTCACTTCAGCAGAGTTGCATTCATTAGCATTAGGAATTAATTCAGCTCAAGATTTTTTTCTGCAGTGAGGGAAAATATTCCTTTTATTTCATTATGTCACAGATAAGATTCACACTTCCTACCTGCAAAAGTTACCTCTCCCCTGCTGTAAGACAACAAACATGGAGTCCATGGTTCAAAATATACCTTGAACCATCAAAGTTAAGTGATTTATTCTAGCCAGATATTTTGGTATTCTTTATCAAATGAACTTACAAGCATCAGAATTTATTCCCCACACAGTATTTGAATCAGACATGGACACAGATGGTTACCTCAACACTGGGGGCACAGTTTCATTTTGCAGTATAACACTCCAAGTCTTTAAATCTTTCTCACATTTTGTGAGCACTGATAAATTAAGTTTTTTTTTTTCTTTTTTCTTTTTTTTTTAAGCTTTACAATTATAGCAATAATGTATTGCATTTAGATAGCTTCTCAATTATCTTTTATTTTACACCCACCAAACCTAAGGTAATACATGCATTTGCTTAAAAAAAATAATTTGCTTAATGTAGCACCTCAGCAGTCTCTGAGTTGAGGTTTTACTGAATTTCTTTGACATCTCCTTTTAGTACGTAAACTTCACATTTTTTGTGCTAAGTCCAGCTGAAAAACTAGATTTTCACACCTATATAATTTGCAATTGAAACTCAATTTAAATTAAAAAAAAGCCCCCCCACTATAAAACAATATCATGCTTAAACTAAAATATACAAAGAGAGTTGAATGAAGACTGCTTAAACTCAACATAAAACTCACTCCTTTATTCTCCTCTCCTGTCATCCACAACCTTTATGCATTCTGCAGAAAAACTAATAAATATTGCCTGACACTGTTTATCTATTTTTCTTATTTCTTTTAGTAACCTTTTGGAAGAGGGTTTGTATTCTGACATTCTTCATTATGAATGTGCTAGCTTAAGGGCATTTTGAATGATTTTAAATTGTCTGCTGTACTGATGTACAGCAAACATCTTATTTTGTTAATAATACCTAAAAATCTGAGAAATTTACATGAAAAAATGCATTTGCACTCAACAATGTTGTAGGAGAACAAGACAAATGAAGCAAGTTATTTCTATGAGTACTGACAGAAGTCTTTCAACACAAAGGCTTTGCCTTATGAATGCAGTATTATTGCAACATGTATTCTACCCCTTTTCACAAATAATATGGAGAACACACTAGAACTGTTAAGAGAAAAAACAGCTATTAAATCTAAATCCCAATGTTTCCAACACTGTCCCTGAAAAAAAAAAAAATTGTTTCAAAAAACTCTGAGAATAATTCTCACCTCATAGGGACTCCTTATTCTAAAGGAGAGGAAGAATCTGAGGAATAAAGAGGCACCTGCATCACTGGAAGAGGAAAAGACAGTGCTGTGGTAGCTCATGGGTAGGTGTCTTCTAAAGAGAAAGGTTTATTTTGGTGAGTAATGACTTCAGAAAAAAATATATTTTTTATAGATAAGAGGAAAAGTGGATGGCAGGAGAATAGATTGAACATCAAAACACAATAATAATAAAGAAAAAATCTAAATAGAATTTTTAAGCTGTGTCTTGCTCACAACTCTACCAAGAGCTGCATGCAGGAAAGATGTGGTCTCCGCTGCTGTGCAGAGACCACTTGCAGTTAGCTCAAGGCACAGCTCCCACGGTGCCTTGAACCTCACCCCTGTTTTCAGAGGGAATCCTCTAGTTCCACCGAGGTCATATTTTGAGCTTACTAGCTAGCTGGTGGCCATGAGTGTTGCTGACACTAGAGCTAATAAGGCAACAGGGACTCAATTGCTCTGAGCTGCATATACAACTCTCCTGTTTTGTTAATCCATTTGGTCTGTGAGGTTCAAATGTCCATTGAACCACTGCACATAATATCTTGAGGTGGGCTAAGGGTATGCCTGTACAGTTACAATACAGGCAAAGGTGAACTAGCTGGAAAAAGGTTAATGTGGCCACTGATAATGGTCTAGCTGTGCTAACACAAGCTATAAAACTTTCCCATGAAGCAAGATAAAATAACTTTTTTTCTCCTGTGTTACCACAGCTGAGTTGCTTCCAGTCCCTGAGCTAGTTTATACTGCTGTGTAAACATGTTCTGTCTAATGAAGAACTGTTAATTAATTCTTAATTAATTAATTTGTTAACAGCTAATGAGGGAAAGCGTATTGTACAAAAAATCCTGGAAAAGACTAAGCACACCCTTTTTCCATCTCATATTTTCTTCTTTTACCTTACCTCAATGCATCTTTGCTTTCTACACTTCCCTCTTTCCTCAGTTTTCTTACTTGACATTAGCATGCTTATTTGCATTGGCACTTTTAACCCCACACAAGTTCCTTACAAAGAAACGTTCACTGTGATCAGAGGACCTAACGCTCTCATGTGAGGTAAAACGGATCACTTTCTTAGGTATGTGAAGCTCTAGAAGGCAACATAGCTGGGGATAATAACTACCTGCTTCAGTACTTTCAAGTTGAAGTAGCTGAACTTCACTCACTAAACATGTATACATACACACACACACTATCCCTACAAACCATTGGATGTTATTCCAAAAATCCTTGTCCTGCAGGGATTTTAAAAACTGTCACAGCTTTCAGTAAAATCACACAGCAGAGAGCCTACCATTCACTCCACCAAAGTTTCAGGCTGTCAGCACCACAGGGGAGGTAGCCTCTTCCCTCATTTTGCTATTGATAGCGTAGCTCCAAAGGGTTGTGACCTACTCTCATTTTCTCATTTTCAGGTTAAAGTCCTCTCCCTTAAACAGTGCTGGCTGGAAAGGAAAGTGTGGTTATACTACTCCATATGTCATCAGAAAGCTACAAATAACTGTCAAAATACAATGCTGTCTTAACTCATAATATCAGTTTTTAAATTGTATCTCCTTTGAATCCACATTACAGATAGAGGAAGTGGACACCAATTAAGACACTTTCAACAATTTTTTGATTTTCACTATTATGTTGTATTGTATTGACAATATTTACTGTTTGGGCTCAACATAAGTGCATTTTTATCCTTTGGTGAACACTTGACAAAACTGCCAGGGACTTTCAAAATAATTTATTAATCAGAAAACAGAACCAGGTGTTTTTATGACACCTATAGCAGCAAAAAGTCCAAACATTACCATTTCTTTGTGGCAAAAGGGCAACATGTCATCTTATGAGCTCCAGCTTTATCCAAAGTGTGATACTGAATCCACAAACCAGGCATAATCCCAGCTCGTCAACAAAATGTCACGTCATCCACCAATGCATTCAACCTTATTTATTCCTCTGGAACCACACAAACAATAGGAGGTGATATCAGAGCACTACTTCAAGTAACTGAAGAGGCAACATGATTCATTTGGACATTCTTGCCAGTAATATCAACAGGCAAGAGACCAAATACAAGCACTTGCTGATCATACACTTTTGCATCTGGTTACTATCTAGTTTGAGACTGTCTTACTTCACAGCTCATTTAATACCAGCTTCCATACTACGCTTCCAGTCCATACCACGTTAAACTTACTGAAAACTGTGTTTGACCCTGAGCATTTTTGACATCTCCTGAAAATATTTAAACAGATTTATTAATTGCTTCTGAATTTTGTCCTTTTTATTTAAATAAAATTATTTAGGTTAGAGTTTGACAAACTTGTTTGTCAGCGGACTGGACATCCAAACTTCAATGTTTGGAGCTGACTTAACACCTGAGGGAAAGGCATGGAGCTGGGACAGGGAAAGCTCAGGCTTGGTGTTAGGAAAAGGTTCTTCACCAAGAGAGTGGTTAGGCATTGGAACAGACTCCCCAGGGCAGTGGTCATGGCACCAAGCCTGCCAGAGTTCAAGAAACATTTGGACAATACCCTCAGACACATGGTCTGATTTTTGGGTGGTCTGGAGCAGAGCCAGGAGTTGGACATGATGATTTTTGTGGGTCCCTTCCAAGTTGGGATATTCTATGAACATTGCATAATCTTTTCTAGTCACTGGCATCCAAAAATACATAAATGATAGTTAACTATTTTCCAAAACTGTAAGTGAAGTGGATATTTAGCAATGCCCCTAGTAAGTCATGCTTTCATCAAAAAAAAAAAAAAAAGTTAATTGCTTCATTTTGAATTTAAGCATGTGGGTAAACTCACCCTAATATTTTAAACACTGAAACTAATAAGACAAATAGATTATTTTAAATAATGTGCAAGCTAGATGCCTATTCAAGTTGACATACAATCTTTGTCTACGCTTTCTCCAACCTGTCCATCCAAAAAAGGATGTTCCTAGGAGAGAAATACGGGATATGGGCTTTTGTGACTTCTGAAGTACTTTAGGTCCAAAACACTTTTATAAAGCAGTTATTCAATAAAGGTGAGTTTTGATTCTATGTTTAATATTGCAGTACTGCACATAATTGTGTGTTCAATAACTTGTCATAATATAAAATTATCTAAACTAATAAATGATTCATAGCTCTAAAAATATCCTGTTATGGATGAAGTTTAGCAGAGAGAAACAGCTTTATTTGCATTTAAAGTTAGAGCAATTTTGATAGTATTTAATGTTTCTCAACATGTGGAGATTTATTGCTCCTTTCTTTGTCAAATAATAGTTTTCTTAGTTAACAAAAAGAGAACTGACATTTTAGTTTAAAACTCCAACAAAAAACTGCACGAAGTCCCTTGGAATAACTTGTCAGAGTGATTCCAAAATTGAAATACACTAACCCTGATACTCCCAGCCTCATAATAATAAAGAAGTAAAGGTCTAGATAAACAGAGGAAGACCCTAGAAACATCCCCCAAAGCCTTCTGTCCACCCCATTCTACAAGCATGATTGACTGTGTCATGTTTATTGTTAGCCCATCTGGACAACAGGTGCAGTACTTAATGGCCACAGTGTATTTGATTATTGACTAGTGAATATTTCTGCATGACACAATAGGCTGCTGACTGACCCTTGGTAACAGCAGACTTCCTACCCATTTGTAAATTCAAAATCTGAAAACAAAAGAAAACAATTTTAAGATTTTAACCTATCTTCTCTATGGAAGTTTTGTACAGAGCTTCCACATACAACTCACGTCTGTCAAATAGTTAGCTTGGCAGGCTTGTATAGGGCCTATTAAAGGGAGAAAAAGAAAAAAAAAAAAAGAAAGGGTGCATGAATTTCAAGCTTGGGGGCCTCTAATTACCTCATGTTTAAAGTTTAACTACAAAATGTAGATAAATTGCTGCAGTAAAACCACAGAAGATCCTCCACCCGATTTGTGCCAACGTATCTAAAGCTCAGCGATGCTGATCCCAGGGAGACTTTTCCTTAGTCCTAAGAGAATTCATTTTGGACCCATTTCTAATGAGTATATAAAGGATTACTTGGATGTTTTGGTAAAGCTACCCAATAAATTAGTCAATCTGAAATTTTATTAGCTGCAAAGCATTACAGCGGTCATATAGTTGAAGAACACTGAGGGAATTGAAGCTGTATTAGTCATTTATTTAGGCAGATACCAGAGATCAGTACTCAGTACAGGCTGTTAGTTGTAACATTAAGCTAATTGGCTAATAGTTGCAGCAGTTCTTATAAGGTTTTTGTACTGAGAGGTGTGACCCCTTCTTGAACCAATTTATGTAAACCCAGAGGGAGTCCTAAATTTATTCCAGTTTCATGAATGCATGGTCTGGATGAGGAAACCAAAAGCAAAAAGAGTCTGCTTAAAAACTACTGTGTCAACCAAACACCTAAAATTTACATGCTGTTGGCTTGAAAACTTTCTGTTTAACAAATTACTCAACATGATAAATGTTTAAAATAAGTGTAACAATTTGGTATTTAAAATGTTCATATTTCATCCAGTGCCTATTGTGGGGCTATGGTCTTTTTTCTTCTCAACCATACCTTTGGCTATTTATCTAGTTGCAAACTTTTATAGCTGTGAAATATTTTAAGAAGTCCTTTGGAAATGGCCTGAGGTAATTTCAAACTTAACAGACCCTGTCCCACCAGAGCTCATTACAGCGAATTTTATAACAAAGTACCCTCTACTTAATTTTCAGAGCTTAGCCAAGCGTACTAGAAATGCAGCTGCATTAAGTGCAATTAATGGTATAATAAAAGCAGTGGAGGGCTGTTTAAGACTCAAGAACTAGCAGTAAACAGTGGCTCCATGTTCTCTAACAGTCCATGATGTGTCAAAGTGCCAGAAGTGTGAGATTTCCTCTGCTGAGGAAAAAAAAAAAAAAAAAAGCCACATGTCCTGCTGGGAAAAAAATCTTCTGTCCTTCAACAATTCTGCAAAGGTAGAGCAGAAAAGAATAAAACCAGATTCCCTCCAGTTATGCCACTAGCATTCCCTTCTCTCTTTGAGCAGAAGTCCAAAACAATAAACTTCCCATCGGTGAAGAAAATAGGCAAATTCAATTCTGTAAAAAGTGAAACTAATAGTAAGTGACTCATATAATACACAAAATGATCTGGTAACAAAGTCTACTGTAAAATGACAAGAGAAAGAAATACAGTTTTTGTGACAGGAAATAGTAGCTTCTTATTTTAAATAAAACAACCCACAACACAACTGGGCTAGTAACGAGAAAAACCCTGCAATTGTTAAACCTGAAATTATGTTGATAAATAAACTGGCACTCTTGGGAATTAAATGAATTCTTGTCTAAAACTAAATAGGAAAAAAATAACCTACATTAAAGATAGAAGACAATTGACCTCTCCAGATCTAGACAGTGACTAAATTCTTCTGCATAGGTCTGGTAGTTTTTTATTTCTAATCTTGAACCTTATTTTCATGTATTTACCTCAACTGTTTACTTTGGCAGAAACAGACCTCTGTACTCATGCTGATGAAAAGTTAATTCTCACAAGTGGTCCTTCTACCTCACAGAATGCAAGTGGCTTACAACCTGGTAAAAGTTGAAAGCACAAAAGGGCCTGGAGATATCAGTGATTTACTTCATGCACAATACATAGAAAAAACTTTATGTGAGTGCTGACGTTAGAAAAATATGTGATTTTGTACTCCGTACAAGAATAACAGATTTCCAAATTATAAAATAAAAACAATTTACAGTATTCAATGCATAAGAAGTGTCAAAAGTAAATGCAATAAGAAAAGAGGCAGTTCAAAGCATCTTCTTCCAGGAATGAATAGACGAAGTAGACCAGCTTTTGTTTTATGCTTCCATTTTTCTAGAAAAAGATACACACTAAGCATATTTTGCCTATCTTTAAGATGATTTCAGAGTTAAAGGAACTCAATAGCATAGTAAGGTGAAAAAAATTATTTGTGGATTACACTGCTAGCGACATCCAAGTTAACTGGATGCAAATACTATTTGTGAGTTTATTATAATCAACAATATGTAGGAAAAGAAATTCAAATTACGTTGACAGTATAACTCATTACTGGCTCAGAAATACTTAGAGAAAATTAAACGTACTTTTTTTTTTTTTTTTTTTTTCACACAAAGGATATCAAAATATCTCTTTCTGATGTACCTGTTATCTAGTACTATCTGCTGAGTTACAGAAACATTTTCAAGATTTTCAAAATGTCATTGAATGTTTTCCATTCTCGATTTCCTGTATTCGCTGAACCTTATACATTTGGAGGGTGCCCCCACCAAGACTGTTGTGCTGCTGACTTCAGGGAGGATAGAAGTGATTTACTTATTTACAGTGTTCTGATGCATATGTCATTTTTCACAGTAACATAATTCTAAAACAATGACTTCAATAACACGAGAAAGTAATGTTGTTTATATAGGCATAAGCAGACTGCAGAGAAAAGCTCATCATGTCATTTGAGCAGATCATTTAATTGGCATTCATGTCTCCTACTACTCTTAAGACCACACAGCAGATAATGTATCATTTTACATTGTATTAATTAACATATTCTATGAAATAAGTCTGAAAAATGTTAACTACTGCTCAGTAAAACACCACAATTACTGCTGAAATAAGTACAGTTGTGCGGACAGTGCTGATATATTAATAATGAAGGATAAGAAATAGACAGAGACAATGGCATTAGAAACCAAAAATGTTTCTAAGGGAAGGAATTACTATCTCTGTCATTAAACCAAGAAACGATGGTTCAACTTGACTGACGATACATTAAAAGAAAAAAATCTTTCTGTTGTCATGAAAATCATAAGGACCAACAAAAGCGATACTCTGGAAATTTTGTGTTAGCAACTATAAAAAAATCTAAACACTCAAGCAAAGAAAACTAAATAATCTAATCTCACTTTGAGAAATGCCATGACACATCAGGGAGACCAAAAATCTCAAGATGGAAGATGGGGGTAGAATTTGAAGAGCATTGCAGGTAGTGACAAAACTACAACCTCCAAAGATGGTAAGAAGTCTAAATACCCCAGCTTCCCTAATCTTCTGGGAAACCTGAACAGCTAAGTGTTAGAGAACACTTGCACAGAGAACAGTATGATTAATTCACCGAGGCAAATGAGATGTATTTAAAAACACAAAATATGAAAGAGGGAATGGCATTTTTTCTTAGTAGAGAAGAAAGGGATAGATACAAAAGTTGAAATAAGCAAGGCTGAAAGGATTTGTATAACCTTGAAAGTAAACCACCTTAATATGGAATTCATAAGCTGAAAGAAACTAGATGTTGAACGAACTGAAGACCAGCCCTCAGTGGACAAGCTGTAACGTATCAGTATGTTCTTCAGTTTCTCACACTAGAAGGCAAGAAAAATTGACCAGTCTTAGAAGCCAAACTATCAAACCTACTGATTTTTCAGGTTTGTACATATCTATGAAACAACAAAGGAAATAACAGGGTAGAATTGGCTATGATGATTTTACACAACTTTTTTTTTCCTTGTAAAAAGCAACTAACCATGAGAAATAGTTGACCTAACATCCTTCTTCAGTAAGTAAAACAAGATAACCTTGGATGAGTAATATTTTCATACTGGCTGAATGAAAAGCTGTCGAAGTGCTAAGACGCAAATAGAAAATACATATCGGTATGAATTTACCAAAAGTGTAATGGGGTCTCTCCACCTCTTCTCTCCTCCCCATTAGGTTTGTTTCACAAAGTTTGTATATTCCTGACCATGGTTGGGGAGGTTCTTAACTCTTCAAAAAACAGCTGGATCCAAACCCGGCTGACATTCTGTAAATTATCATTAAGGTGCACAAAACACTTGGGGGAAAAAAAAAAAAAAAAAGATGCCAAATCACCTTAAAAAACATATGCATGGAAGGTATGGGTTTGATGACTATGTGGGACAGCTCACTGGCAGCAGTGATCTTTCTTGCAATACAAAATAAATGTACAGATACTGGCACGGAAACAACAATTTTGGGACTGAAACTAGAAACAAAAATCCTTGCAGAAGAATAAAAAACAGAATGAATGAAAATATGTTCCAGCCTTAACATGGACAGTATCATCTCAATATTCTTAATACAATGATGATCACCACAATAAGCACTGGGAATCAGGTCAGGGCAAAGAATAAAAGAAAATTGTATTAATCACAATCTCCAAAGGCAGGCCATAAAAGCCATATCACATGCACTGAAAAATAATTCATTAAACTATATCCCAGCTGGAAGTAGAGAAAAACAAACAGAATAAAAAGACACTAAGCAGCAGGGAGAAATAAACTTTATGGAACTGTCAAAGCATGAACAATAGGGGAAAAAATAAGAAAAACAATAAACATGTCTGTTTTATTGGTAAAATAGCCATGTTAGGACAGACATGAAAATTAAATTTAAAGCAAAACCCGAGATATAGAGATAATGCCAAGCCTGAAGTATCAAAATTATCCTATTGCAGTTCAGGACATTCAGTACTTGCAAATTATGGCTTGGCAGTGTCTCACAATGAGAGAAACATCAGTAAATGCTAATCATTCATGGAGCATCAGGCACATCTCTTCAGAGTTATGTACCGCAAGATGAACTGAAAGCAAAAACGTCCACATTTCAGGATTGACTGTTAAAGCAAAAGTACGTGTAGCCTCTACATGGAAAAGAAAGAACACTTTCTCTGATAGCTTGTCTCCAGGTTTGATTTAGTGATGAAAAGTAGTACTTTGCATAAACATTTCCAAGAGTCCTTTTGTAATGTTACATACGTCTTTTTCTTTTTGAGGAACAGATGGGAGAAGGGAACACTATGGTAATGCATTCCATTGTACAATGGCATTAAAAGTAAGAGGAAACACCACACCATGTATTTTATTCAAAGAAATTAATACGAGCCATTTTGAGTTTTTTTTTTTTTTTTTTAAGTGCCCACCAGAGTTTTGGCTTTCTGTTTTTCAGTACACCAAAAAGCTTGATTTACAAAAGCGTTCAAGAGCCCATTTTTACAGACTTTATCTGTTCTGTTTTTCTGTTTTCTCAGAACAACTGAAAATTGGGCCCAAAGTCTTTGGGCAAAGAATCACCCAAAGCCACTGACAAGTTTGGAACATTTCAGCCCAGACATCTACTGGGTTCTGATGTAATTGAAGGTTTTTATAAGCAGAGATTCAGATTGTGCACGTATAGAATGACGTCAATCTTTCTATTTGATCCTCAGTTAATTAAAATTGTTTTTGTAATTTACATACACTGAATTCAACAGAGGGAGGATGGATTTTTCAGATGTGCCAGAGAGACAGTAGGTGCCCAGCTTCCAGTAAAACACAGAGGAAGCTGAAGTCCCAGATTGCTTCAGATTCTTTAATGTCAGTGTTAGAAAGTACTAAATCAATTATGTCTTAACATAATTCATCCACCAGGCATTGACATATGACAAAACAGACCTTAAACTGTGAGTTATTGACTTTACTGAATGAAAGCATGTTTTTTCAATTAAAAAGATGCTGTATATCCCGGATACAGTTTTATGAAAGCTCAGTAAGGATCCATGGTAAATGTTCTCACAGAAGAGACATTAAGCATTTGCAAATGCCAAATTCTTGGATGCTAATTCTTTCTCTCCCTCTTTTCCCCCTTTGACATCCTACTTCCCTACTCTGTGCTATGGGTTAACGACCTGCAAATTATATTTTTATAAAGCAAACCTGTTTTTCAGATAGAGGAATGAATAAAATTATATTTGACACATCAGAATTTCTTTCCTCCACCCTCCTTTTTATAACTGAAAAAGAGTCAAACTAATTTAAACCAAATATGATTTAAAAATCCTGCTGAGCTGAGACTTTTAAATACCAAGTTTCAGCCTGGAGTGGATTTTTATGGCTATGTTATAAACACCTGAAAAACAGCAGGTGCCATAGTAATATACAGTTTGGGTTTTTAAAGTATTTCCTCAGTTTCAAAAGTAGATTCTAGTCAGTGCTTTTTTTTTTTTCTTTTTTTTTTCTAATTTTAATTTGTTATGGATATTACAATTCCAACTAAAGGGTTATAAACCAGAAGTAGTTTGGAATGAACACATATGCATGTATTTTATAGTTTATAAAATTATCCAACAGATACGTTTACAATTTGGCTAAGATAACACTTCGGTTAAAAATTCTATGAATGGTGATCAGAAAATGAAACCTCTGCCTGTGAAAATTGGTTAAACATATCAGTTACGTGTGTGATGCTTTAACGCACTCTGTGAGAACGCTCAGTTCTGTAATGATTTCATGATTCACTACAGTTGTTTTAAAACAGCAATGCAAATGTTACTTCTAAAAGGAACAAATATACTTGCAGTCCTTAGCTAAATATACATGTTTTTAATTATTCAGACTTGAGAGTTTATCTATGTGGAAGTGCTCAAAAAAATTTATCTAAATTACGTAAGAATGTAACACTGATTTGTCAAGTTGCATTGAACTCTTTTGTCTGGACAATCTTATTCAGAATTAAAATAACTTTGATGCACTTACACCTAATTTAAAAGTGAACTAAACAAAAATAAATAAAGGCTATCTTAATGGTGATCAAGGACTCTTATATATGGATAACTACTTTCAAAGTAAAGCAAGTACAAACCAGTTATTCTTCGGTGGCTCACAAGCACACGCTTACTTAAAAAACATGTAACGGTTTCTCTTTAAATGAAAGATTACTAACTACTACTACAGTTACTACTATTACCTGCATAACATTTACCATCGAGCTGTTCTGGACTGTTCCAGTGAAAAATCTGATGCTATACAAGCTTACACCTTCTTTAATTTCAATTTAGCTTGTAGCTTTATGTACATTAGCTTTACTACTAATATCAATATCAGTATCAACTACTCATGTAGCTTTACAACTAATATCAATATTGGTATTAATTACTACTAATAATTAATATTAATATTTAATATTAGTATTAAATATAAACATTAAATGTTGATATATTTTTCTGACTGAACGAGAATTTCTGACTGCATTTGAACAACTAAGATTGTATTTATGTTACAGAAGACAATGATAACAAGGTGTGATTTTTGAACAGTTTGCACCTTTTCCTGGTTGCAACTTCCAGTTACATGTGTAGAGACTGTTCACATGCAAATGATCATTACTGCAAATGAAAATATTTGCATGAAATCTTGCAAATGAAACAACTTTTTTTTTTCTTCCTTCCATACATTGATCTAAATAGTGATCTTTAGGCTCCAGACTAGCAAAGCTCAGAATTGCAAACTTTTCTTGAAATGCAGCAGGTTTTAGCTGGAACTGATTAAGAATTTAAAACGTGTTTCAATGGCTTTCAGATTAGTGTATCTGTAAAATTTCAATGCATAGTACAGGAATTTAGAAGCATATTCAAAAGGGGGATTTTGGAGTTTGGACACTTAAATCCAAAATTCTTGATCCTCGGTGGCCTCACTTAGTTGCCACTAATCTACCTGAAGTACCCACATAACTCATTTTCTGCTTTTCCATGCTTCCATATCTTAGTATCCATTTTGCACAAAGCCTGAGGATTCCTCTTAGAATGGAACCATTTGCAGGAATGCTCATTTTGTCTCTTCTGGACAAGATATTGAAAAATTGCTTCTGTCTACCTTTTCCTTTATTTTTTCCCCCCAAAAAAACAAACCACACCAACCAACCAAACAACTTCCCCCACCCTACCAAAATAATAACTTCATAATCCATACAAAGAGCCTTTAGAGCAAAGACTGTAACCATGGTTTCTTCTGACTGATCATAAAAATTACCAGAGGGCACCATCCGAAGTATAAAATTTCCCCCAAAATCTTAGTATGACCTGTAGGCAGGGGGAATATTTTCTGGGTTGAGGGAAAATATGAGGCTATATTTTTCCAACATGGGAAATACAACTTTCAGTTTCTCTGATAAGAGACTGGGAGCCACCACAGGCCTCCTGGTAAACAGGCAAACCAGCAGATAAACTGGGGAGCAGCTATCTGGGGAGATATCACTCATGTCTCCCCCAGTCTCATCGTCAAAAGCCTCACCCCACCTTGGAAAGCAATTTCTCTCAATGACAAGGCAGTCAGACTTGCAGGAGAGGCCACTTGGCCATATAATGCACACCAATGTCCTCAGAACTTCCTTAGGTACAAGCACCACACAACACATCAGTGCCTGTGGACACCATTTTGAGAGCTTGAGCCTCAACCAGGGAAGGCCTAGACCACAATGGCTGCCTTCACCCATGCCCTGACAGCTGAGGCACTTACTGCTCTGTTCCTGAACTCCCACCCTTCACAGCCTGGTATTTTTAAAGCAGACCAGTGAAAATGTTATCCTGCAAGTGTCAGACTGTAAACTGCAGCTTTATGCAGGATGTGCTTATTTGGCAGTTCAACAGGAGGAAAACAGACAGCTGGGTGAGCAATCTCATAAAGCTCGACTCCCTAACCAGACCTCGCCATTGTGACCTCCTCCCACACAGTCCAGCAAGCATGGGTATCATCTTGATTCTCATTGTAGCCAGAGCCAGAAAGCTAGTTTTTTTATGTGGGTTAGCATTACTCTCATTCATATAATGTGAGGTAGGGAGCCACATCCTACATCCATATATCCAGATACATCTAGTCTTCTGGAAAAAATACCATCAACATGAGCCTCAGGATTATCATCATTGTTCAGGCAAATCCAGCTATGTCACGTAATGAACATGTTAATACAGAAAGAGTGGTAGTCTACATAAAATGGATAGGTTAATAAAGCCCTTCCTATTACCTTTCGCTCCCTGAGTCTGTCTTTGATGTACCATGGAAAGGCTGAAGAGAAAGAGCGATTGCCACTGGGGATTTTGAGAAAAAGTAGCCTTCGGCTTAATACAGAGCCTGAAGATTAGGGTAGAAGTATGTAGACTAGGAGAATCTGCTAGCTAAACATTATCACACGTTCATTTTCATTTAAGATATGCAATTTCTTTTTTATTAATTCCATTTCCTTCAAGTACATGCATAAGTTGCAAACTGCAGACATTGATTTTAGGCACAAATATTAAAAAAGAATGATCACAAAATACTTATTTTTTTTCAATAAGATCACTGTTCGAAGGAACACAAAGGTAATTCAGAATATAATATAGTCATGTATATATAAATAACATTTTGGGGGGAATAGTAAATTCTAATTATTACTCCACAGTTACAATTTGTCAGCTCAAAACCATCATTAGCCTGAATTGTTTGGTTCTTACAAAGCTCAAGTACCCCTCCTTTGGTATTCTCTTAAGCTTATTTCATTTAAAATAGAGTTAGTTATAAGGTATTGTATAACAGATAAACACACACAAAATGTTCAGCTGAACATGAGAGGATTACGCACTCAATACTGTGCTGAATCAGGACTCCGTTCACATCTGCAGCTAGGGTGACGGTGGTTTGTCCTACTGAAAATGCTAGCAGTTCTAATGACATGCTGCAGCCACATGGCAGAAGGCATTGGACTGGTATACACTCCCTTCGCAGAGTCACCTCTGTTGACAAAAAATTTGAAGACTTCACTTTAAACCCTCAGATTTTAGCCAGGAACGTTCTGTCTTCTTCCAGTCAGTATAAAGTTTGTATAAAAGGGTAAAGGTGGCATTAACCCTCTGAACAGCTTCTGACTAATACCAACAAAATTGTGATGGTGTATCCATGCCTAAATTAATACAAATCTATGATGCCCCTCTAATATTAACTGGTAGTTACCAGTATTTGTGGAACCACAGCTTGAACATATGTTTTCTCTGCAAACTAAATAACTCATTTTGCTGACAGTAAGTAATTTACAGGCCCATGCACGCTTAAGACCTTAAGTTTTCCTGTAAAAAGTTAGTTTTCTTGTTACTTAGTAAGAAGCAGAAACGTGCTTACATGCAAAATTAAAGGACAAAGCACTAGCCTAGCAACAAGGACTGCTTTTGTTCATTGAATATGCTAGTAGCTTAGTGGCAAGCATCCTATGAATTTTTTCATCTTCCCATGCCTCAGTTTCCACTTCTTTAAAATTAAGAGAATTTCCTGCCAGCTTTGTGGAGCTGTTATAAATGGCTTTAACCTGAGTTAGTATTTTAATGTGTGGTATTTTAATATGTGGCTAGTAAGAGTAAAAAAAAAATAATAATAGAATTATGAATCAACATGTGATAAAAAATAGCTCTTGCTAGCAAAAGGTTGAGATTTTTTTAATGATGTTTCTAGTTTGTAGTAGAACAGGAGTTGTAATTTTTTTTAAACTCACTTTAGGTTGTATTATTAACAAATGTTTTTTTGTTTTTTTTTTTTTTTTTTTTTTTTTTTTTTAATCAAGGATTCTCAGACTGATTGTGCTCACTCCTCTTGCAATTGTAACAGCAATGAAGTAATTCAAAAAGCTCCAATAAACAGTACTACAAAATATCCACATTTATTATATGTCTACTGACTGTTAATAAATAAAACCAAACCAAACCACCCTCAAATATGCCCCAAAATGTTAAAAAGCACACATTGATATATAATTACTTATGCTCTAGATCCACATTTGTAATAATCATTCAACAACGCTTGTTCATAAATCTATAAAGAGCTCATTGTTCATAGTGGCTTAGCCCAGACAGTTTCCTATGGAATAGGTTTGAATTAGAAAGCAGGCTCTGGAAATCCTGCTGAGATCACTAAGTGCTATTGACTATGAAAACCTACCTGTGCCATCCTAAAGCACACACAAACCAACACTGAAAGAAAGGATGGGTTACTATGAAATTATGAATTATTTTCTCTTCTTTCTTCTCTAATGACTTCTACACTTATTGCTAAGCAGATGGTGTTATTATACAGAATACTACCCTGCCTTCCTGCAGTTTTTTTTTTTTTGTTTTGTTTTTTTAAATCCAGGAATTTTATATATCACTACAAAACTAGTTGTGCATAATTAATGTATTTCACACATGAATAAACTAAGGTACAAAGAGAGGTCTAAAGCGATTTCTGAAAAATCAACAGTTTCTGAAATTTCCCATGTCTGAGGTTAGACAATGTCTTGCAGAAAGACAGCAGCAGTGCCAAGATCAGAGCTCTTCAGTTCCTGGCTCCTATACTCATGCTTTGTCAACACTCCCAGTCTATGTTACTCAATGTTTAATGATATCCAACAAAATCCCACTACAGCTAAAAACAGCTATTTGAGTCAAAGACCCATCCTGAGCCTCTATATTAAGTAATCATGTTATACTGATTTTACTCAATGGAAAAAAATACGAACTAAGGCGCAGCTCTTGCAATCTGTACGAGATCAGTAGATATGAATAACTTGTTTAACAGTGGAGAAGGAATGAAAGAAAGTAAATAGGTTTGGTTTGTAATTAATATCAACTACATATATAGACGAGTTATACTGAAACACATTTACTTCACATTAGAAGTATATTAACAACATATCAAGTAATTGAAATGACATTAAGCAACTTGAGCATTAGGGCACAGAGTGATAAAGCTTAGTGGCAATGATAACACAGGTACAAGCAGAAGAGTAATTTGAAATGCAGCTTCTAACTTTTAGAGGTCACCTGTCCTGTCTCTGCACTCAATAACAAAAACACCACAGTCGGTCTTCCCATTTAGTTCAAAGTAACTGCCTGATTTCAACTTTTTTTTCCCCTCTCATTATTCAAATATTTCAAGAGAACTTTTCAGTAGAAAAAAGGGAACTGTGTGACCTATGTAAGTAAAGTCTGGGACCAACAAGTGATTTAGGTCACTAAGCTGCTTAAAACTCCTGATTTGTTGCTCTTCTGTCTGGCTTATTCTCAGTTGCTTCAATGAAGACGTCTAGAAGTCATGCCAGTTTTAGTAAATCTGTATTAAGTAGAATTGACACAGCATCAATGTTCTATAACACATTTACAGCACTATATGCTTTTGGAATCCTTCAACTTTTTGTTTCCTTTCAGGTAATGAGAGTTCTCCAAAATTATTTGAAACAACCAACCAAATTCAACATGGCATCCACAAAAGTATCTCAAAGTGCTATGCTGCAGGACTCATGGAAGGAAAATAGGAAAATAAAAAATAACTATAATTAATATATTAAATGGTAAACAATCAAACACCATTACATTTCCTTTCTATGGACCCTATTTCAAACCTTTTAGTTCTTGTTGGGGAGATGAGACTGACCCTGAAAGCAAGGTTCCCACCTCTGAATTTATCAGCTGTTGTAAACATAAACATTGAGACTATCACAGCAGTCTTTTCAAGCTATATAAGGCAAACTGCAAAATGGTTTAGTGACTCTTCCACTTTTTTTACACTTTGCCCACTTGTGTTGTTGTCTGATTTAAGCTTGAATTAATGCAGATTGCCTGAGGGCTTGTACACTATTCATTTTGTATGCATTTCCAAATCCCCTGTGAACTTCATGAGTTTTTGCCACAGCTACGATCACAATTACTCCTTTGAAAGCCAAAAATCTCTCCTCGATCTGTCTTTTTTGTTTTTCTTCCTTTTGGGGTGTTTGGAACATCTAAGTAGAAAGAAAGATGAATGCAAAGAGGCAAGTTTTGCAGTGCAGCATCTTGTCCCTGAGGAAAGATTTCTTTCAGAAGTGATAGAATGCATGCTGTTATAGATGGTACCCAACTCAACCTGTTATCTTGGCGTCTAAGCCCTGGTGGAACAGTTTGACCAACTAGCGAGCAGGCACAATGCCATCCAAGCATATGGGCATGAGTAGATGCAGCCAAGTGACCATGTAGGAGAATCAAATATGTTTGCTGAGGGCAGGAGTCCCAGTCTGAAACATCCAAACAGCTGTCTATCCTGAGGTTTACATGCCTGTGGTTAAGGGGATCTGACATAACTGATCTAGATTTTGGCTAGATTAATTTTAAAATACAAAAATTAGCTTTCTTGGCACAAAAGGCATTTTGGGTCCTAGCTGTAATACCACTATCTTCAAAACAATATTCCAGGTGAATTCACTCTGGACATTTTGGAATTAAACTCTGTTGTAAAATATCCACTGCTCTTCCAGTGCTTTACCTGCATGAAGTGTTAAGGGAATACAGAATATTCTTTATCAGTGCTCACATGGTACAAAATCACACTTTTGCCTATTTTTGCCTCAGACTCCTCTCAGCCCTATTTTCCCATCGGACTCTGAAGCATTAACTATTTAAACTGAAGAAGCAACTTATTCTGTGAACAAAACAACCTCATTCCAGTTTAGAAACTATTTAGTGGTCAATTAAATGATTTAACATAAACACTTCTGAAATATACACTGCTACTGAACTGACCTTATGAAATTCTGTATGTTGGAAAAATTCTTCAGACTTTAATACTTCTTTTCAATATTCAGTGATTATAGATGTACAAACAGATTACTTTTATTGTTTATAGCAAAGAGCAACATCTTCAAAAATGCATTATGTTTGTTGTTGATAGCAAGTAAAAAAAAAAAAAAAAAGTGATTAAATAATTCAGTAGCCTGAATCCAGTTTTCAAAGTAAATCAACTATTAAGTGCAGATTCTCAAAACATACTTTCTTTCATAGGAACCAGTAGGTTATAGGCACCTAAACATAATATTTGTAGATCTGGGAGAAAAAACAAAGTTTCACTGAAAGCAAAGGAAAACAGGGTCTTATACTGTAGTGAGATTTATTTTCAGTATTTCATCCTTAACCACAGACAAATCTTCTGCCAAGGGGCACAATTCTTTATTAAAGTCTACATTAAAGAAAGAAGTGAGTTTACGTGTAACCTTTTTTCAAGTCTATGCTTACCTGAAATTGAAGAGGTTACAAATAGTGTAAGCAGATTTCATGTTCCACTAGGAAACAGAGCCACAGAAAAACGAGAGAGTAGATGCAGAATTCTAACATGCTCTTAGAATTATAAAATCTGAATATTATCAGTATGATTTAGAGAAATATTTTAAATGGCTGGTTAAAAATGTGTGATTATTAAACAGGATTGAATTTTAAGTATTATAATGCAGTACAAAAACAAACTGTAAAACAACCTCAAACCCACATACTTTTCAGTACAGAGCCAGCTTCCTTAACCACCACAGCATTTGGAGGAACTGGCAATATTTTCATTTCTTACTGTGGTCTGTTTAATCATTTATATGTAAATGGAATTTTTGTTTTCTCATCGCATGCCCTTTAAAAATACATATTCAGCAAAATACCTTTTTTTCCCTCTATACAGCAAGCACAACTAATTTCACTTCATTAAGTGAGCAAAATCCATCATTTTGTAGATGCACAATCAAAACAATAAAACACAACCAAAGTTAAATTTTCTTCTATCTTTAGTCACAAGAAGTTACAGCAACTATCTTACTCTGGAATTATTTCTTCTAAAATCAAAATTTAGTAGCATCCATTAGAATCACCAAACATGGAGTCCGAAGTTTGGATTAAGAACCAAGATTCCCCAGGACTGGAACAGGTAGCATGCAACTGTTCTGATTCATCCTTAAGGGGATAAACAGAGTGGTGCAGAGCAGAAAGAATCCCTGTGCCATTTAGATTGATAGCATTTATAGAAAACTCAACTACTTGTGATTCTTAGAAGAATTTTGATCATATTTTAGTGTAGGCTAAAACTGTAAATTTCAGATTACTTTCAAAATTTGACATCAAAGGTGGTTCAGATATGTGGCTCCAGTAAAGATTCATCCCTCCTAAATGTGTCTACATTGCAAGGGTAAGTAAAAAAATCATCAGAATTTATGCACAAAGCTATATGATTTTTTATTTATTTATTTATTTTTTACTTCAGTCTCCAATTGCCTCAACCCCTTATCGTACAAAAATAAAAAACTATTCCAGGTGAGATTAAGAAATTGTTCTCACTCCTGTCCTGGGAGAATCTTAATTTAGGGTATGAACTATTTTGTGTTCAGGTAGTATCTACTTTTGTTGACATCACTGAACTGTATATAAATAACTGAGTACAGGGAGCAAGAATTTCCATATCCTGAATAGATTGTCTTCACTACATAGCTAAAAACACACTTATCCTTATTCTCTGTCTCAATGACTGAAATTATTTCATATAAAACAGAATCTCGCCCAAACAAAGGATTATAAATGGAAGCCATTAAGCTTATACTCAGGCCGTTCACCTGAGAGAAGGAGAAAGTCACATGCACATTTGCCAACTATCTGATGCAAATGATTATGAATTTACAAAAAGTTTGTAAAATTTTGGGGGGTAATAAACTGGACCATTTTAGAGGACTTTTAAAAGCCATTCTTACAGAGATCTTGTCAGCTCTTAGTGATACATATCGCTTATCACATACATAATTCTTCAAGAAAAGTAGGCATAAAATAACAATTGGTGTTATAAATTCCCTCATAAGCTCCTGAAAATGCATTGTGGAAGATTTCACTAGACACTGAGTATCAATAACAGTTATGTGCTAGGACTAAAGAGCAGTTAGATTTTTTTAATTGCTCTTTAGATAGCAAGGCTATAAGTTTCTCTCATTATCTGATACAAAAATGAAAATAACATTGAGTTCTAAGTTGAAATATTTAATGTTTTTACTTAAGAAAACTCTCATTAGACTGTTCATAAAATCACATACTTAAGCACATGGATTTAAATCTGTTCAGAACTTCTGCAATCCTCTTTGTCTTGCATACACCTTCACCAATTATTCTTACACAATAAATAATGTATATATAGAGTGCTTCATGTTTTACACCACACTTCATAGGGTAAGAGCCAGAAATAAGACTACATAGCTCAAACTGTGAAGCTTCCCAAGGGAGTCTCCAACCCTTCCAAAAGAGGCATAAACAAGCACAGTAAAAACAGGGTATGGGAAGATTTTCCGTCTTTATAATTTTCAGTTAGGACTGCACAAATACGAAACTACCTATCCAAGTATTAAATTATTCTATACTGTTAGACATAATTGTATAGTGTTTTGCTGAGACCTAAGATGAACCAGAAAGAAAAACAAATTAACAAGCTTATCCTAGTGTTTGAGAAATCTTACAATATGAGTAAAGAGAACAAGCTGTGAGAAATTGGAAGGTGAGTTTTAGAAAGATATGAAAATAACACAAAGAGACTCAACTTTCCACCACCAAACTCTGAAAAGCCAGGAGGAAAGGAAACAGAACTAAAAATCCAATGTGACAAATGGATGCACAAGCAGCATAGTAACTTCAGTTGTTCTTGGAATATAGTTAAAGATATTACAAAGCTCACACCATGTTTCTGGAACAGGGTATGCTACAGTAAGGTGCTCTTCTCTCTCCCCCTCCCTTTCTCCTTCCCTTCCCATACCCTTCACATGTAAAAAGATGGGTGATAGACACTTTATTATTCAGATTTTAATCTGCCAACAGCAACACATTAATTTTCAAAATTACTGACAAATAAATAAGTTTCGTCCAGTGTAACTCTATTACATTCTCTGCTACACATGTGAATCTGCGAGTTCCACATCTCATGACTGGCCCTGAAAGCTGATGTCTTTTTACAATAATTTCTAATTATGTAACTTAATGTTTAATCAATGTGGGATTTGAATAGGACTAATTTGTATTGCAAACTTTTTAGTTTGGATCATGATTGATGTAAAACTAACTCACACAAAGAACTTGTTAGTTCTTTGATAACAAAGAACTCTTAGATAACAAAGCCTCTCAGCACTGTCTCAGACCAAACTACAGGTGATCTTTCTCCCCTTCAAAAACATTACAATATTTACTATGTGATAAACAATTTGGAAAAAAAAAAAAAAAAAAAAAAAGGCCGTTATTCCTGGGCTGCGTGAACTAAAATTCTGTGAAACCTCAAATTGTTGGAAGAAGTTTCCCACAAATACTGTGGGACCTGCAGGTGTATACAAGACCCCTGAAAATCACAACATACAGTCCAATCAGTTAATTCCTTACTCCCTTGTATCTAGGTAAAAGGCCTAGGGAAGAGGAGAAGAAACATCAGATAAAGCTTTTCTTAGTAAGAAATCTGGAAGCCTACTTTCTGCCTGCATTCCTTGTCCAGTGTCATAAAATCTTACCTTAATTTTCCCTTCAATTCAACAGAAGCTCATTTCTCCTTTCCACCTTCAACAGCACATAGAACAGCATGCCCTAATTCCCATTCCCTGTTATTTCCATGTTTTCTTTATTCCATTGCCTCTTCTCTGCCAAACCTCCTTTACACCTTTCCTTTTCCTCCCTTGTCCCATCGTATTTCTACTATCCTCTACACACTTCTACAACCCCTATAGCTCCCACCAACATAATATGAAAATACACATAGTACTTGTAGCGAGTGTAGGCCTACTGGCTGGGATCATTCTGTGTTTTTCAGTCTTTGTCCAGTACATAGCTGTACACGGATAAGATCACAGTAATCCAATTAAAGGATATTTTCAAGCGTGCAAATCATTTAAGCCGTGCTGTCTTTCTTATATTTGTTACGTAGGAAATACATTTTCTACATTTATTATGTAGGAATGGATCATGCTGTTCTGTGCTTCATCTAGTATTTGTGGCATCTTATGAATGCATAAGTATTCTCATGGTGGGAGTGACCCACCTAGGGAAACTAGCTCAATGCACATCTCAATATATTAAGAAGTCCCATGACTGAATGTACAGATAGGTTTGTAGAGAGTCTGAGTATGCCCAGCCCATATAAATCTTGGGGCAAGAGTAAGAGCTCAAAGTCTGCATATGGAACTTGGTCAGCCAACATGCCAACTTTTAAATACCTGTGTTTTTTTTTTGTTGTTGTTGTTTTGTTTTGTTTTGTTTTTTGTTTGTTTTTATCTTTAAGATAAAATAAGTAGCCTTTAATGAATAATTCTTATATGGGTTTTCGTTACTATGCTATTTGGATGTCAAATCACCAGCAAGTATCCTGAGAAATTATCAGAACAAAAGAAACCTGAGAGAAAAAGAACAGTTTGCTGATAAATTGTCATTTCAGATGATGGCGTTAGGTACGCTACAGAAAACCAGGGAAAGACAGTGAAGCTATCAGCTGCAAGTACAATTATAAAAAAGAACTTCATAATTAACAATATTCATCTACGGCTGAAAATTTTGTTTCTGCTGTCATTCAATTACTGATAACCACAGAAATCAGAACCCCTAATATTCCATTAAGTTCTTTATCTATATGAAATATTATAACATAACTCAATTTCTACATGGCAAGAAGAAATTAAAAAAATAGATAAAAGAAGAGTCACACTAATAAAACAGGGTAGCTTTGAAAACATCGCCTATTCGGGCCATCAGATGATACTATTTAGGGTATATAATACTGAAAGGGCAATCTGATAATCACACTAGAAGCAATTTCAAACCATACTACTGCTGAAAAGTCAATTTAACTTTCCAGCTTTATAAGACTTTGTTATTGCTATTGTTAATTATTTCTCATTTAATGGGAAATTGGCAACAAGGTCCCCAACTGTCATTTTAAATCTGCAATAATATCATGTGAAGCTTTTCGTCCTTATTCCCAAGTCTTGGATTATCAGAGCTAAATGGCAGCTCCAGCATTACAAAAGCTCAGGGGCAGGTACTGTTACACAAATTGCCAATTCAATTAACAGTGTGTAAATGCTCCACTGGCAGGCTGAGGGAAGGACAGCCATTTTGGCAAGTGTCATTCCTAATTTATCAAACTGTCAAACCTTCCACTCAGGTGCCTGCGGTCACTGTCTGCCTCTTAATGCTAAGTTGTAAAGCTGCAGGAACCATTCTTGTAGCTTGACAAGGCACAATGCTCAAAACTGATTTTAAAATCAAATGTACAGTTGTCTTAATTATTCTCAGTATAAATGATGTTTTAATTACAAAATCAGAGTGGGAATATTCAATCAAGATCCACGATTACATGTATATAGAAGGAGGCAGTTCAAAACCTGATGCCCAGACTGTTTTCTGAAGTATCTATTCAGCTTTTCTTAATTCAGTAGTGTGTGATTACCAGCCTCAATCAACTTCTGTCCTTTATAGTCTTTAGTTGGACTCTGATCTTGATTGTTACGAAACCTCTGTGTCCGTGTTAATGCCTACCAGGGGAAAAAACCTGCAACAGGACGCTGCACCAGCACATTGGCTTCATCTCTGCAGGCCTTGCTCACATGCTTTCACATGTACTGATTTTATTTTAAAGCCTTTTCAGAAATTTAAAAAGAAAAAACAACAACAACAACAAAAAACCACAGTAATTTATGAGGCTCTTCTGTAGATGAGAAAAGCTAAATAATTTCCCATTTGAAGGCTCTCCCTCATTCTTTGTTCCTTTTTTTTTTTCTTGTGCTGACAGAAACAGTATACAGAAATTATCACATATGCAGATCAGAGACCCTACAGTGAATACATGTACTGTGCAGTATGCTGCTGCCTGCAGGACAGTGCATGAACAGTATACCCATTATTTATTTTGGGGGATGACGGGGGTTACATCAGTGCATCTGTAAATGTTTTCTTTGGGGTTGAATACTTGCTGAGAATGAGCTGGAGAGCATTTCACTCAAGTCAATTTTAAGTTGATTTGACCATTTTAAACCACAGAAAATAGAAGTAGAAAATAAAATACAGAAAATGTTGTCTTTTCAGTGTCTTTTTTTCATTTTTAATTGCAGGAGTTGCACAAAAATCATGGCACAATAGCAGCAAAGAAAGTTCAGATTGGATAAAATGAATAGTCTGTTTGGTCCAGTGTTCTATAATCCATCTGTGGACAACGTGGGCCAGCAGGAGATGCTCCAGGGAAAGACAAGAAATCCAAGATTAAGTAGTTACATGGTAGATAATACCAGATTTATTTTTCTATTTACAGTAATTAAGTTCTTAAGTGAAAAGCTGTTTGTATGCATCTTCCAAAAAGATCAATTTTTTTGCTTGTTAGTTCATTTGTTATAGGCTTTATCACAGCATTAGGAAACTGAAGACTTTACTTTTTATGTAAGACAGTTGTAACCTTGGACTCAATGCTATCATGCCATCACAAATTCCTAAGGCCAAGCAAGCATTTAATGAAGGTTATAATGTATTCAGGTAGCAATGCAATTCAGTTGTCCCATCACGTTTTAGAATATTAAATTAATTCTTTTTAGAATTAAGAAATAGTTCTTAGCATGTCTTCAACAGACATGGTTAAAAAACTCTATTTAGTATTCACAATATTGTTTTTTCATCCATATGATGTAAGAGGATGGTGACAGGAGTGAATGAAGAAAATGCTCTGGAGCAAAGGACTATTGGCAATGAAACACTGCTCTCTTGAAATATTAAGAAAGAATTCCAAAATTTGGTACAAATTAAACCTTTGCAACTGTTTAGCATTTATCTTTCCCATTTGTTTCCATGCTGCACATGTTGTACAGGCACTGGCATAGGTTGCCCAAAGAAGCTGTGGTGTCCCATCCCTGAAAGCGTTCAAGGCCAGGTTTGATGGGGATTTGAGCAACCTGGTCTAGTAGAAGGTGCCCCTACCCATGGCAGGTGGGTTGGAACTAGAAGGTCTCTTCCAACCCAAAGGATTCTATGATTCGATTTGAAGTGACTTCACAGCTTTAAAGGACTGGCCCTAAATGAAGCCAAAATTCTTTGTAAAGCTCTGCTAAATGTCCAAGAATGTCTTTTTCATCCAATGAAATTCATCCCCATGAAATTGTTGGAACCATCTTAAAAACTTTATTTGAGAGTTGTGAGGTAGATTCCATTATTTAAATAACTTTGTACAAGTTCACAAGCATACAAAACCAGACCATTTTTTTTTTTAAGTGAGTTAGGGGACTAAAAGTAGAGAACAGGATTCCAAAAAAAGGTTAAAAGCAAATGGATACTCTGAAAATACTAACAGGCACCAAGCTTTAACACTTTTAAGTGTGAAAATATCTGACTTTTCTTCATACCAAGTTGTCTCTAGCTAATATTGTTATACTATTTACCTTTTTGCTGGTCCCTTAGTGTAAATCTAACTCTTTTGGCATAACACTTGGTTCAGTCTGATAGCATGCATGCTTCTTTTGAACTTGAAAGTGTGAGAAAGATGAAGCAGGAAAAATTCAAATATCTGAATTCAGCAAAATAAAACAGCTACTGCTAGGTCTACACTGTATTACTTTTATAGATTTAAATAAGAGTTCAGAAAATTCCATCTGATGGTTACAGGGGAAAGGACATGGTACTATACAAGAAGCATCAAGCGCAATGTAAAGAATAAATTTTCTGACTCAAGTAAGCATAATAGTAATAATTAATAAATAAGATTAGGTTACAGATTATAGAGATACTGAGTTACGGAATAAAATCTGGTATAGGTATTTCACTTTGCAAGAACTGAAAAATATCTGAATGCAAAAAGCCTTCTTATTACGAAGAATGCCAAGACTGAACAGTTTAAAAAAAACTGTTCACCTGAAATATTTTCTGGTCATCTGTAAATCCTATCCTTAGAGGACAAAATAAACAGTCTATGAAACACAAGTAACATAAAGCAATTAATTAGAAGTAAAACTAGGTGAAAAATGTTGTTGATAAAAGTTTTGTATCTATGAGATTATTCTAAATGAATTTTATTTTAAGAATATCAATTCAGCTAGCACTGTGATTCTATAAACCAGCATGCTAGGGTGTTAGCTTGAGCTATGCAAAACTCTTCAAATATCAATCCATATTATAATCAGGGGATTCAAATGATAGATTGCTTCTGGATCTGAGGTTTTTCAGTCAAGAATATTTTGCAGAAGATGAGAATGAGTACTTTGAGAGAGAAATCCAATAAAGAAAATAATTCATATGCATTTAATGTGATCTGTGTGCATTACAAGACTGCTGCTCCATCCAGACTAGCCTTTCTAACAAAACAACCCACTGTATTGAAAAACATCTCAGCTGCTGTGGAATGATATGAACTTCCACACCCAGAACTGCCAGGTAAACTGGCAGTGAAATGCCTTTAGTGTAAACTGAAGGCATTGGGAGACTCCAAACACAATATAATGCCACCTTAGAACTAGACGTTCAACAGCAATGGTAAACCAAGGACCCTATTGTTTATATTACCAACTTTTGCCAAATAATCCTAATCCAGACAGCGTGTGTATGTGACAGTTCTATACTGATGAATAACCCAAACTAGTTTCTGAATAACTAGTTTGGGTATAAGAGAAGTCTCTGAAGGACTGTCAAGGAGCTTACTGAACACTACTGTCAAGAAGCAAGAAATTGAGAGTCAAAAAGAGGCAGACATACTGCGTCTTTTCCCAGAGTCTGCATAGGTACACAAAGGAAGAGCAGGTGAAAGAAACCTGATGGGAGCTCTCTCTGCACACCTATAGAACTTCAAACACGGTAACTGTTCAAACTTTGGCTTTGTAGTAGCTTCAGAGTGGTAGCCACCAGAAAGTATACTTGGGTAAAGCAAGAGTACACTCACAACCCCTGTGTGAGCAGTAAATTTAACTAGATATTTCAATGCAAAGTTTCTTTAAAGACTGCTAGTCCCACACTACACCTGCAGGAACTACCCATACCCAAATTAACATTAATAGCAGTATTTAATATATTAATATATTTAATATATTAATATAGTATTTAATAGCATAGCAGTATTTAAGAAACTGAACTTGATGCATGCAGGTCCTCTGAATACACGCCTTGCCTCTATGGGAGCTTTGGGATCAGCATGCTAGAACAGAACATCCACCTCAGTGTCTTTGATCCCACCTTTATGCAATTTCAGACAATTCAGACATAAATTTTCCAGAGAGGGGAATGGTGAGTAATCCTCCACACATATCAGTCCACGTACCTTACATTCCTAAGGATATTGGGTTAGGTTTTAAATCACCTGTGTTAAAATTCCTGCCCTGCAATTTTGGAAATAAATAAAGGTACTTATATATCGATTCTTAGTAATAGTTGCTTTTTAAATTATTTATAAATAAACATTTACTTTTAATATGTTGTGACAGAAGTGGAAAAAAAAATCTCTGTGGCTTTGTTACTAAGCATGCTTGTTGAATGCTTGAATTATGTGAAAAACTTATTGAGTGCATTTCTTAGCCTTTCCTGTGGAACAATCATTCAGAGTGCTAAGCATAACACATTTGGGAAGATTATGGAGAAAACAAAGGGCACTAGATAATAAGATCCAGTGTTCCTCAGTGCTGTATTATTCCTTTCCCCCAAACATATAGAGCTCTCATCACTTTAAAACTGCTTAAAGAGAAGGTGCCACCATCCTGCCCATGTCTGTGCTCTGCTTCTACCTCCTACCTCATGCCAGCAGGAGGTGTTCGTTTTCATTTGTTTTTTTTGTTTGTTTGTGGTTGTTTTTTTTTTTTTTTTTTGCTTAATCTTTACCTGAATTGGTCGTTGATACCACCACACACTCTTACTGGCACAACGAAGAAGGCAGAAATGTGTCACTGGGAACAAAGAAGAAAATAAGATCACCCTTTCTAACTGCTGCTGCAATCAGTGGCATTTAGGCCTTTAGCTAAGAGCTCACAGTGTCACTATCAGCTGGCTAGAGATTTCAGAAATCCTTCTGTCAGGAATGAGAAAGTAGGAAGTATTCCAGAATTTTCCAGTGGTAGGCAAAAACAGAGGACTTTGAAATGGTTTTCATTATATTTAGCTCTACATTTCAGACATGCATGAAGAGTATACTGAATCAGATGCAGAATCCACGTCACTCCAAGGTATGTGATTATTAGAAGATTAAGATTTCATATTCCTGCTGTTTAAACTCTAAAACCAAACATGATGATTTGTCAAGATTAGGATGAGAGGAAGACATTTCCAGACTCATCTTTTTTTTTTTTCTTCTTCTTCCCTCCCCAGGTCCACTATATCTATATCCATGTATTACTATGTATCTGGGCTCTAGTATATTCAGAAAAGCTTTGACATCTTTCCATGCATTCTAAAATACTCAGAAGTGTTTTAAATCTGTGTGATGTCTACAGGCATCTAACTTATTCTCATGTAGGTTGGGGAAGCTGTGGGTTATGCATTTCTGCAGCGGTTTGTGGTCAAAATAGTCCGTAAGATTCACTCGCTTGGTGGCAAGTCTCTGAAATGGTCGACAGTGCTTGCTTCCTCCCCCTTGTGCATTTGCAAAGTTGAAGTTTGGCGAGGGACTAGTGTTAACCTGACCCCAGATTTATGTTTTTGGTTCAAATGTATGAACGTTTTCAAATAGAACTGTGGTTAATTCTCTGCCAAAACAAGAATAGCAACAGTAAAATGTTGAGTAAAATCATTTGTGGCACTACTGGAAAGGTATCTATAGTTCTAACCTCTTTTTGGCTTTCACAATAAGCAAAATTAATAATCACGATGCAAGATTTGGCTGGGCTCTGCCTCCAATTTTAATATAGCAAAGTAGCAACATTTGCCCATATGGAGCATAAGAGAAGCCAGTAGATAAAATATCATTAACACTTCTTGCTCTTTCTGCACCATCTCTGCTTCTAATCCAAAAGACATCACTTCTCCATTCCTGAATCATGACAAAAGCTTAAGTAGGCACAGAAGAGAAATGCACTAAAAAGTGTTGCCAAGTATCAACCCAACTAAAGGTTTAGCATGTTTCTCTTAATCTTTGCTTTTCTGTAATCCATCTGCAGTTTCTTCATGTAATCCCAGCCCGTGATTCTTTGAAGTTGCTGTGAAATGGCACCTCATTACCTTTAATGTTTCAAATTCAAGTGCATAGGAAGGAAGGAAGGGAGGAAGGGAGCAAGGGAGGGAGAGAAAGAGGGAGAGAAAGAGGGAGAAACATTCAAAAAATATTTAAAATGTGTACAGGTAATTTGTAGGGAAGTAAAAATGACAGTCATGTGTCTGGTCCAAACCTGCTCAAATACATACTGTGCAACAGAGCCATAAATTAGATGAACAGCATGGACACCCCAAAAGAATTGACTGAATGCAAACCAGGCAAAGTCTTGTCTCACAAGACTTGTTTCAAGCAATGTCATCCTGAGTTCCTGGGGATCTCACTGAGTCACTCCCTTCAATGGCTCTATTATCAGTTTTCTTAACGCAGTGATGTCATACTTTTATGCATGCAATTCAAATTAATCATGACCTGCACAATATCCCAAACACAGCCTCCAGCGCCTCAGTCACCTTGCAAAAGCGCAGTCCAGTCTCCTCCCTTTTCCTGCTGGCGGGAGAAGTTTGCAACAGTTTCTAGCAGGTGCTGTGACATTTTCATAGTCAACTAGCTTGGCTGGCCAGCACAGAGGAAACAGGCTGTTCTTCATACCTCCCGACCACTTCTTACTCTTGTGATATTCTATAAAACAGTCCTTTATTTATAAAAATTCTGTAAACTACATTTAACAGTGGTGAGGAAAGGAAAGGTTATTTTTTTCACACTGGCCTAAATATACTAATGCTAGTCACAACCTAGCCATGAAAGAACAAATTACAGTAACAGATGTCCATATATCACTAAGGTGACTTCCCTCCCTATTTTTTTTTTTATATCAAAAATGGTAAGTCTGAAAAGTCAAAACAAAATAAAAAAATCCCTGCAGCATCTGTCTCAGCAGAGTTCAAGCTGGCTGACAGTTCCTTACACTGAGAAGCTGAGAATGATTCTATAATTAAAATTTCATGAACAAGACAAAAATCTACGTTGTTTGGGAGAACAGTTATGAAAGTATACAGAGAAAAAAAATGAACAAATATAATTTTAGTTTCATCCCTGGCCCTAAGTTTAATGATTAAACTTAAGGATCCTGAATAAAATTGTTAGCAACACCTCATAGCTTAATTAATGATGAGTGTCATCTCTGTTCAGCACAGAAGCAGGTTTCAACCATTCCAAGTGAATGCACAGCTATTGGCACAACACCACTCTGAGTTTTCATTTGTTTGATGACTGAGGATTAATTCTTCCTGTCCTTATCACAGAACTTAAACTTGACCCAATTAATTTCAAGCCTAAAAAGAAATAAGCAGGAAAAAGGGAATAATCCTTCTCAAGACAAAGGAAAAAGGCAGTGATGGCACAGTCAGAGCCATCTTATTGGCACCTATGTTACTTTTTTTGTGTTTGTTTTTTTGGTATAAAATGTACTGCCTTTTTTTTTTTTTTTTTTTTTTTTTTTTTTTTTTTTTTTACTGAATTTCAGTCAAGTCCATGGGAGACAACACCATCCGTCTTATTTCATCTTTTAACAAGGACTTGATGAGGTGACACAGGACTGATTCTTAAAAACACATTACCTGTTATGTGAGGCATTGTGTGACAGGGAGAACTATCTTCATGACAGGCACCTGACAGCAGATTTGTTGATTTCATGGTCACTTCATTTAAAGTAACAACAGGGTGAAATATGCCATCTGATAATCTGTTTGAATGTTGACTGTGAAAAGCACTTAACATTTCTGCCAGCTACTACTACTACTACAGAATCTGTTCTTCAATATGTGCAGTTTTACCAGCCTCTTTAATAATTATAAATCAGAAACTCTTAGATTAAAGAGGCAGGAAAAAAAAAAAAAAAAAGGAAAAAAAAAAAGGAAAAAAAAAAAAAAGAGCCTTAGAAGTCTGACATTGCTGTCTGAAAATAAATTTAAAAAAAAGATTCAAAATAAGGAGCAAAGGTAGGGCATGTCACACTGACACTATTGTCTGCAAGACAGTGGCTGTTCCCTGTCTGAGGACAACTGCTGCACCTGTGTTGCATTGGTGAGTTTAACATAGATCTGTAGCCTTTCTCTGCCAGTTTTCTTCAATGTGGAAGTTTATTTCAGACTGTAAGATCATACAACTCAATTTTCTCTAGGTAGTGAAAGTGATAACAAAGAGATGACTCATTTCAGGAAGGTACTAGACTGAATGCTGTTATTACAACTCAGGATTAAATGTTATATACATGCACAAACTTATGAGTCAGCATGACAGAAATTCCAGAAATTGAAATATTAGAGCTTCATTAGTTCCTTAAATGCAGAGCTTGTGACACAAGAAATGAGAATGCTACAAAAACTGTTACCCACTTTCCAGTGGCTGAATGGGTGAAACTCTTATATGTTTTTAAACAAGTTTGGGATAGGCATAGAGATCTCTAGATTAATCTGGCAGTACTGAAGGTTAGGTCAAAATCTGCCCTTAAAACAGAGTCATCAGAATATAAAAATGCATGGCATGCACAAAGTATAAACCCTTAATTCAAGTACGACTAAATGAGACAAATTGTAACAAATCAGTGCCATATCCCTATCATAATTAACACATACACATTGAACTATCTTGCTGATTTATGCTAACCTCCGTGAAGGTTGATGAAGAAATACCTTGAATCAATATGATTTAAGCATTTTAGAACCACATTAAATACAAACCAGAAGCAGGCTGGTTAAAATTTACACTTTCTCTGAAAGATTTTTGACACATTCAGTGCTTGTGAAAGCTGAGGGGATGACGGCCCTAGTCAAATACAGTTGAGTGAGCAGACTGCAAGCATCCCACATTCCACCTCCAGTGCAGTTCAACCGTGACGTGGAGGGACCTGCCTTCTCTTTTACTTCCCTCCCCACACACGCTTATTTACTGTCTTGCTAATATTTTATTAATTAATTCCTGCTGTTGCTTTTTTAAGTACTTGATATTTTGCTACACAGTTTAACTTAAATTCACTGAGTCTTTCTATTTAGAAATAAAAATTCTGACAAGTTGACAGATCATCTAAGACTACAGCAAGCATCTCACCCCAATCTATGAAGATGTTATCAGAATCATTTTATGTGGATTTGTTTATCTTTATATCTTCTTTACTCAGGAAAAAAACCTCAGGGGTTCAGGTTCCCATCTCCAGGGATCACATCAATAGCAACAGAGCATGTATTCGAAAACTTCAGGCGCACTGTGAATATTGTTTTTACAATAAGAACATTCAGCATACTTTTTTATGGCATGGGAGACTCCACTATTTCCTGCTAAACTTAATCTGCATTAGAAGTAAGCACCTACAATAATTTTGTTAAAATAGGTAACACCAACTTGAAATCCCGTCAATTGAAAACAATACAAAAAGCAAAACAAAAACAAACAGACAACAAGCAGTGTCAGGTGCTAAATCAACACTTGAGCTCCACTAGCCAGTTTCTTTGGTTCTGAAAACACATGCTCCTATTTTAAGAATGGCTTCTCCCTTTCCTGTGCCTATGTAAAAGCTGCACAGAAACACAAAAACTAGGCACAGTGAGCAGAAACAGCTTTTGAAAGTGCCTAGGAAAGAAGAAACTGGGAGAAAACAAAAGGAGAGGTGGGGTGAGGGGTGAATGTTTATCTCTTAATATATTTCACTTACAGTGCTCTCTGGGATTATCTAAAACTCCACTGGTAAAACATTTATGGGGAGACACCTGGTTCAGAGGTCTGCTGTGCCCCTTTAAATGGGAATCAGCTTTGAAACATGGAATAATAATTATATATATAAAAAAATAAATAAATCATGGCCCATATCTTGGGGTACATTGTGACTGCTCTGAGTTGCACATCAGGCACACTTTCTGGGCATGAAGCCAGCGTAAGTGGCCAAGTGAGGTCACACACGTGCAAAGGGTTCTTCTGATGGCAATGCGCCAGTCTTACTGCTCCCACGATACTGCCCCGTTCCTCATTCTCCTCGGAGGAAACATGGATGGGCCTGCCCCACATCTACCCTTGATGCAGTGCTCTGGGCAATTTCAAGAGCCCCCACAGTATTGCTGTGCATGCACAAGTACAAGTCCCACCCCGAGAAGTGTGCTGTTCCTCAGCTGCTCTGGAAAGCCTATACTAAATTAACTTGACCGACCAAATTGGAATTACAGTCCTTGTCGAACTCAGTGGGAAAATATGCAAACTATGTTTACAGCCTTGTTAAGCATAAAGTCATTAAAAGTCATATACCCAATAGGCTTCACAACAATGACAAGGAAAATCAGCCACCTCTATGAAACTCTGCTAGCTAATACGCATTACGTTCCCTGGTGTTAAACTTCTTGTATGAAGTCTCTTTCTATCAGGAGGAACAACATTTGGCTTTATATTACCAAGTTGTAGAATTCATCACTTTCATCTTTCTGCCATCTGCAGGATATTGAAAATGAAATGAAAACAGAAAAGGATTTTTAACATGAGGGGAACACCTGATGTATGAAGTTATTCAAGTACCAGGAATGTGTGGTATTGCACATTCTCACTGTCACAGCCTTTGTTGAAAAGGATTTCCCTGACCTTTTCCTCTAACCAGCAAACAAATAAGCCCTATCTCTCAGCAGGAGAGCCACTGCTCCATTAGATCATTAAGCAGTTCTATTCAGACTATCCCAGTCTCCTGTCCTTGGCCCTGAAGAAAGAGCTGGCACTGCTCCAATCAGTCAGATAGAAGGAAGGCAAATGTGCTCTCGTACGGTACAGCTTGAAATGTCACAGCAGGATGAAAGTCGTGGAACAGACAGCAGTGAGGAAAAGATGTGGTGCTACATGAGGGGTAGTGTTCCAACAAGGAAAGGCTGGTGTTTCAGTCTGCCAAACAACGTAATGACTCATCCAGGCAGAAAAATATTACCACCATGGGAATATTTGGAACGTCTCAGTCTGAGAGTAATTAGGGACTAAACTACACCAGCATGCTTCAGTGATGAAATGAGAAAATAAGCAATACCTCTGTCAAGTTCTGATTGGCGAGTATTAAATGAATACGGGCTTCTATCATATCTGACCACAAACTAGTAACTTGCAGCAGATTGTCAGAACGGAGAAATATTTCCTCTTTCTCATAAAATACGACAGCACAAAAAAACCTGGTGAAGTGAAAAATGTTACAGTTGGCAGTAAGAGTTTTAAGGAAAATCATTACCATGATTATATAATTTAATCCTTGTAACAGGCATTTGCACATAGCGTTTTCAACCTCTAATTACTCTGTCTGCAACGGAATAAAAAAGGGTAAGAAGAGGATGGGCAAAAGTAGCAAATGCTGACAGTTTCATTTTATTAATAACTACTGTATACAAATCACTAAATGAAAAGCACAAATTTTAATGGATATAGGTAATAGAATTATTGTGCTACTTATCGGTTGTAAAAATGTAAATACTTTGGCAAGAAGGACAAATGTTAATTTTTATTCTTTTGTATTTTCAACTTGTGCACAATTTGTATTCATTAAGCAATGCAAAAGGCCTTTTTTTCTTTATAATTGTAAAGTGACATTATAATTAAATTGTATAACCTCAGCAGCATCTGCAATTTAAAGGATCGCTTACAAGCTGGCTGGACAAAGTGCACCACATTAAACCACAAAACCGAGTTACACATCAATAACCCTTCATTCCAGTGGCTGGGTCAGAACCTCAGCAACATGAAAAAAAAAATAGATTATTCAGAGTAAAAAGGTTTAGGAGGTCACAAGTAAAACCACTTACAAGATCAAAATTCCCAGGATTCTTAAAGACAGCATACACTGAAACCTGCAGTGACACCTGTTTGACTTTTTCGGGCAGGACAGACGTGTAGTTCAGCTGAACTAAATGCAGCTCCCCAAATTAAAAGGAAGGGCAAACACAAATTACCTCTCTGCACAATATGAACAACCCCTATTAGACTGGCTTAATAAACTCTAATAGATATATAGCTTAATACAATATTCAGCTATTGACATAAACATAAATATAAATTTCAAAGAAAATAACCTACTTTAGTAAAACTACCTGTGCAATAAAAATTAATGAACTCCAAATGATTCTGCACATCTCCACCAAATTGCATTTTCAGGCTCACATCTTCAGGACATGCTGGGTGGTTTGATGCATTCCCACAATTCATCTTCCTGCTAAGCCAATTTTAATTTAAATGCAATTAAAGGCTCAAAATGAACATTATGTATTAGATAAAGCCCTGAATCTGCAGACTATCATAAATATGATTTTCAGAAAAATTAATTACAAGCCATTAGGGTACAAGTCATCTTACTGCAAATGTTGAGTTAAACTGCAGAATCAGTTTGTTCCTTCCATTAAATGTTAAATACTGATTTTAAGCTTTGCTCCAAGTTAATAGCAGTAGGTCAGCATAAAGGAAAAAATGTTACTGAAATAATCCTCAGAGATTCTGAAGACTTATAAATTCACATTAATTGAAAAAAAAAAAAAAAAAAAAAAAAAGTAAATGCTTTGGAACAATGAGCTTTTGATCCACTTTTGGTCAACTTAACAAGAAAGGCTCTGAACATTCTCCTTGTGCTCAGAGTATAACACGGATTTGTACAGAAGTTATAGTTGAAGCATAGCTGCTTGAAATCAAAGTCATTATATATTTTGTGGTCTTTTTAACTGGTGATTAAAGACACCCACAAAGTACAGCAGAGATAACTGCATAATGCACATTGTACACCTGATACAGGAAACTTTAAAGAATTTAACTTAGAGCTTCTTTTTGTTGTCACCTTTAGGCAAGGTGGAGTCTGATGATTCACAGCATTTCAATACTTAAAGGGGGCTTATAAAAAAGATGGAGAGCATCCTTTTTCTCAGACAGATAATAATAGGACAAGGGGGAATGGTTTTAAACTAAAAGAGGGGAGATTTAGGTTAGGGGTTAGGAGGAAATTCTTCACTCAGAGGCTGGAACCAGTTGCCCTGAGAAGCTGTGGATGCCCCATGCCTGGAGGTGTTCAAGGCCAGGCTGGATGAAGCCCTGGGCAACCTGATCTTGTGAAAGATCAGGTGGGGGTTGGAACTTAGATGACCTTTAAGATACCTTCCAATCCAAGCCAGTCTATGATTCAGTACAAATTCCAGCATTCAAGCAGCAGCTGTGGAAAACACTATGATTTCTTACTTAGAGCTATACTGAAGTTAAAACTTCAACTTTTTAGATATTTCTGAAAAAAGAGATGACTCAGAGATGTGGTCGTAACTCTTAGCAACCACAACACAGAATTTATGCAGTCTATCTTGTTCTATATACCTAGACAGATCACATCAGAATTTTCAAAATCAGATGAAAGAGCAATTGTATATCATCTATTGCCAAAACTACATTTAGCATTGTACAGAAACAAAGATAGGAGCATATCTGTCAGAACGAAAAGTATTTTTCCCAAATTCACAACTTCTGAAGCTGTATTCTTTAGTTTTATCCCACAGCGACTAAATACTTCCCGCCAATATTACCCACAACTGTTTCAAAGGAAAACCGTGCTTAATTCCCATCTTCCAAACTGACATATTTTATACACAATATGTCAAAACTATGCATTTTTCATTAACTTCTGTTCTATCATTAAACAGAAAAGCAACGACACGGTTGGTGAAATTCAGCCATTAATCTCATAATAATTGCTTATAAATGTTCATGCTACACTGAATAGCTGAATCCATTGCATGCAGTTGAGGGGGTCAAGGTAACTTAAAAAAATAAATCTTTATTAAATTGCAGCCTTCTTTTCTGGCATTATTCAATTTAGGCACGAATGTTGAAACTCACACCTTCATCTTCTGCACACTTGAATCAACTTAATTTTATCTGCTTGAATATCAAACATTTCAATATCTACCTCTATATCCAGGCCCTCCTCCAGCTGCTAACTACTCCAGCCCTCCAGGGGACTGCATGTGTTTGCTTCAATCCATTCATTGTCTTTTGCTTGTCTACCTCTACCCCTAGACACTAACGTACTCACTTCTGGATATTAGTAGATAACCTCTGTGCAGTGGGAGTTTAATAAAATATGTGGTCATGAAGCGGGATGATTTTTTTTTTCAATTGCACTTTGTAATTTAAGGGCATTAGTTTCAGATTCTCTAATTTCAAGTAAAGTGGAAAGCTGTTACATTCTGCGGATATTATATGGGTGTAACAATTATACTTTGAAGAAAGGAAAATTTCTACAAAATTAAACTTATGAATGCCTTGGCAACTTCAAAAATCAGAGCAAGAATTAAGTCCAATGAATGCAGAAGACAACTGTTTCCCAAATGAGCTTGTTGCATAGTTTTACTTTTCATTGGCATACAGTTCTACAACTGATGAGGTATGATACATTTACAGAAACCTAACAGGATTGTTTTCATCATGTGGGTTTTGACAGCAACATACAAGAGCAGACACACTGAAAAATGACACCCACCTGCAGCTGGAAAGCGCATAAAAGCTCTTACTCAAAGCCACCATAATATGTCATTGCTCTATGGGGCAAAGAAATAAGCCACAAACATTATTCATGAAGATAAAGTTGATCTGCACATAGCACCTCAGTCCCTAGAATTCTCATAACTGAGAAAAATCTCAAAGTGTAATTTTTGATGGGATCTCTTGCAATTTTCATATTGTTATGCGCACCGTTCTGAATCTCTAAGTCGTGTTTAGAGTTTTATTCCTGATTTTTTATCACGCATGACTTGAAAAACAAGAGATGCAGAAGGCCAATAGGGGTCCACTAACATCACTGGGAGTTTTCCCATTGACTTCACTGTATTGGGTGCCAACACATCACTAAAATCTCTGAGGAAAAAAAGAAGTCTGAATACAGTAGCTAAAATATGGAATAGATCAACACTCTGCATTCCACTTTAACCTTTCAATTCAGTCTACTATCTTTCTGCATGCTAGAAAAGACTAGGTTAACAATAAAAAGGTTTAGAAGGTCACAAGCAAAACCACTTACACGATCCAAATCCCCAGGGACCTGTAAGACTGCATATGTTGAAACCTGCAGTGACACCTGTTTGACTTCCTTCAGCAGGGCAGACACATGTAGTTGGGCTGAACTAATTGAAATCCCCAAGTTAAAAGGAAGGGCAAAAACAAATTACCTTTCTGCAAAACATAAATAACCCCCACAAGGTTAGGTTAATAAACTCTAATGGCACTCTGTCTGGGGACAGGGGCTAGTCCTTTTCAATGCAAGACTAGAAACTCCAAGCCTAAAAAGCGTGGTATCTATCACCAATGACAGAATATGCTGTGAGGCGAGTACAAGGGAGAAATAGACAGGAGGAGATTGCTGCATTCACAAGTGAGATGCCTCTAACTCTGCAAGATGAATGCATAGCAACGCTATGGAGGAAGTAAGAGAACACTCCAAATCTAGTACAGTGAATAAAATAGAGATACAATGAGCTGTTGTCCAGAATTCCAAACACAATCCCCTTTCACTCTCTCAAGCTTACTGCTGTTTGCCATTAGATTTTTGTTTTCCAAATAACTCAGCAACTAAACAGGTGGAAAAAGTCAAACTCTGCCAAGCTTGGCTGCCCAGGAAGCTGTTGAAACCATGAGGTTCCCATTCAGAACAAGGTCTTTGTGACAGCATGAGCTCACCCTGAATAGCTGTGTGTTCAGCGATGTGCATGTTAATGAATGCATTGTTCATTGTTATCATAGAATGCTATTCATTGTTTCATGCAAATGTTAATAAAGGTGTGGTTTTTTGATTGCTTTTTACTTTTTTTTTTTTTCCTCCACTGCAAATTCAAAGCACAAGTTACTTTTATATTTACCTCATCCTGGTCACTTCCTAGAAGATCTTAGAAAAGTGGTTCAGGGCCAATTCTCTACCAATTTCCACATCTCTATTAATTCATGTGCTGTTTTCAATATATTAATCAATTTCCACTTCCATTGTACCCTGAATTCAAAACTGTATTGGGCTTACATGGCAAGGTTTTGGTAGCAGGAAACTGCAGGGGTGGCCTCTGTGAGCAGAGCCCAGCAGCTGCCCCATGTCAGATCAGAGCCAGCTTCATCTGGCTCCAAAAGGGACCCGCCGCTGGCCAGAGCCAAGCCATGAACGATGGCTTGGCTCTGAGATGGCTCTGAGAAAGCAGATTGAAGAAAGGGAGGAAAAAAACAAAACAAAACAAAACAAAAACTGCTGTGCAATATCAGCTGGGAGAGAGGGGGTGAGAACCAGCCCTGCCTGCAAACCCCAAGGTCAGTGCAGCAGGAGGTGTTCCAGGCACCAGAACAGTTCTCCTGAGGCCAGTGGAGAGGCCCCTGGTGGAGCAGGCTGTCCCCCTGCAGCCCATTGGTCCTACATGGGGCAGATCTCCACACTGCAGCCCATGGAGGAGCCCCCAGTGGAGCTGGTGGAGGTGGATGTGGCCTGGAGGAGGCTGCGGCCCATGGAGAGCCCCCGCAGAAGCAGGTCCTGGGCCAGAGCTGCAGCCCATAGAGAGGAGCCCACGCAGGAGCAGGAGTCTGGGGGGAGCTGCTGCCCATGGGGGACCCGTGCTGGAGCAGTTTGCTCCTGATGGATGGACCCTGTGGTACGCAGCCATGTTGGAGCAGTTCTTGAAGAGCTGCTTCTTGTGGGCAGCCCCCGCAGGATCAGTTCTGGAAGGACGGCATCCCGTGGGAGGGACCCCACAGGGAGAGGGGCAGAGAGTGACTGTGAAGGAAGTGGCGAAGATGAAAGAGTCATGGACTGACCACAGCCCCTATTCCTTGTTACCCTGAGCTGCTCAAGGGGATGTTTTTAGTCTGTTGTTTGGTTTCCCAATGTTCTAGTCTGCTAGCGATAGTCAGTAAATTATATTAATCTTCATATGCTGAGTCTGTTTAGCCCATGACAATAACTGCTGAGCAATCTCCCTGTCCTTATCTCAGCCCGAGCCCCTTCATATTTTCTCTTCTTTTTCCTTTGAGAAAGGGGAGTGAGAGAGCAGCTATTGTGCTATAGCTCAGATGCAGAGCATGGTAAAACCACCACAAAAATTCAACCTTTTTGAACTCCGGGACTCTGTCAAATTTCAGCCACACATTGCAGTTTAATCTGGCTTCACAGCCATCCTACTTTTCAACAGATCTCACCTACAAATAAAAATTAGTTTTCTTTCCCCTGAACTTCTTAATTCTTACCTTACTTTGAAAGGCTGAAAAAACATCTTGGATGTTATTAATGAACTGTATCTATACATAGATACTACATTGCCACACTAAAAATCAATGTAGCTTTCTAATTGGTCAAAATGTTTTCCACAAAATGCCCTACTTTTCATGAAACTCTGTAGTTCTGAGATTAAACTTGGAACTGAATTTGCCTAAACCTACTAAAAAGGAGCTAATCTTTAAATCAGTGAGAAACTTCTCACCAGAATAATAGTATTTTAAACTTTGTCTAACATTTGAGCAAACTAAACATACATTGAATGTTTAACCAAAATATTCCAGAGGCAGATTTGCCAGAATGGGTTTGAAAGAAATTGTAGTTTTACTGGTTATCAAGGACAAACATTAGTTACAATTGTTTCTTAAAGTTTCTTACTGTAAAAGAGTACATATTTCAGGCTCACTAAAATAACACATTTTTTTGAAAATGCTAAAAGATGTGCAGTATTTTTTTTTTATGTTAGGTATGCTAGTATGCACATTTTTCTCTGCAGATGGTGTTTTTTTTTAAAAAAAAAAAAACTTTTATACAATCATTTGATTCTTGCCTTTTGTCTTTCATGAGCACCTATACAAAATTATTTCAATAGGTTTGTAAAACTACATAAAAATATCCCAAATTTTATCCCAAGGTGCTGGAAGTAAACAATAGGCCCTGTTAACCATCCTGTAAGCGTAAGTTGGGGTCCACAAGAGCATCCACTGCTTAGCTCGTTACATCTACCTGAAAACATTTAGAGTTAAGACCTTTCTGAACACCTTGTGAGCAATTGCCTGAAGCCATTCAGCTCTGTCAGGGCTATTCCAGGATGTTTTACAGGACTATTTTCCTCTCAATGAGGGATGGTTAGCATCATTCCCACACACATACGTATGTTGGCCTACTCACAAGACAGTTTAAAAACAGTATTTCATAATGGGACACTGAACTAACAGAAAATGATTAAGCAATCTTTTTCTGCTGGCCTCTCTTTTGCTGCTAGGATTCCAAGTGGCTTCTGTTTAGAAAACAGGTTAAGTAATGTGATTAACTTTGAGTTTTTTTTCATATTTCTAGAGTAGAAAGGTTCCATTTGATATTAAAAGATCTTTCTGGTTTTAAAACACGTGATATACTCACACCTCCTAAACGTATTTAAGGGTTGGTATTACTGAGCTAGCATACTTCCTTTTAAGCACAGTGTAACTCAGTAACTTTTTGGGATTGTTAAGGGAAAATAATTTCCTTTTCAGTGATACTGATACTCTGGTAGAGAACCACTATTTCCTTTCTCCAACATTATAAATATTGCATGGACTGTTCAGAGGAATACTCAGGAACAATCTAAGAGAAAAGAGTCTCCAGTAGATATTACTATTCAAAACAGATATTTCTATATGTGAATGGAAACTACAATGCATGGCCGATGTCAGTATGATTTGTGAAAAATAGCAATTAAGGAAGAAAACATTTGAAAAGTAAAATTAAAAACAAAACAAACAAACAAACAAAAAAAAAAAACAAAAAAAAACATGTAGCTTCTAGCACTATACATTGAAGATGTCCTCTTTCTGCAGTGGCTAACATGACTGAAGTTATCTACTCAAGTCTTTACCTCACATGGTAGTTTTGTCCTAGGGCTGTCCATAGACACTAGGAATGCTATTAAAATCTTCAGGATGAGAATTCATGCCAAATACAGTTTTCAAATAAAGTCCTGATACACATCCAACAAGAACAATGCAAACTACAATGTTGCCATAAAAGTAGATGTACTGGAACAGTATAGCATACTGGCTTCACCTACGGTGAGGAAAATTCAGAGTCTTTCCAGGAAAATCAAGATTGTTACACACGTGTCAGTGTATTAGTGCAAATCAGGACAGTTAGGTGTGATTCAGGACAGTTGCAGGTGACACCTGTACCGCAATCTCCATTTATGGATAGAATCACAAGAGTCATCCAGATTGGAAGGGACCTCTAGAGGTCATCTAGTCTAATCTCTCTCCTGCTCCAAGCAGGGTCAAAATACAATTCAGACCGAGTTGACTAGTCACAAATTTATCATCAGATTCTACATGCTACTCAGTCATAATAGTTTCACATAATAAGTTGAGGTAAGCAAGGAAATAAAGCTGTGAGTCAAAGAAAATTACTTAATTCTTCATGTATTTCATGATGTCTTCATGATGTGCCCAGATAGTTAAAAGATTTCTTTACGCTGGGCAATCTCCAGGTTGAAAAGAAGAGTTTGAGTTGTCTGTTGTTTCAAAACAAAATAACCTTTTCAGCACTCACAAGTTTCTCCTTCAAGTCTTTTATCTTTTCTTTCCTAGTCTGCAGGTTTCATTTCTCTCTCTGTGATTGGTTAACCTATCCACCTGAGCACTTACATGACCCAACAGTAATAGTAGATGAGTACCTCAACTGCAAATGAATTTATTTATTTATCTATATAAATATATCTATAAAAATATATAATTTATCTATATAAATATCTTATATTTATTTATTTATTATGAATTTATCCACATTTAGAGACAGAGAACAAGACAAGGACAGATTAACAGATTTGTCCAAGGTCACTTGAGAGCTAGGAATGAAGTTACGCCTCTACAATGCCAGTCTAAGGCTTACACCCTTAAGCTATTTCTCTTTTCTAAAACAATTCTGTTCTCCAATTTTCCCTATATTCATCTCAACAGCATCTTTATCTTTCTTTCCATCTGAAGAACGTATTATGCCCTTTTTCTAGCTTCCTGACATCCTTCCTTACACATTTATACAAGATCATCATCCTTTGTTGCTTTTGTTATTGTTTCATTTTCAGCCACCAAGAACCCCATCTCCTTTTCCCTATTTCTCTAACAATTTCCCCTGATCTGTAAGGTTCCATCCTGTCTCCACATCCCCCATAAAACATATTATCGTGCTGTGATTATCACATTCTTGGGAGATAGTCACAAAGGGTATATCGTCTATTCTGTCACATTTGTTTGTAATTCATGGTGACACCCAAACTACCTCCCACAGTGGTTCACCTGCAGCCCTAGTTTGAAAAGCCACCATTGCTTTAGTCCAGTAAACTTGGACCAAACTAAAAACAGGCTTACCTTTGAGCTCTGCCCTTACAGAGGCTGTGACTACAATTGGCTTAAACCACTTGACTCTGTGAATTCAAGACATCTGAAGTACAGAAACAGCCAAGAGAGTCCATGGTCTTGGCATCTTGACTCACCAGATACCCAGCTTTTTACCACATCCTCTTCTCAGGTGGCCTTTGAGCTGATAGATCTTACACATTTCTTTTATAATTGCTACGCAGAAGACTTTGGGGGAAAACACTAGCTACCTTAGAGGACTACCAACTCCTGACTACACACTTTTAATAGGATGTCACATACTGTTACACATCTTGGCAACTTTCAGCAATGTTAGTCAGAAGGAAATACCATGTCCTTAAGATCAGGCATGTCAAAGCCTACTGATGGGCTTCAAACAGTTCTGGAATTTTTGCTGGAATAATCAGTGGGAAAAATGGCATATTAATGCCATTTCAATTCCATAGCCCTTACTCATGAGTCTCCTAAGTCCCTGAGTCCCCCAAGCTAAGCAACATTAACACTGAATCATCAAGAGAAAAAAAAACTACTCTGTGAAAATGCAAGCAGCAGGCAACACCCATTTCTGATTATTTACTAGACTGCACGCAGACACCTCAAGGTCCTACATGCCTGACACAATGAATTCTGGTCAGGCTCTGGATAGAAACAATACTGTTGAGAGAACACAGAAATGAGTCCTGGAAAAAAAAAGAAAAAAAAAGAAAAAAAAAAAAAAGCTAATGGGATAAGCAAAAGTCTTCATTGTACAGTACAAAATCCATCTCCATTTTCTGAAGTCTGTGTTATCAACTAAAACATCTGTAGTCTTCTGAAGTCTGTCCTGTAATTATACTCCTAAAAAATAGAACTTGTTAAAAGTCTTGCTTCTTTTTCAACTGTCCAGAAGGCTATCTTATATCCTATACCATTAATTTAAAATTTGAAGTCTTCCACTCTTAGCATTTTCACAGAATCACAGAATCACAGAATTTCTAGGTTGGAAAAGACCTCAAGATCATTGAGTCCAACCTCTGACCTAACTCTAACAGTCCCCACTAAACCATATCCCTAAGCTCTACATCTAAATGTCTTTTAAAGACTTCCAGGGATGGTGACTCCACCACTTCCCTGGGCAGCCTGTTCCAATGTCTAACAACCCTTTCGGTAAAGAAGTTCTTCCTAACATCCAGCCTAAAACTCCCCTGGCGCAACTTAAGCCCATTCCCCCTCGTCCTGTCACCAGGCACGTGGGAGAACAGGCCAACCCCCACCTCACTACAGCCTCCTTTAAGGTATCTGTAAAGAGCAATAAGGTCGCCCCTGAGCCTCCTCTTCTCCAGGCTGAACAAGCCCAGCTCCTTCAGCCGCTCCTTGTAGGACTTGTTCTTCAGGCCCCTCACCAGCTTCGTCGCCCTTCTCTGGACCCACTCAAGCACCTTGATGTCCTTTTTGTAGCGAGAGGCCCAAAACTGAACACATTTTGACAAATTACATTTCTGAAACATCTGTCCAGATGTTCCTACTCAACATGCAGTCCGTACCACCACATTATGCTTCCCCAAGAAAGCCATTAATTCTGCTTTCTTTCCACAGTAGGGCTGGGTATAGAAGCATAGAATTATTTAGGTTGGAAAAGACCTCTAAGATCATCAAGTTCAACCATTAACCTGGCACTGCCTAGTCTTCCACTAAACCATGTCCCTAAGCACCACATCTACATGTCTTTTAAATACCTCCAGGGATGGTGAATCAACCACTTCCTTGGGTAGCCTGTTCCAATGCTTCACAACCCTTTACTGAAGAAGTCTTTCCTGATATCCAACCTAAACCTCTGCTGGTGCAACTGGACATCATTTCCTCTTGTCCTGTAGCTTGTTGCTTGGTATCCTTAATCCTACCGAATTAATCTTTTCCAAAAGCAGGAAGATATAGGTTTTCTCTAGCTCTTAGTGAATGGAAATAATTCATGCATCCACATGACTGTTACAACTGGATCTGGTCAAGTTCTCAGCTGAGTGCAGAACACGAAGAAACTAAGAGCCTAGGCAAAAAGTTTCTGCCCTTGGGTAGCTGAAATTAGTATTTTCCCCTGCTTTTTACTACACATCTTACACAAGTGTTCTCAGGTAGGTTATCCATCAGTGCTCATGCATGTGAGCTCAATGCTTCCTAATGGTTTCTGAGTCAGTAGTGTGCCTTGGCAGCCAAAAGGACTGATCATGTCCTGAGGTACATCAGGAACAGCATTGTTAGCTGCCTGAGGAAAGGGACTGTCCTGCTCTGCTTTGGTGTAGCCTCCTCTCCAGTGGTGTGTACAGTTTTTGGTCTCACAGTATAAGAAGGATGTAAAACTTAATAGTTTTTAAGATTGTCTTTTAAGAGTGTCCAAAGGAGGGTAACAAAGATAGTGAAAGGTCTAGAGGGCAAGACACATGAGGAGCAGCTGAGGTCCCTTGGTTTGTTCAGCCCAGAGAGAACAGACTGAGGGGAGGCCTCATGGTGGCCTGCAGCTTCCTCATGAGGGGAATGGAGGGGCAGGCACTGAGCTCTGCTCTCTGGGAACAGCATGGAGCTGGGACAGGGGAGGTTCAGGCTGGGTATTAGAAAAAGGTTCCTCCACTTAGGGCACTAGGACAGGCTCCCCAGAGCAGTGGTCACAGCACTGAGCCTGCTGGAGTTCAAGATGCATTTGGACAACACTCTCAGACATGTACGTTAATTTTTAGGTAGTCCTGTGGGGAGTCAGTAGTTGGACACCATGTGGGTGCCTTCCAACTTGGGATATTCTTTGATTTTAATGGAATTAATATGCTAGTCAAATGGTTTGCAGAAGGCGTTTAAACTACTTTTTCTGTATTACATTGTTATGAAAGCTCATTTTCATTTTGGTTTACTCAATCACAACAATTCATCTGAATTTCATAATAAAAACTTATAATTTACTGTTGTACTATAAAAAAAAAAAAAAAGCTGGAATGTTACTACTACCTCTACTACCCACTCCACTGAGCAATCTGACAAAGTACTGTCTGTTACATCTAAGCTGTTAAAATATCAATACAGCTGAACAAGACAAGTACTTATTCCTTAACAGTGCAGCTCTTCCTTCACGTCTCTCTCTCTTTTATTCCTGAAACTCTTACTACACATAATCAAGTGAAATCAATGGGATTTGATTTTAAGTGATACAAATATTGTTTACTGTCAGGTATTCTATTTAAAATAGAATCAAGCACAACTAGAATAGTTAAAGTACTAGAGCTATTATTATTTTATATATAATAAGGGCATCAATCTAGGTTTGTTAAACAGAAGGAATTACTCAGACTTTTATAATTAAGTTATTTTTATAGTTAAAGTCCACTGCACATATAAAGATATAAATCTGCAATGGCTTGAAATCAATGCAAGTCTTCCCACTGGGGAAGATAAAGGCAACCCTGTGGATGACTTGGAGGGTAATAAAATAGTAGAGAAAGTAGTAAAAAGCAAGAGCTGTTGTGAAAAAAAAAAATCAAAATTCACTACTTTTGAAAATCTTACAGAGCCAACTGGTTTAAAATAGGTAAGTATATTGGTTTCTACAATAGGGTTATTCATGTAGGGTAGGCACAGATAGATGCCTGCAATTGGGTTAATCAAGTGCACTCATCTTAGAAGAGTTGGATCCAAAAATAAAAGGGATGCTCCATGAAAACTTTATTTCTTGTTTGGAACTTAACTTGACTTACAAAATCTTAACTTAAAAAATACTTTCAATCTTCTTCCAAATTGTTGAGTATGGGGTTCAGCTCTCATTTCAGTGTAACTAAGCATAGTCCTAAGCAATCCTTTTACAGTAAGACAAAAATTAATGATGGAGTATTTCTAGTCTACAAAGAAAAAGTAACCTGCTTATTACAACTTGCTATGCTAAATTGCTTTTTGAAAGCCTATCTCACCTACCAAACAGTATAGAGCATGTGCAAAAAGCAGCAGAGCATCTCCAAAAGAGTTATAGCAGAAGATTTTAAAGTACTACTACCATCAGTATTGGAGTTATTTTGATAGCAATACTGGTTGAAGTTGAGTAGAAAAACTACTTTATTGGCTAACTATTCAGGCTAGGTAGGTTTCATGTTTCCTTTTAATGCTTATTTTTTATCCAATGCTTACATGCATTTTTAAACAAACACATTTTCATTTAATGTTTCCTGATAGTACCTAATGCTTTGTCTGCCACTGTCAATATTCTTCATAACTTTGTTAGGTCTTTAAAGATGTCTATTAGAAGCTTCCTAACTTAACACACCCTGATATTCCAAACACTCAGCAATCATGGCAGTTACCCTTGTTAGAGCATTACGAGCACATAATCTATCCTTTACACTATCCTTTAGCTTAAAAACAAAACAAACAAAAAAAAAAAACATTGTAATGAACAAATAGTAAGAAAAAGCCAGAAGAGGATGTGATGTATACAGTACATGCATTACTGCACACAACAGTGAAAACATTTGTCACCTGCATGATGGTGTGAGATACATGCTGCCGTCAGCCCTAGGTTTGCATAGTATCATATATTTAAATAAGTGGGTTGCTAAAACTGGTCAAATATTCTGCTCTCTCTGATTCTGAGATACTTAGTAGAGAACCATATAGTCTGACCAGTATCCTCTGTGCAATTAGCTACTCTGAGACAACTCTGAAACTCTTAAAACTTATGCTATGCACTACTTATATTGAAACTCTCAGCTCTTGATATATCAGGAAAAAACAGAATATTGGAATACTTCTAACATTTCCCCAAACTACACATACATCCTCTACTGAAATTATTTTTGCCCTTTTGTCTACTTGTAGTAATGTCTGGATTTCTTACTTATTCAGTTACTGGTCATTCTATGTTCTCAGTTTCCAACTCTGAAAAGTCAGAACTGCTTACAGCAAGGACTCAGTGATTGAGATGGTTTATTTTTTTCTATTCACATACTTCTTCACCAGTTTCAAGGAAATAAATTACTATTCATTTCATTTGCTGAGAGAGACATGAGAATAATAGTGTAAATCTGCAAGTACAGTATATGATGGTGTTAACTCTGGCATATAAGATATTATTGGCAGAAAGCTGGATAGATGCATTACACACAAATGGAAAAGCAGGCCATCTCACAAGTGAGACCTAATAAAACCCATATATCACAACATTTTTTCATGTATTCTATATATGACACTTTTAACAGAAATACTATTTTAAAAATGTATCAGTTTCTTAGAGAGCTTTAAAAGATTTTATAGGAACTGTATTGCATACTCTTTAAACTATAAAATCTCAGTTCAAATCCAACATGCAAACTTCAGAGGAAGAAAAAACAACACTAATGCATTTAAACTTATCTGATAGCTACCAGAGTCACTTTTAATTCTTAAAAAACAGAGTATCTTTGAAGTTCAATGTTTCAAGACATTCCTGAGCTACTCTGCCTTATTCCAGAAAGCTGAGAATTTCCTTCTCAGTTGCAACATAATTTATAGCAACTTCAGGCTTTGAGATTCAATAACTCTATCCTGGCAAAATGCATTAATTTTTGGCCCTCATCTAAGTAACTGATGGGAAAAATAGACTGTTTTCCTTTTAGACAGATCTTAGAATATCTAAAAAAAGAATGAATTCTGGATGTCTGTTATGGGCTGGATATAAATGTGAAGGTTCCTCATGGCTGCAATTAAGAACTTTATCACTAACACTTATTACACCAGCAATTGTAAGTTTTGATGTATTGGCATCACGGTCTGCTGAAGGTAAAACTTGAGTGTTCAGAGGAGAGAACTTGATCTGTTCATCTTGATTTACAGAACTATCCTAGGTTTTGATATTATGTTAGGTAAATTGCCAAAACTTTTGGATTTATGATTTAAGACTGATTTGGGATGTTTCTCATTTCTACATTTTTAAGATGATTATTTTTCTTAGGGAAATACCCTCCAATATGGAATCTGCTAGTTTAAAAGTGCATTAATTTACAATAAGTTTCAAATATGTTCCCATTTGGTAGCCAAGGTCAGATACTATATTTGATCACAAAATGGCTACATTTTTCCTATTTGCTTTTTAACTTTTCCCCTGAAAAGCCAGATACAAATATTTTCATCTATCCTTTAACCATCAGACAGCTGTTTTCCACCTCATTCAAGGATGGTCAGACAGCCATAAGAATAAAGAAAAACAAACATCTGAAACAGAGCAATTAAAATCAGTATCTGAATATACTGCTCTTACTGTGTCTGAGCCCAGGAAACGTATATATCTATTCAGGCTTTTTGTGAAGAGGGGAACACAAACAGAAAGTTTAGATTGTGAAGGGACTAGGATGGATCTATCTGCTTCTGTTGTGTTTTAGAGGCCAGTTGAGTAACCTGCCACAATTCTACAGTGGGTTTTATTGATTCTGAAGTCTCCATACACCTACTCTAGCTGTAGGATGTCTCCTGTACTTACGCACAAGACATCTGAAACATGAAGAAACTTTCTTCAGTCACAGAAGCCCAGGGGTGTAAAGTAGCTCACAGAATTGGAGCTGTAATAACTACAATTAATAATTTAACCAATTAACAAATTAATTAAAATATCAATTCTGCTTTAATGACAGAGATAGGAGTTGGAATTTATTATAGTCATAAAACTAACACTAAACATTTTTAGCATGTAACCTCTTAAAACAGTCGTGGTTCTGATCTAAAATAGACACCTAATATTTAAAGTTGATCTGGTGTCTAAAAGCATTCCAATCATGCTTAAGAAATGTGTCATCTTTCTACTCCTTTGTATCTTCTTATTCCACTCAATGACAAAATAATTGAAGTTGCTTGTGATTGATGCTCTATTCTTATTACAGCTATTTCTTGGCTGTGTAAATTCTTCCTGATCTGCTTTCTTATTCTTCCCTAGCGGTGTTCATAGTTTCTCTCTTCCTTAATTCAAAAACACCTAACATACGGTTCCCACAAAACATTTTCTACTTTTTTTTTTTTTTTTTTAACTGTACTGCTCATGACAAAGATGGAATGGAGTGCCAGATTACTTGCCGGGATACACACCATTTTATTCAAACATTCATATACACCTTTTTGAGAATTAAAATAAATTTCTCATTGTAATTTTTAAGAGCGCAATTTAATGTCTTTACTCCCTCCTGCTTTTTGTTTTCCTGTTAAAACCTTAGTGGTGAATCAGAGCTTAATGACCTGCAATCTACTGGGACCGAAGAGGTGCTGTTTGGTGAGCATACTATGTACAGCAGGAATAGCAAAGGGTTTTGCCTTTCTCTGAGGGCTGTCTCCTCTCACCAATATTTCCTTAACAGAAATGTTAAAAAGTGGTGAGCTCCCAGCAGTGGGGAGCAGTGTGGGAAGGGGGACCCCAGATCACCGTCTGCCATAAATAACAAGTATATTTTCCCCTTAGTGCTCAGAGGAAAGGTAATCTGCTGCCTAATAGACTTTTACAATTTTTCTTCTTACTTGGCTGGGTCAAATAAGCCATTGACCTTATGTGAAGCACCTGCAGTTTTTTCCCCCCCCCCCCCCAAAAAAAGTGGGAGGAGTTACAACTGAGATATAAAAACAAAAACAAAACAAAACAAAAAAACAACAACATAACCAAGCAGTAATCTCAGATGAAAGAAAATGCAGCTTGCTGTAGCCTTTTGAGGACAGGTTAAGTATACATTTATTCTAAAAGTTTACAACAGTGAAGAACCACATGTATTAGGGATAAGGCATTTCAGGAAGTATAGTCTTTAATTCTGTGTCATCTTTGACTAAGCTTTATGAAAAAACATTCCCTAAGTGTTAGTCGTTTTTTTTTTTTTTTTTTTTTCACATCATATATTTTCTAAGTTTAATTTCTACGTTCTTTTTCAAACTTACTGTAAACTGAAACAAGGTTTTCAATATACTATTCTTTGTAAAATTTCTCAGCTGTCTCCCAAGCCAAAAAATTCATGAAAACAACCTTCTGAATGGCACAGCAAGGGTCATATCTTTGGCTCATCATTTGCCAGAAAGGAATACAGCATTGCCAATATCTCATTTATCAAGAAAAATACTTCAGATCTAGTTACCATGTGGATAATCTATTCTGCACAACAGAAAATAACATTCATTCTTTACTAATTTGTTAAGCCTCATTAATACCATGATATTTGATTGGACCAGCAATTGGACCTGATTTTCTGCTAATCTAAGCCAGCTCTCTCTCTCTTGATGCTGGGAATAGTAGTAATGTTACCTTTCAATGATTTTATTTTATTTATTTATTTATTCCAGTGGAATCTGGTTCTCCTCTTATGCCTTTTCAATGTTTAACATCTGTGAGTCAGCTGCAGGAGGTCACGTGTGGTGACAAAGACTTGAAACACTCTAGCATGTGTAACTGTTACAGGCACTGACTTGTTAAAAGTGCTTTGCACCTTCAGTTCTTCTACAAGGAGCTTCAGGATAGAGATAAAATCCAACTCATTCAAAATTTCTTTACAAATCAGGATCCTGAGAACTCCGACCAATTCTCAACTGAGCAACAGCACTGCAGATTTCTGGTTTAACAGTCTGTACCTCTTCTGGATATTGTAACAGAATACAGATCCCAAGAAAAAATACTTTCCCCATGCATATTCAGTCTATCTCCTCCATCTCTGCTTCAACAAATTCACTTCATAGTGTTATTTTTGTCTTCGTATGTTCAAAAAACCCCAAACAGACAAATTCCAGTTGCTCTGTGCTCGCTTCTACATTCTTGACACATTTCTGTCTCAAAGTTTGGGGTTTGGTGATTGTCATTTCTCCTACAGGAACAGATTGGGAGCTGGGGGAGGGATTCCTACTTCCTGCACTAAGCTTCTCCTACTCTCTGAATCCTTGCACATGACTCTATACCAGTTAACATTACCACATCCTCAGTAACTTAGAATGCAGGCTTTATTTAGAAGCTTTGTTTACAGATGCAAGGAAACACTTGATTTGTCTTTTCTAATAACATAGTGTTGCAGTTCTTTGCTTTACAGAAAGTCTCTTCCTGTAAGTACTGCAGATTTTGTCTTGTTTTCTGAATGTTTTAAAAACATGCCTCTTTGCAACATATTCATGTTTGCACTCAAATGCTCTTCCCACATTTTAAGAGTGATGTCATTGTTATTCCTATATCCTTTCATAAGAGAAGGCAAGTGATTTATAAATATTTTCTACTTCACTACACATTGCATAAATCACTGGGATGACCTGTACTTCAGTGCTTTGTCTGCTCAGCCTTGCTGTGGTTTGGGATCTGGTGAAAGGCTCCTTTCTCTTGGGTCACCTTCTGGGCTTATCTGGTGGAAAATCTCGAGGCAGCTTAACTCTGACATTTCTTTCCTACTCTCTTTTGCAGTTTTAAAAGAAGTCAGCTCACAAAACCCTCACATGGGCAGTAAAGACTCTTGTAATTTTGAGGCAGGCATTTTATTGGAAGATGCAAACAGCACTATCGTTTAAAGTATCCTCTCTGTGCCCTAACATACGGTCCTTTCTGTGGGGCCTTTAGCTACCAACAGTTACTTCTCTTGGTTGAGGGTAAATGCAATGAGTCCAGAGCAAATGCTTAATCTCCCTTCTACAGGAGAAAAAACACAGCAGGACCTAAGTTAGGAACAGCTTGAGCACTTGTGCAACAGCAATTCATTTCTGTATTCATCTTCTTGCATGTATATATTGGGAAGAGAGAAAATTCTCTTTTGGCTGATGGGCTTATGGGGGCAGGAAGAGACTATCATGCACAGCTCCTGAGGAGTGCATCTTTTACCAGTAATAGCTATTATAGCAAGGAGAGTCCACGGGGCTGGATGGGGCTCTCTCACTGCTTTCATGTTGGCATCAACAGCACATTAACTTCTAAGCTCTTATTCTGTATTCAGAGGCAATATCACCCTGTTAAATTTCCCAGTTAACAACAACTTAGCTATAATTTACCCAAGCAGACTGTTCCCTGGATAATATTATTTAACAAATATGTTTATGTTTTCAACCAAAGTAAGCTTGAAATGCTACTGCCTTTTCCCTCTAGATATAATTTGTAAACTTCACTTTCAAAGGTTTGTATCAGTGTAAATCCTTTGATTTATTTAAATTAATCCTATCTGCCATGAGAAGTCATTGTCTTAAGTTTCTCTGTACTACTTTGCTGAAGAATGATGGATTTTCACATATTAACCTGAAGTGAATTTAGTTTCCATGATGATTCTGTTCTGATACTGCAATCACTGTTTAGTCTTAAGCTATCCCATTGATGCTGTACCCTGGCATGGTGTATTATTTACATAATCTCTTGCTTTTGTTTGTACTTTTTTTTTTTTTTTTGGCAACCAGTTGTTAATGCTGCCTTTCCCAAAGACCACATTCTCAGTTTATTTTCCCATCCTTCATTGTCTTTATTACTTTCTGCATCGAGAACTAACCATGTTTCATTTATAGATCCCTCAGATTCATTTATCATCCTTTCTCCTCTAGCTTCTGCACCTGCAACCTAAGATTCCTGATTGTTAAACATCCATCTTACATAAACTTCCCTTTAAACTTTCCCTGGTTTACAAACGTACATGCCATCACCTGACAAAGACCACCTAACCTAGGTGATTCATTATACAATGCACTATATTGTATAACAAGAGACAAATCTGCTTGGTGCTTCCAAAGGCATTCCTTCCCCCGCACATGAAACATCCTGTGGTCAATTACTGCAGGCAAATAAAGATCATCACAGAAGGATATGGTATCAACATTCTTGAACAAGGTTTGCCCGCAAAGACTTCTGTAACACCTAGTTAACCCAATTAATATTTTACTTCATGAGAAACCTCCTTTGTTTCAATAGGGTTACTTGTGTACTTAGATATATTTTAATAACAGTACATGGATGTACCTTGCAAACAACTGAGTAGCATTCAATTATTTCTGAGGGTTTTACCAGAGACAACTTTGAAAAGCAAACTATTGTCAATAGACTTAACCTTGTCAGGTAAGGGCTTGCATGCCTACCAAAAAAACCTGTAAAGGTCTGCAAACGGTCATCACCTAAGCAGAGAGACATTGGATTTTGAAGCCTTGCATTTTCTGTCTACACTTCTTTGTCATGCCATATGAATAGCCAGACTGCACTTCTCTGTTCCCACATGTATAAATTGGAATAGTGCTATATTTGTTTTGGTTTGTTTTTTGCTGTGAGCTTCCTCTGGTGTTAAGCAGGCAAGTGATGTAAACATAGCTTTCAACAGAGCTGGGAACCTTCTTTCCCAGGTGTCCAGGCAACCCTGGCCAATTCCATCATAAAACACTCCCTTGCAGTGACAGGAGGAGGACAGAAGAAACTCACATCTACCTTTCGCCTTTCTTCCTGGACACTTTCAGTGTCACAGTAGAGGGAGAACTGCAATATCCCATTCTTTCTGAGGATGCACTGAAAATCTCTGATAGTGAGAAAAGTGAAAAACACCCATTAAAAACTCAGGGTAATTGACTGATTCAATCCTAAAGGAAATCATGGCTGCTCTGGAAACATGTACACAATATATTTATAGGAGACAGCAAAAATATTATTCTAAAATTCCGTTTCCCTGTGTTATTACAAAATGACAATATTGTTTTTAGCCCATTTCCTTTAACCAGATTGACAGAATTACAGGTTGACATTACTGTGAAATTTTATGATGTATTATGTTAACTGTGCCAGTTTGATTAGCCTTGATTGACAGTCAGTACCTGCACAGAAAGTTAAATATATCAGGAATATAAGAGCAATGAATACTGTGTAGTCTCCTTCATTAGTATAAATATACAGTTTGCTACAAGTAACAAGAAATACATAATAACAGAGGAAGTAGCAATAAGATTACATGTACCATTAAAATAATCAGGGTGTTATTGCCATATTGATCATTTATATTTTCTTACTTAAAACCAGGCTATTTCTGTATACACTGTGTTCCTAGATATTGTAATACCATGATTAAGGGATAAAATCTAAAAATCTCAGCACATGCAGGGGCCACATCCAAACTATCATAATAACGCTTCTCTCCTACAGCATCCTCATCTGTTATCCAAGCTAAAGTCAAGATTCCTTTAGACTATAAAACTGAAGGCTAGCATGTTTCATGAATTAAGTATGGAAGCTGTGTGTTCCCCTCCTGGCTTTGGGGTGTGAGCCCAGCCTATGAGCTGAGCAAGGGCTATGACTGGCTGCTCTACACTTTGCCTGTGTGAAGATGCACAATTCATACCACAAAGCTGGCACATGCTACAAGGCAGAGACTCTATTTCTAGAAATTGCTCTGCCCTTCACTTGTACAGAAATAGGAGAATTCAGGAAGGAGTGCAATGAGAACCTGGACTGTCTTATGCACAATAATCTCACAGGTTGTGATCAATTTTTTTCACTTCATTCAGCATCTTAGAAATCAATGGATAAAAAGTAGGAAGGGCCTTCATGCTCACTGAGTTTGCCAATGTATTTGCTCAAATCATCATATATATATTTTTATAAACTTATTGACCTCTGGAAAGGACTTGATGTTTTGACCCTTTTGCTGTGGTTGGAAAGTTCTTGCAGATCTTGATTACTTTAGCAGATGGATATCTTGTAAATTTCCAGCCTGAATTTATATGTGGCCAGTTAATACCAAACTCTTAAATTGAAGGACCATGTACTTTTAAGGGTTTTCTCTAGTCTCCTTGCATTTTAAGCTCCCCATGGAGAGCAATCATACCAGCTCCTAAGCTTTTTGCTACTTATATCTCCTAATTAGCACTCATTTTTCCCTAAATTTCCAGATTCCACCCCTCCACTCCAAGATAAATAAGATCTCCAGCTGATCCTCAAAGCTTTTCTCTGTATCTCTCACACTTTGAATTCCTCTTTCCTGAACACAGGAGAATACCATGCCCAGCCTAACAGGGGCAGCTCTGCCTTGAGAGCAGTGGGGTACATCTACACCAGAACTCTGTAACCCATGGTAAAATCTTTGTGTTTTACTTCCCTCTTATGCTGAGACTATCGGGCACATACATGTATGCTTGCCAAGCCTGCCAACACAGCACCTTGGAACTGGGGACACCCTGGAGGCAGAAGGAAATGCCGGAGCAGAAAGTACACTATTCTGGCAAAAAAAAAAAAGTGCTTGGTTTGGGGCATCACCAGTATCAGTTACTGGCACTGAGTATTCCATAAATCATACCCTTCTACAGCTCTATGGGTGTCATGCAATCTCTACCAGAAAAAGAACTCCAGATTTAGGATTACATTTGACTTTTTCACATTACATCATACTGGTGCCTTTTAGGCTCTTTAAGATCAATTTCTCTATTTCAGTCATTTCTATCTGGTGAAATTCCTTACTTTAAGAGAATTTAGCACTATTAGTCCCCAGGTGCATCATTTTGCACTTTCTATGTAATTTCATTCAATTTCTGTTACTCTAGTCCTCAAAATTATTCAGCCCTGAATGCTCCTTTCTCTTAATTTTGTGTCACTGGTACGTTTTTGGTTTTTTTTTTCCAGAACTTGAGAAGTACTTCAAAATCTTCTGTCTTGTTAGAAAGTGCATTTTTGCTGCCATCTCGCAGACTTTAGTTCCTTACTCCACAAACAAGCAGTTCTTACACTGACACCTGCACTTTTCAGTCGAATAAATAATTTCTGATATGGCACTATACCAAATTAAGTTTCCAAGAGATTATCAACAGCTTTTTTTTTTTCTCCCAAGAAAGTTACCTATCTGGTTAGAAAGATACCCGGTTAATCTTGTGTGATCTACCCTTTCTAGCCTATGGTGATTTTTGCCATATTTTCTACTTAGTCCAGTATTGTTCTTGGTTTCAAAAATACAAAATCTTGCATTCACTGAAGTTGGACTTTTCAGGGTAATCCAAACCACAGACCATTTTGAAAAGCAGGTAATAACATTGTTTTCTCTATTTTTTTGGTACCATTCCTGGTTTGACAGATTTAATGTAAATTCTTGCTGCTGGCTTCACAATAGATTTATTCATATTTAAATTCATAATTCTTCAGCCAGAAGAAAAAAGAAAAACACCACCTTTTTCATATTTTTATTTCTTCTAATAAATGAGTAGCTAAGCTTTCTAACTTCTAATTTTAATTAACTAGGTCCACATAGACAAAACCCTTTGGCCTTTGTAATAACATCTTGAGCTCAAGTATGTTGGAAGGGCAAATCACTTCACGTAATGTAGTAAAATAAATGCCTTTTCTTCAATATACCTACAGGAATTGCTTCAAGATGAAAAAATACACAAAGAATGCAAAGGCTTACTCTTCCACAAAAATACTTGGTAATACCATTAAACCATGTGAGGCCTACACGTGGGATTGGTAGCAGCAAATTTTATTTGACTAAAAATGTTTCTTTGAGATGTACTGTTATCAAAATGATTAAATAATTCACTTTTCAGAATTGTTTTATCTTTTTACATATTCTAAAATATTTTAATGAAAAAATAAATAGTAAATTGTTTTAGATACAGAGCTTGAGTTGCACTATACTTGTTTTTTAAGCTACGTTACTAATATAGCATAATAATATGAACTATTAATATAATTAAATAAAAGCTGCATATTTGGCTGTAGTTACTTTTAAGGCAATATTCTATCATGACTTTGTTTTTCTTATACAATTAGCCAACAACATTTACAGGCTTACCTCCACTCATTAGTTGAGAATGCAATACATGTTTAAATAATTTTTGGCATCAAAGAAAACATTACTGAAATTTTGGCAGCAATAGAAAGTGTATTTTCATAGCAGTCTTCTTTCTGTATTAATTTTTCAATGGATATACAGTCATTCTAAGATGACAATGGCTGATATCTTAGTAAAAGACTCATTTTCTTAGTCCTACAACCATAGTCAGAAGGTTGTAAAAAGCAGAGCTTAAAAGTCACTGCACAGAAAATTAAGATGAAAGAAAATTATGATTCTAAGGCACATCTAAGTATCCTAATTAGCTTCTGCTGGAGTCCCTCACATTCATGCTATAATGGTACACAGTAACACGAATTGATTCCAGAGGGAAGCCTGGTACAGTCAATCACTCTCTCCACTCATGAAGAGACAACTGCCCAGGTTGAATAAGCCTGTAGACCACTGGGAACTGATATTCCTTCTGCTATAAAGACCTTTTGGATGCAAGTCCTTATCTCACAATGAAATCTTTAAAAGCTTTCTTCCCTGGTGAGACATACATAGAACTCGGATTTCCTTTTGCCCTGTAAACTCTGCCTAGAGAGAAAGAAAAAAAAAAAAAAAAAAAAAAGTACTTAAAGCTCTAACTTTGGTACTATTTAGATGGAATACAGCGGAGGAAAAGTACAGCAGTGATGAGAAAAGTGTCATGCCTCAAAACCAACCAACTTTTGTGTGTTTGGAAACCTACCGTACATTATCTGTCACCTCCATTAACATGAACATAACTAAAAATAACAACATTTGATATGCCTGGAAATAAATTCAGGAAGCGGTCAATGAAAGTAAATGTGGTGTATTTTGGGAAAATGCAAAAACAAGCTAACCAACTACAATAGCTATTGTTCCTACGTGTGTAGAACAATGGGAACACCTTTACTACTGTCATAGCATTAACCTCAGCTTTTTTGTGTGAAATCAGCCTGCCCTGCAGTATAGGACTGAACCAGAGGAGTTTGCTAGGTGGGAAGGGGACATATACAGCAACCACAGCTCTGCTTTGAAGAAGGCTGCAGACCTTGGATTTGCACACAGCTGAAATCAGTGAGCTGGTCATTCAAAGGCAGAACACTGCTGATCATTTGTTGATGGGGTGGGGAATTGTGTGGAAATGAAATCTGAAGAGTCCAAGAGACATGCTATATGCAACAGCTTAGTTTTGTAAAAATACGAGTGGAAGCTTATATTTCAGAATGAAGAGGTATAAACAGATTTAAACCCTACACTGAAAGATATCTAAGGGGAACAAAGTGATAAAATTGGTTAAAGAAACACCAATAATCTTTCCTAGCTTTATTAGAAAAATATTCCAAATATTTACATTATATCTCAAAATATTCACAATGCACCTTACGTGCATGAAACATTTGTTTCACTGAGAAACTGCACGATTTTTTTTCCCTTGAAAGCTGTCTTGGCTATATATAAACACCTGTTCAGAGGGTCTTGCAAATAATACTTCAGAGGATTTGTGTAATACCCTTTTTAAATCTCTAGAAAGGTTTTGTTATTCTTATGGCTTTTGTTGTTGTTGTTCATTTGTTTTCCTTCTTTTTTTTTTTTTTGATGCTTTTAAAAAAATATTTATTTAGTATTTGATTTGTGCTCTATCATAGTGCTAAGCTCAGACACAGAAAGAAAAGACGTTATATCACTGTTTCAACATTTCATTACTTTACCACATGTTTGGGTCCATTTACAGTTAAGCCTTTGATGAATTTTTCAACTAGAACTCAGACTCTTCTAGTTTCAGGGATATTTTTCAGGTTTTGCTGTTTAAAATATATAGCCTGGTTTTGATCAAGCTTCTACTGGCTTCTGTCAAACTACCATGTTTCCAAGCATTCCAAAATTGTTTTGCATTTGAAATTTGTTATTAAGAAATAACCAGTTAAAATATGTGGCTAATCATTGCCATGAAAAATCCGTGGCATTTCCCAATCTATGCTACTTCCAGATGACTTATTGAAATGTTTTCTTCTTAATTCTCATGCCTACAAGAGTTGAAAACATAGACAATCATCTGCCAGTAGCTGGATCTTTGCTTTTGGCAGGATCACAGATAAGGATCTCATCCAAAAGAGTTTCCCCACTGAACTACTTCACCTGCTTAACTTTTCATGCAGAAATATTTAAGCATGTACTTCTAGGAATATCTTAAAAAAACAACAACAAAAAAAAAAACAAAAACAAAAACAATGTTCTTATGTTCTTTCAACAGGAAAAGATAAAGAACAGAATAAAGAACCACATAACTTTGAGCTTTGATCATTGAAAAAATGAACGAGAACAAGCATGCAAGATAAAATTATAAACTGATGATGAAAGAAAAAAATAAAAAGCTGACAAAGTCTGAAAGCACAGAAATCTAAATAAACTCTATGGGCGCTAGTTCATTATTGGGGCTGTGCTGTGTTTCATATGTCAAAATTGGCCAGTAGTCTCCAATCACACAGTATTCAAAAATACTTCTTTACCTCTTGCATTAAGACTTTAGGTATTAAACACTTCAAACCAACATCTAGAATTGATGCATGACTAGGCTTATTAAGAACAACTGGTAATATTACGCCAAGGTGTTTTGTTTGTTTGTTGTTTGTTTGTTTTGCTTGTTTTAAATAACCGCTCTTGTTTTTTAGGTGAACGGTAGATTGGCAAAATTAATCCACCGGCTTTCTTTGGTAGTTTATTTTGTACGCAAAGAAATTTTGGTAGGTAAGAATTTCATTAAAACATTTCTTACAGTACCACAAAGGAAATGCTAATTTAAGAACAGAAAAGAAGAAACTAGCCCAGGAACTATGCCCCCCAACCTACTACCCCAGCTGGGCAGTAAAGTGGGTCAAGAGGATGCTGGCAGGCATGCCTGCCCCTTACACTGGCAGATACTAGCAGACATATTGACAAGAGATATAGCGGACTAGGAAAAAGCTACTATGATGATAATGAAAGTATCTCCATATGATCTACAAGCTTACTCAGCTAACCAAAACAAAAGCTGAGAAGAAATATGATTACAGGACATTTAGGCAACATAGGATGGAGAACAATTTTATGTAAAAGATAGTGTTGGCTCAAAGAAGAGATGGCTTTAAATTGGCTGTGAATAAATTTAGTTTAGCGACTGGGAGACATTTCCAAGACATTACAAACCATTATACAGAGGCTTTCATTTAGAGAAATTGGTAGGCAGGGGTAGGGAAGGAATCTTATTGTATCTCAGATTAGGCTTAATAAAAACATATGACATACTGTTTGATGATACTGAATTCCCCCTTCCAGTGACAAATTACTATTCTAGTTAGTGGTACTTCTCTTCATGGAAGATAAAGATCTACTCAGGGAATGGGGAGGTTTGCTGTACGTATATATGTATAACGGATCTTGGAGAACAAAAGGGTAAAAAATTGAGAAGTGTATTGTATATTCCCATTGCTGCCATAGAAGTTCTAAATATGCTGTAGCTTTTGCTTTAGAATAGGTGTGGTCAAAATAACTGTAAAAATAAAATACTTCTTTAGATCATAAGCAATATAAGATACATTCTTCATAATAAATGTTCTCTCCACTTATTCTTCAACAGAGAAAAATTTTAATAATTGTAACAAAGACAAAAAAATAAAAATAAAGAAACAGCTGAATGATCCTAGACAAAACCAAAACAAAAGCCTATGTTCCAATGCAGCAGGATTGCACATATTGGTTATCTGGAAAAGAATACGCTACTCAATGGTTGTAATTCTTTCCAAAGTAAACATTAAAAACAAACAAACAAAAAGGCTACTTGAATTAAAATGAAAAACAAAACAAAAAGCCACCATGTTACGTGTCAGCTTAAAGGTAAGACATCGTGAGAAATAAGTCAAATTTGTTTTAAAACAAAGTTATAAGATAGTCCCTAAAAACCCATTGTGTCTTGTCAGTTTGCAGTAGCAGTTCAGTATGCAATTAATTACAAGAGAAAACCATGCATTCAGTAGCAATTTAAGCTGACTAGTTAGGTTAAATACAAGACAAGCACAGGGCAAAAACTATGGCCACTAACCCCCAGATTCAGAATGATAGGGGAGGCACTTTCCAAAGGTTATTCTAGGCCAGATAGTGAACTCAGTGTTTGGCCTCCAGCAGAGAACCCATATCATCAGGGCTCACTGTTCAAAGGTTGTCATAGGGACATACCACAGGTCCTGCCCAACAAACATCTACTTGCTTAGGGATCCCGCTGTTTGGGTTCTGTTTCATTCAGGAAACACATTCACACTGAATTAAGCCTCTGTTGGATTCTACTATTTCTGTCTTCGTATACGATGTAGATCTGACTGCCAAGTAATTTATCTTCTGCTGATATAGAGGCAGCTCTTCCTTTGTAGTAACACATTACTCTTGCCTTGACAGAAGTTCTACTCCAGCATACTCAGCCTCCCTTGTATTAATACCCATGAAACACAGAAGCTGGCACCCACCAGGCTGAATTCCAGGTGGGTATCACTACCCCTTGCCCCTGGCTCTGGGGAAGTGGGTCCATGAGAGAGGAAGGGAGAGAAGTTGCCCCTGCTCCAGGGCAGGAATGCTTAGAGAAGACAAGTGCTACAAGCTGGGAGCACAGTGTGGTTCCTATGAGGCCTCAAAAGACAGCCTACCTGTGCCCTCCACACCTCCAGAAGACAGGAGGTGGTCTCTCATTACATCTAGTGGGTATTTTGTTATCTTGCTTTGGAGTGAAATGTGCAGTAGAAATATTTTCTTGGTGTCAAAGATGCACGTTCTACAGCCATCCACTCTGCTGAACTGTTTAACCAAACAGTATTTCCAAATTTAAATGAAGAGATGTAGAATTGCAATTGAAAGCAGATTGCTTTATGTTCAGCACTGCTTAGAACAATTCTCAGAGTAATGTGAAACAGAGTGGAAATCTGACTGATTTAGCTAGAAAGCTAACCATGATTTTGCTGGAAATTAATTTTATAGGGATTCCTCAGCATTTGTGTAGAGCAAGTGCCAAGTGAAAAGGAACTTCTCTACTTAGATTAGAATTACCTCTTAAAGTATTATATAAAATATTTCAAAGCAGATCCATTAGGCAGTTTTACAAACAAGTATATCCAAGCTGCTTGTATAGGCTGTGATTCAATCTGTATTCGTACTTGCATTATCTTTATTCCAATAAGTATCTTACCATAAACACTGTGTAATTTAACCTGCAAATATAGCTGTATTTCCTAGGCACCAATGGTAGACCTGAAAGCGTTCAGTATTAGTACTCCTGACCTGCTACAGACTAGCACACTAACAGACTAGTTAGAAGACAATTAGTCCAATTTCACATTTCCTAGCAGCCGAAAAATTTCATGTTATTTCAGTCACAGTGGATGGATGCCAAGTTCACTGGAAGCAACCCTGCTGATTTACCCAGTCCATTTTAATACTTTAGAAATACGGTTAAAACATGGCTGTCCTAATTACACAGGGATCAGCACACAGTGTCCCTCTCACCCAGGATTCTCCCAGAAGAGCTGCAATCACCTGCATTCCCCCTAATTTCACCATGCAATTCCAAATAATTTCATCCTAGTACAGTGCTGTCAGACAACTCCCATGTCTCTGCGGTTTTAATCGATTAGCTCAATGTCTCTATAATGCATCACCAGCTGCCAGGCACAGAACTGGACGCTTCACAAGCATTTCAACTAAAAGACAGTTTAATTACTATAGCAGCATCTCAAAGGCATAGGCACAAGGACTTGGAAAGGAATTATTAAAATATTTGGTGTCAACAAACCACTTTATAACTGAGCAAACAATGACAATCAAAAGGCAGGAAATAAGGAGAAAGTCACACTTTTAAATGGTCCCTTTTTTATGGACTTTAATGTATTCAGGCAAATGGACTGTCACAAGTATTACTGTTTACACAATGCAATTGTGCTCTACAATAATTCTTTTGCTGGGATATAGACATGCTAAAAACTGACATTGCTGTAGCAGCTAATTACAACGTAAGAAAGATACCTTGAATTAGAAAATAGTTGAAGTAACTTAGATAAAAAATAGACTTCCTTAAATTCATGAATTACCAAACCAGACTGTAGACTCTGGTTCATTCATCGCATTCTGTGTATCACTGCTTGCGAGCACAGCAAAAGGGTCTGCTGTCTGTCTGAAGTGAGCACGTGCAAAGGAAAAACTGGACATTTTAAATAACAGCACTTTTAACAGAACCAACTGTGAGGTTGTAGATCCGTCTAAGAGACAAACGACCAAAAGAATTTAGGGCAAATCCTCTCCTCCTGTTGTGTGCAAGGCTGGAGCAGGGTCAAAATACAGTAGGAAAACCTTGTTTCTGTTGCACAGGCAGAGGACAAGGAAGCCAAACTGCACAAGCCCCAACCAGTCAGATCCAGCACCTCTCTCACAAAGGCATGCAGAACCAAGCTTCACTGAGACTCAAAGAGTATAACTGCAAACCATAGAAACATAATTGGATTTTAAGCCTTTTCCAGCTGACATAAATGTTCGTCTCTTTCCTCAAAGCTCCCCTGCAAAGTTAAGGCTTGCAATAACTGCAGCCTGGCTGTATCCTAAGGCTGGCTATTGAGAGGTTGGCAGGTGCTGGGAAGGGGTTCAAGGTCATGTGCTCCTCTCTAGTGGGAGATGTCTATATTTGATCTTTGTGACCTCTTCTAGCAGTCTGAAAGGATGGCATTGACAGAAGCTGCATAAAGACTAGCCCATTTTTCTTTGCTAGAAGGAGGGTCATTCTGATTTATCACCTTTGTGATGGGAAGAAAAGAAAGGGATGGAGAAAAGAAAACTTACTGCACTTAAAGTCCTAAGAACCTTTGGGCAACATTGCAGGGAAATGGGAAATGCCAAATACTATGAAGTGCTTGTGCTTAGCGCTGTGTCAGTGAGGTAACATGGAAGTGTGAGAGACTGGATCTCAACACATTTAACTGGCTCATTTACATCATTTAAAATGTGTTTTTTCTTTTCTTTTTTTTTCCTTCTAGTGAAATCTCAACCATCTGATTTGCCTTGGTGTTATAAACAAATCTGAGCTTCAGGAACACACAAAATCTGGTTTGAGCTATAGGAACACACAAAATCTGTGCGCCTCCATTTTAAAAGCAGAAAAAAGTCTCTCAGATGTTCTACTTTGCCCAACTAGCATCCTCGCTTCGCTTACAACTTGCTGTTACACCAGAAGTTTCCTCAGAACGGCAGCCATCCCTTTTCTATCACGTCTCCGTTTGCCTTCCTGAGATGCTCTGTGCTCAAGTGAAAGGCGCAGACAGCTCCATTTTCACTTCTCTTCTGTAAGCACAAGTACATAGGCCCGTATGGTTTGGTCACGAAAATAATCAGATACTGAGTAATCAGTACAGAGCAAGGCATGGTGCAGGTATAAAGTAAACAGAAAGTTAGAAGATACCCTTTGAATTGAGATGACTATAATCAGATTAGATTTAACAAATTAGCCACTTCTTGATTTTTTACTTTTTGTATCTGGGCAAGACACAAGCCTTCCCTCACGCTCAGAATAAATACATTCCAGAATATTTCTTACCTTGAAAATGTTAGCAATCAATACACAGGGTACAATACTAGCATCCATCTTTAAGGCACTTAAAAGCATGTACACTACCAAGTATGCAACATTTACAATTTATATATTAAAAATAAAATCCGAGGATTTATTTCTCCTATAAAGTCCTTATTTCTTCATACATGCCATAAAGTTAAGATTCATGGAAGGTCTTGCTATTCAGCCACAAAGTGATCAGCAACACGCAGGAGTTAGGGCAAAATAAGCATGGTAACACCGCACAAAAATTCTACCTTAAACTGGCAGTTTTGATTCCTGTTCTTCGTCAGCCCTGTTACTGGTCATGTCTCTAAAGAATAGGTAATTTACATTTTTCAGTATTTACATACCATCTGCAATTGCAAGTGCAGTCAGCACAAGGGCATGGATTGGTTTGTTCATTTGTTTATTGAAAAGCTTTTATTGAGGATCAGAAGTAATCACATAGACTGCAAAACTTGGTGATGCAGCAGAAGTCACTGAAATCTTACCTTGCCAATAGACCCCTAGAACTACTATTAATATACAACTATTATCTAATCTGTGGTTAGGTGAAGGGTTAATGCAACTCTTGCTACACTGACTTGTTTGCTTAAGAAGGAATATCTAATTTCTTTGTCTAATTATAGGAAGTACCAGAAGGAGGGTTGAGGTTTGTTTTTTTGGCTTTTCTTTTCTTTTTCTTTTATTCCTCAGAGTAATATCATACATAGACAGCACATCCTTGGTTTATTTATTTATTTATTTATTATTATTATTATTGTGGGTTTTGTTTGTTTGTTTGTTTTAATGCTGCTTCATAATGAGTCAAGAACCACTTCTTATTCATAACGTCTACAAACAAATTTAGCCACTTCACCCTGGAGGATTATCCATTGGGTTTTCCAATGTCTGATTTACAAGTGTCTGGAGACTATTGTTCCCAGGGCTATCAATCTTTTGCTCTACTTTCCTTAATTTTTGTCCAAGGCAAATTTAATGACAGCAGTTCTCTTCCTAGGAAGTTCTGAGTTTTAGGGAGCACAGCAAAGTGATTTAACTTTTTAGCAATTTCTGTTATACATTCACATAATTTTCAAGAATCTAACAGAAAACAAACAAACAAGACAAATAACTTCCAAGCCTGAGTTGGACACCTATTTCTAATGTGAAAGTCTTTCTCCAGATGCTGTTAACTGCATGCAGGCACACTCTTTAAATATGAATTCTATCTCAGATTCATTTAATACCGATTTGACATCAGAAGAAGAAGGAAAAAGTATTTAATTCATTATCACCCTTCCCTGAATTAGATATATGAATGTGAAAATCTCTGTTACTAATTTTAATTGCACTATTCCCTCTCCACAGGAGACTGTTAAATTGGTTTGGTGAAATAGTAGTGAATCACATCAAAGTAGTAGGATACATTTTATAATATATCTAAATAACTATCCCATTTTCCCAGCATGTTGCTGTGTATTTTAAGTATTAATATTATGACTCCAGTTTAGAAGAATGTAGCTTTATTTTATTCAAATAAATTTTCCTCATACTGTATGTTAGCACTGTTAAAAATCAGGCTAAATTCTAAGTGGCTATCAAGTAATAAAGGAGAAACATTTACTGCAGAAGCCAACACGAAAATGTGTTTGCCTAGTCATAAAACACTCATGAAAGGAGCCTGCAGATGCATCATTTTGATGCAATAATGGTCTTTCCTATCTAATCCCACTCCCCCCCCCCCCCCTTTCAGCTGCAATGTTTATTACCTGAACCTAAAATGGGTTTACTTGTTTTCTTGTTATGCTTTGTTGCAATTCTATCAGGTTAGACACTAACATTTCTCCATAGATTTGCAGCATTATTATTTCCACTTATCACCAACTCCCACCCAGAAGGGCAACACACTGTCAGACATCAACACTACCTTTGGCACTGTTTTCATAAGAATGCAAATGCCTCAACGACTGAAGAGCTTGATAAATGCTCAAATAGCAAACCTTGAAGGAATACCCATCACACTGCAAGAAAAGGTGCTCAGGCTGCTAAAACAGCTTAGTATTTTCAACATTTAATGGCACTGGGTGCCTGTGTAAAGAAATAAACTCCCATTGTAAGTGTTCTTATGAGTGACTCACCATAATTTTGGGAAGCATGCAAGAGAATGGAAATTACAATTCTACAAGGAATACTATTTATCAGACTGATAACAAATAGAAAATTTGCATCTAGGTTTGCATCGAGATTGATTGTCTTAGTCTAGATTTTCAATGTTTATGTAAAATTTCTCAAATTTGAGACAATTTTGTGTACCTGAAGTATTCAGTAGTTAAGGTGAACAGCTGTCTCGTATTTTGATGACTACACAAGCAGGAAGACATGTATTTCATTAAAGAAACTTATGCAGAGTAATACAATGCAAAGTTGAGTCCCAGAGGAGAAAGAGATTGCCAAAGAGAGAACTTCCTGCTTTAGCGCGTATACTGATATTACTCCTTTACAATCACTTGCTCGCTATCCAAGTTACAATCCATGTTTTCTCCAACAAAGTTGACAGGTATTGTTTCATATGCTGTCAATGTCTCAAACATTAAGTAACAAATCTACTGTGAAAAAATCTTTATAGAAAGCATACCACAGATTAACATGGTAACTCTGAAGAGATACGTTGGCAAAATTCTTCCTTAACAGGGAGTTTTCTCAAATAGTCCTAAAGACTAAGGAGTTCTCATTCACTGACATGTCTAGCTACGAATCTATGCTCTACCAGTTGCTAAGAGGTAAATAATGTAGAGGGACCTCAACACTATTAAACCCCCTAGCAGGGAGAAAGATACTCCTTCCAGAAAGTCTGTTTTTAATTTAAGCAAATATGAAATGAAATAAAAACTTGTGCAAAGAACAGCAAGCTATGTAATAGAGCATGCAGTAAGACAATTCCAGAACAGGAAAAGCTACGAATACACATCAAGTAATTGGCAAGCTGATCTTCAAGATCTGTTTTTTGCTGGTTTTCATAAACTCCAAATAATCTTTGGTAGGACCTGGGTTTCCTCTTCCGGCTCCTATTATTCAGGCTGTAAGAAGTAGGCTCTCTGCTTACTCTGCCTGCACTGGGAATGAACTAGCTCCTTTTGCAGTGAGGACAGGAGCTGCAGATGAATGAAGCAGGAGACTATGAAGAACAGGGATTAAGAGCAGGTCCATATTGCATAGTGAGGAGCACATGCGAGCTAATTACCATGTCTCAGAGCTTCATACTGTGCAGACAGAATATTTCTAGTACTTATACTGACTCAGCATGTGAATCCAGACACCACTGTTTTGTTCAGTATAGAAATGTTCTCAGAAGCACAAAGGTGTTGAACAGGGAGCAGATGAGAATGAAAAAAGAGAGCGTGACCTGAACACGGAGAGAAATGGAATCCAAAGCACCAGGCAAAGCAGAGAAGTTAATTATTTGAATTAATTCATTAAATAGTCTGAAAGACCACACAGATATATGAAATTTGACAGGGAGTATCTACTGAAATCCAGAGGTACAAAAATTACATACCTAATTATAAATTGTTTGGCTACTGTAAAATATAGTCCATAAATGTATGCACAAACCACACAAACCCCTCTGTGCTTAGGAAGCCTTCATGAGCTTTAAAGCAGACAAACTGCTCCTTGTTATTTCACATCAACTACAGCACATGCTCCTTATTTTTGTGACATTCTAGGCAGTGGACATCCAAAAATTCCAGTAAAATTATGATTTGCTTAATTAAATCCATCAGCTTTCTCATTCCTTGCCCAAAATAATGCAGGTGCAGTTCAAAAATTATTGCTTTCTTTGAGCCATTCTGTAGTGGGAGAGGTGATTGTTGCAATTTCTCCATCTCAAATGTGTAAAAAAGTAAGTGAAGTATTAAAGTGTCCAAGTAATGGTGAAAATGTCCCTTTTACTATTTTATTAGCCGTCCTTGCTGCAGATTATTTTGTTGTTAGGACAAGACCTATAGAACCATAGTGCTACCATTACATAAACATACAAAGCATAAATCACAAAAACTGACAGGCACCTGAAGTAAATGTGCACCTCTTAATAACTATTTGCTTACTGCACTAGTTAGACCTCTTCTCCCTTGTATCATCATCAGTATTTTCAGCTTGTAAAAGGTCTGTATGATTTTAAATAAACTATTGTTTTCCCAAAGCCATTTATAACTTGAATGCAACCTTTCAAGACAGAATTTTAACAAGAGATATCATTAGTTCAGTTCTGTGATTTAACTACAAAATGTATCCTCATTTAATATTGTATAAATACATTAGAATACATGGCAATGTAAGAAAGACTGGGGGAAAAAAAGTGCTAATTCAATTATGCTGATGATAGTCTTCTAAGTGCAAAAACAGATGGCACAATGAACAATGGATTTTTTTTTAATCAAGTAATTTTGATTTTGTTTGGTTGGTTGTTTAAAAATAGTAGCCTATAGCACTGTTGAAAAGTGGTGGTTCTTAGAATACCCATTTTCAGTAAAAACAAAACAAACTAAAACCACAAAACACAACACAAAAGAAATGGAACAGACAAAAATCTGTTCATGGTCTTATCAATAAACTCATTTCTGACCTCCTTATTGGCTATCCCCAAAACTGAATTCACTTTCTAGCCACTGAAAAATAAGCTGATCCCAATATGGCTCTTAAACAAAAACATGCAACTGTGTGGCATTCACGTCAGACTATGCTTGTTAGTTTTGGAATATGTCTAATTGGTATAAGCAATGGAAATTTCACAGAGACCACAGTTGGTGCAGGACACACAAATTTCTTTGATTTCATCGGTCATAGATTTTAGCTACAACTTCACACAATTAAATGATCATATTGAACTTTAGAAGTATCATAGATAAAGCCTGTTTTGACCTACTGCTACATTATAAAAAAGCAAATAAAAACTGTTCATCCTCTCACATGCATGTTTATAATGATTAGTCTAATTAGCAACTTTAAACTGTTGAATATTGCAGGTCATAAACTAATGACATTTAAATAATTTAAAGTGCAGACTGTTTTTCAGAAACCTTCAAGATCAGAAAATAAGATTCTTCTTCTGTAGTTGTTAACTTCTTTTTACTTTGATAAAAATACAGAGAAGGGTCATTGCCTTTGTTTAACATTAACCTGGGTACTACATTTTAAGCATTATACTCAAGCAAGTTTTTGGCAGTCATTTCATACACACACATGAATGCCATCTATGTAGGAACTATATGAACACAGCAATATTTATGTTCATATACATGCAACAAATGCACAGAAGGAATAGCATTTTCTGTTAAAAACAGTCCTACTGCATATGTTTTTTCACCATCTGAGCTAGTCTAATAAAAGATATTACTTCTTGCAAACCTTGCTTTGTTTACACATATGTGGACATTGCGCTACATAGTGGAAAACAGAAGCATCCGGATGACATCTACACTACCACCTTACTGCTCAACATTATTTTACGTAGAAGTACAGGTGACTATACTGGTCCAAGCTGTCAGCTGTACTTCTGCAAGCAATCATCTCAGAAGTGCACTAGTGAAACTGCAATTTCAAACTGTTATGAAGGCCAAGTGGCCAACCACTAGAATATCTACCCCTCTTATGAATTAAATTAGACGGAATATTACATACATCAATGGTGAAGATACCAAAAATTTCTGCAAACTGCTCCTTTTAATGCCACAATCATTCGCAGTAAATTACTTAAAGGTAGACTGATACAAATCTTAAAAGAAATAATTTTTATGAAATATATAATTGTTGTCTTTAAAGTAATCCTGAAAGTATTTAACATTACCTTAATAATTCTTTAATATGTGCAAAAGAAATAAATGAGGTTTCACAGCTATCTGGGGTGAGCCTGTGGCACTTCTGGATTATTAGTTGATCGCTCTGTTTACACATGTTTAAAAAAAAACACCCTAAGGAATCATCATTTCTAAGGTGAAATACTAGTCAAATGCTTTGAAGTTGCCGTATATTCTGTAACATAAAAAAGAAAGTAATAGATTATTGACAAGAGACCTATGATAATTTTTCATCAACAACTAAGACTACAATAGCCCAGTTCCCTATGCTTTTCAACTCTATTTTTGCTTTTCATTTTTTATATTTTCATATTTTTTATGCTTTTCTTTGTGTGGCTAAAAGACACCTCAGCATGATGAGGGAAAGACAACATGCAGGAACTCCTAATAATCAGTGACTTCATCTCATTGCCTAGTGGCTATCAGGAGCATTCTCAGCTGACCCAATCTGCACTCTCTTTGATGACTTGCTTCAGGACAGAGCCTGCAGTCAAACTGCATGAGAGATGCATCTGGACTAGAATTTACTAGGATATACTTTTACAATCTTTCTTTTTTTCCACTAAAGTTTACAAGTAATTTGAGAAAAGTGCTTTCATTTCCATTAATTTTATCAGATATGTATATTTAATAATTTGCATTATTAAATATTGTGTATTAAATTTACATTCTTGAGTTTCAACTGACATCGCTTGATCTGTGTATCCAGCAAATTCCAAGGGAACCAGGTGAAAATATGACCTTTCAGATTAGAGCAAAAAACTCCATCAATCAGCTTTATCATGTACTGCACACCAATCCATCTGCATTTGTAATGAATCTGAAGAAAGCAAGGAAATGAATGCAAATAATTGATCTTTTAGTTATGTCTTACTTCTAATGAACTCAAGTTCAGAACATGTAAAGAAACGTTGTACACATCACTGATCCAGGAGCAAAGCAGTTAAATTTCTTCTGTGTAAAACTTAGTATTTTTTTTAAATGAAAGTCAAGGAACTACTTTACAAGTAAAATATATCTCCTTCTTATCTTTGAAACGTCTCAACATAAAAGAAAGTTGGAAGCAAGTCGGGGGGGTATATCAACAGAATCTCCTTTTGCAAGGTATTCCTATTAATTTGGAACCTACAGTAATCTCAGTAGTTATTTTCAGTGTCAGATGTACTGAAATGTGGTTATGAATCACTACTAAATTTAAATATTAAAATTCTTACAGTCAAATACCTCTCTGTCAAGTATCAATGCATTAAGCAAAAAAAAAAAAAATACTTTAAAACTAATCCATTGTGTTTTTGTATAGCACATACATAATAACTACCTGTCTGGTGAAAAAAATCGAACAGTGAAATACTAAATATTCTTCACTGTAAGTTTGTTGTCAGGTGCTTATCTATTCTGTCATTCCTTAAATACTTTTGAAATTGAACTGTTTCTACCATGCACTTTAACATTCGTTACAGCTATACAACAATCTACATAGTCATGAAATTGTAAAAGAAAAAAAAAATAAAAAAAAATATTCAAAGCAGCATACATCTCCTTAGCAACATTTTTCAGCAAGTTCATGTATTACCCTAGGCCATGAGTCTGACTGGATATAAACACCAGCTTTCACCTTCAGAACCATACCGCAGGTCTATCCTCAGGTCCAAAGTGAAATGCATTTCATGGGTCTGAATTCTGTCCTCTGGGAATTATTAAACCACATTCCAAAACCACTGCAAATAACACTTCAGTTTAGCATGATTGGCAGGTCACTTAGGAGAGGCCCTGTATTGCTCTTTAAAACTATATTACTTTTGATGCCCAGAAAGGACAGTTTTCACAGGTCAAGCTTCACATCACTGGTAGCAAGCCTAAAAGCCTATATCAAAGATATTTGCACCAACCTACCTGTAAGTAAATAAAAAGGAGTTCAGCCTCTAATGCCATAGTGGACAAAGGGAACAACAATATTAAAAGCTCATACCAGCCCTTGGTTTAAATCAATATTTGCTTGGCCTGTGTTCCCAACTAACTTTTATACTTTACAAGTAAATATCGACTTAGAGCTGAAGACTGACCCAAACCAATGTGACCTACCTCTCTCCCCTCAGTCTTTTGCAACTCTACATCAGTCCCCTCTTACTCCTAGCATTTCGATATTTTTCTGCTTTTCTTTCCCTTTCCACTTGCACAGCGACCCTATCTCCACCTGTCTTATTACCATCCTTACTTAGACCTCTCTCAACACATTTCTCATACTCATTATATTGATTTCTATAATTTTAAAAGCAGTTATGATCTTCCCATTCTAGATCCAATTCAGCATACTTTGACCACTCTTTTTGTTCTGAATGCCACCCCATTTTACAAGGTGCTATAGATGTTTCCATGCTTTAGATCTTTAATCCCTTGTGGGCACACTTCTGCATCAGAACACCTTTGACTGTGCTTGCTGATGACCTCCTCATAGGATCATAGACTATCCGAGTTGGAAGGGACCCACAAAGATCATCGAGTCCAACTCCTAGGTCCCCAAAGGACCACCATAAATAAATAAATAAAATAATAATTAAAAAAATCAGATCATGTGTCTGAGAGTGTTGTCCAAATGCTTCTTGAACTCCATCTGGCTCAGTGCCAGAAAAGCCACTTGAAGAAGAAGAAGTGGCACTTGAAAGCACATCTTGAGTAGCATCATGGGCCTCTACACCCATGTACATGACACAATGTTATGTGCCAGCACCTTCTTTACACTGCTATATGACTGCTTTAGCAGGGGTATGGTTAACATCATTTGTGGATCATCAATGCCTTGTGGATACCTAGGTTTGTAATGGCCAAGCTCTCCTTGCTCTCTTTGAAGAAATCATTAATATACAATGTGGCCACTGAGACAATGTCTTTAGAAAATGACAGCACAAGCCTAATAAGATTTGATTTGGGAAAAAAAAAAAAAAAAAAAAAAAAAAAAAGTAAGAAATAAATAAAGAAAAAGGAACAGGTTAATGAAGAGAGAACACACAAGACAGAAAGGATGATTTATTTGTCTTTAGATACATTTTTCTTTTAATTGTGACCAAGGGGCAATGTTAATCAGCTTTTTAGCCAAGAAATTGGCTAAATGCAATTGCCAGCAGTTCACAGTACACACATCTGGAAGGACTGTTACACAGGGCCATTTTTTTCAATCTCTGAAACATTGCAGAATAAACTAGAAATGATGAAATTAGTGAATTATATAAGAGTTCAGTTATGACTAAAGTAAATCTATGCATTTTGTGTGGGAATTTAAGAGTTGTTAGCATCTACATTTATTATCAATAAAAAAATCAGGCACATATTAACAATTTTATTTCTAAGAAACTTGATTCTTATGTCTCTTACACAGACTGAAGTAAACTGCAGAAAAATGCATCCTTCTAGCTGCTGTTCTTACTACACGTTAAACTCCCTTTTCCCTCTAAATCTTACATTTCAGTCAGCAAAAGGACAAAGAATTTTAAAATGACATTCCGATTACTACTTTCAGTTCAAAATAAACAAATGAAAAACAACAAAGAAACAAATCGGTGATTCTTCTGAACGGGTCATTTTATAAATCAGGCTGGCCTAGGAGAGATTAACTATCAAATGAACCATTCTGTAAAACCTCCTTTACAATAATTTTTACATCAAAGTTAGTAAAGCTCATCAAAATTTTTTGCTCCTTTGATAAACTATTTTTTTTAAACCAAGGAGGAAAATTTTGCAGTAAGAATTTTATTAGAAATTAGTGGGAAGTAATTATTCACATGGCCTGCTTTTATTAGGAAAAGGTAGTTTCTTAAAACAAAAGTAATGATTTTTCAATCGTGATTCATTTTGTGCAAGGAATATTTCTGCTTCTGTACTTGTCAATTACACAGATGCATGCAACCATTTGGAAAAGTATTTAATTAAGACTATCTTCTTCCTCTTCTTTAAAAAGAGCTGAACAAAATCAGAAGTGAAAAAAAAAACAACTAACAATATATAAAAACACTGAAATGATGTATACTCTAAAACCAAAGTTAGTTATTGGAAATGTTGAAGAAGCCCTTCAATTTTTTAGTCCTTACCAAACAGTGAGGACTTGGTGATAAAGCACTTAAGATATCTTACAAGGGACTCAGATATGTCAGTTTGAGCCATGCTCCAAATTCATGCAGAAAGTTGTTTCTGCTCCATCCAAGTGTACAACTGAGTCTGTTGGCTGCAATGGTCACTACATCATGCCCTCATATGCCACTGGCTAATTGATATGCTACTGATATGCTGCAATACTGACATCTCTGACTACTCCTGCTCAGGACAAGCTTTTGAATGGACAGAGAACTTTCAATTGAAATATAGAATAAAATAAAAATATCTGCTGATAACAGAACATCAATCCTGCCCACAATTTTTTGACTGCTCTGTTTATACACAGATAAAAGTTAACAATTATTATTTAGTGTATAGCATCTGCTTTGATGACTTTGACATCATTCATTGGAATTAGATAAAATAATTTGTAGGGAAAATCATTTTAGTGAGCTGGACTAACATGGGGAAAGTTATTCGATTTCCAATATAAAAAAGCAAGCAAGAGAACATATACTCAAAAAGATGCTTTCTGTTCATTTAATTCAGCGACTTCTCACAGGTAACTAGTGATAGGACTAGAGGGAATGGCCTCAAGTTGTACCAGGGGAGGTTTAGGTTAGAAATCAGGAAACATTTATCCTTAGAAAAAATATTCAGGCATTGGAATGGGTTGTCCAGGGAAGTGGTGGCATCACTGTCCCTGGGGGGTGTTCAAGGAAAGGTTGGACCTGGCACTTAGGGACACGGTTTAGTGGGTAACATTGGTAGTAGGGTGATGGTTTGACCAGATGGTCTTGAAGGTCTTTTTCAGCCTTAATGATTCTATTCTATCCTATTCTATTCTAATTCCTAAAGGATTTCCTAAAACTATTAGCCAAAACTTGAAAGCTTTCCTTAACAACATGTGAATACTCTAAATATTAGTTTCCATTCTAGACAGAGATCTACTGTGAACTACTGCAGAATATGTAACTAAACAAGTAGGTATGTCAGGAAAGACGGTAAGCACTGCAATATCTCTTCCAGTGTATGAAGAGCATTTTCCAGACTCATAAGTAAATGCTGTTTGTGATTGCCTTTTTTCCAACCATTCTGCTACCAAACCATTCAAACTATACAGATCCACTACCTAGTAAGTATGAGAATGAAGAACACAACCATAAACTGAAGACTGAAATTACACACAGTTTCACACTGATTGGGAAGAACCTTAGTTGCATAAATTGTTTACTACAATGCCACTTCTATTTCATGAAGTTGTTTGCAGAACTATAATTTGTTCACACAGGCTTCACCCAACTACAATCTCATGTGCATCCCTGCTCAAAAAAAAATGGGGAAGGAATGATCTCTCCCTCTTCTGCTTGCCATCCAGTTGGATGGTGCCACGTATTCACCTACAAGGTCCCTTCAGAGAGATACATCTCTGTTTCCATCCCTAGACTGTGTCCAAGATAGGATGCTGCTAATAGACTCAGAGAAGGTGTTAATCAATATTGTACGTCCCCAGTTCTTATGGAGTTCATTTCCCAAGCTGATGATGCCACCCTAACATAGAGAAAGCCATAGGAAGGGGAAGAGAAAGATCAAGTATATCAGAATGTTCCAACATTTAGCTGGATTTTAAGATGCATCAACATAACGTAAATTTTGATCAACTGTGACCTAACAGAATCTATGTAAATTACATTATTCTACCTTAATTAAACCATAAGTCACACACAAGTCTTCTATCTATCACTAAGCTTCTTACAACTTCAACATCTTTCCTAATCATGTGCAATTTACTTCAGTTATAGCTGCAGAGTAGAAAGAGGTATAGGAAACAATGACAGTGTATTGCCTTTATTTTCTCACCTTTCCATATTTAAACACTGTAAATCTGCACTGGAAACAACAGCTAGTAAGTCTAAAAAGGCAAAAACTACATGCTTTTTAATTTCTACTGAAGAAATTAAGTGAAAGTAGGAATGAAGGGCTCCTACTTAAAATTAGGTATTTTCTTCCTAAATTAAGGATTAAGAAATACATGTCTTGCACTGCTTTTCTGGAGAGCGTATTTCTGGTGGTTCTGTTCTGTCAAAACAAGGAATATTAGATTATTTCTGGGGTGCAGGCTGGAAAAGTCAGAGAGGTTGCTTAAGAGGTGGGATTCCTCCAGTGTGAAACAATAACAAATGAAACAGAAGAAAGTGGTGGGGCTGGATGAGCTATTTATAGGTATAGTAAAAGACACTTATTCTTCCAATTTCTTCATGATGTTGCAGCATTATGTATTTACAGACTTTTGGAATGTTATGGAGAATAAATATTTCCCTCAACATCACCACTTCCAGCTATGGCAAATTGCCTCCTTGAAAATAAATAGCAATTAGATAGCTAAATAATGACAAGTGAGACATAAACTTAAAGGAGACGGGGGTGGAGAAGGATAAGGTATTCTGCCACACATCTTGTCTGAATATTTTTATAATCAAGCTGGCTACCATTTCAAAAAATCTTATCACATGTCTATTATAACAACTTACTTATACTTAAGGGAAAAATAAAAAATTATTTTCACCAAGGAAGTGCTGCATGTAAGGGACAACTGTAATGTTTCATAGGCAGCAGGTTTTTCTTCACTGTGCTATCTATGTGGATTCAGCCTTGGGAGTGTGACAAAATGGTAGATAATCATAATAATCCATGCAGATTTTAGCTATGAGCATGTGATAGAAGTTCCTTATCCAGGAATTTCCCATTGCCCATATATATATATCTGTACACATACATATGTACATATATATATATATATATATTATATATATGTACATATATATATATATATATATATTTTTCCCCCAGGACCTCAGGTCTTTTCAGAACATTTTCAGTTTGCTTAATATATGGAGGAGGTAATGCCATTATTTTGTTTTTGCATTACCTTCTAAAATGAGAATGTAGCTACCAGACTTAAAACTCTAATCTTTTAAACTTTTAGCATTTTGTTTCATGTTAGTCTAGTTTTATAGAGCCAAAGAATAAAATAAAAGAAAGGTAAACATACTGAATGCTACTGATAAGCAAGATTGATTACTTCAGATTTCCCTTTGTGCTTACTGACAAAAGGCAGTGTGCAGGAGCATACTGGTTTCATAGGGAGTGAAAAATGAAGCCTAGTTGGTAGATTAACCATCTACAAAATGATTCCTTGCAGAGTACAGTATGGCTTTTTGCACTCTAATATCTTATGCAGCAAATCTCACTAAATTACATCTTTAATAAATCATTTAGTACTTACCACATTTTGCTAATTATTTCAAAATACTGTAATCCTACATTATTTATATGTTAATTTTTTATCCTAGAAGAACAATGCTGAAAATAGAGGATTGGTACCTTCAGTAAACAGCAATATGAAATAACTAACTACCAAGAGAAGCCACCATAATTATGCAGCAAACTGCTCATTTAGGATTTGGATAAGGCTAAATATACAATGCATTCTACTGTGTGTCACTAAACACCCCTATCCTTCATGTAACTAAGGTGAAAAAATCAGAAGTCACAAAAATACAGCTGAAAAAAAAAAGAGAAGACAGATTTGTAACCACAATGATGCATGAATAATTACAAAATTCAAATGTAAAGATCATTCAAATAAATGTAACTGATGGATAATCCTCACAGGGTGCAAGTCAAAGTAAACAGACAGTCCACTTTAGAAAGTGTCTAGTGAATTGATTTAACAAGTTTAATGTGAGCATCAGTGTGGGGCTATTACTGATCGTAAGCTTTACTGATGTTATTTGTTCGCTTGGAAAAATACCGCTCTTTGGAATGAGCACATTAAGGCTAAAATTGCAGAGAAAACCCTATTACAACTTTATTGCTGGCAAATTGGAACCAAACCTTGTCTGTATATCAATTACTTAGAGTTACCACAGAGATAAATCCTTTTTTTTGTATAGGCTCAATCTTCAAGACAGTGATGAGAAAACTCCTTATTATACCCTACCAACATCACTAGGTTTTCTTAGCAATTTCAAGAAATTGACAATTAAGTTCTTTTTATTAGGTTCCAAAAGCTGTTAAGTCAAACACAAATCTATCATAAGGCTTGTAACAGCATGTTATTTAGGCACATTTCAATGTTTCACTCTTTCATTATCCACCTACCCAAACCCTAATCAAAAGTTCTCATAAAGCAGAGTTTTGAGTTCTCTCATCTAAAGGCTCAGATAAATTTAGAGCAAGTGAGTTCTCATATCTTTTATCTGGTATGACCATTAAGTTAGTAGAAATATTATTTAGAAGACTTTGGATACTAATGCAGTTGTTCACAAGATCATTAATGCTGGGCAACACACTCCTGTGTAATTGCACAGAATAGTTAAAGCATATGCTACAAAGTCCATCAAATGTTAGTATAAATTCATCTATTTTTATGTGCCTTGTTACTCGATATAGTTTCCTTTAAGAAAAATAACGACTCTATAAAGGACAACGGATAAGGGAAATTGTACAGATCCCAGAGCTGCAACAATGAAATGAGCTGTACTGTTTGTTCCCTGAGCCAAGAGAAGTTAAACTCTTTGTAGAAATTATGTTATTAAGTCTCCAGGAGGAGTAAAGAGTTAGTTCTTGCATATAGGAAAAGCACAACAGAGAGCCAAACAGGTCAAACACTAAGACAGCACTTGTGTGACATCCCAGCCAGACATACAGTGCCTGAGAAAAAGGGGGGAAAAGGGGGAACAAAAGGCACACCATTCTGATGAATAACTATGGCTAGTCACTAGCATTTTGATAATTCTTTAATATTCACACTTCACAGTAGCATAAGAAATGTTAAAACAGAGGCTTATGTTCTGTATCTGGTAATGTATGACCCAAACATATTAATAAGGGAATTCTATGTTCTTTCTCCTGACTGTTCCACTATTCATAAGAAAGTAGAAAAAATTTTTGTACTCTTCTGGTTTATCCCCACAAACAGACGAATAGGCTTGTTCTTGTTTGAATAAGAAGAGCAATGTGCTATAAAAATATATAGATGTGAATGTTAAAAATGATAAGTAGATATCTTAAAACTAAATAGCAGCTAAAGATATCTTAAAATAAATTAACACGTTGCAAGACAGAAAATATGAGTAAAAGTAGTTGTGCATGGGCAGCAATGCAAAAAGACTCAGAAGTTGCCACCGACTTTGTGTTCATTTTTTTTTTTTCTTTCAATAGCTGGCTTCATGCACAGCCATCCCAATTCATTCTATAACATCCTGACTGGTTGGTCACAGGCTAACGACATTTGAAGAGGGAGAAGGTCAAAGCTATCATTACAGTGGTGACAGCCAATCACAGTGGAAAAAAAATAAGTTTTATTTATTACACTTAATATAAGAAACCTTTACTGTGGAATATAATTGTACTGTCACTACACACCAGAGATTTTTAATCCCCAATCATTTCAACATATTTTACAGTTCATTACCTTTTCAGTTAGATATTGCAGGAAAGACTCTCCTGAGTCTATACAAAAGCCTTGAAAATTCTACTATTTTTATTCTCATATTTCACTTACATGAAACACTAGATGATGAATTTCAGTGAAGAAAAATACACATTCTTCACGAGGTTAGTAAAGAATGAAGAAAGAAAAAAAGTTTCAAAATGTTATGTTAAAGTTTTAAAAAGATCTTACATTTTGTTTCTGAAGCCATAAAATCATAAAATATCTATAAGTAAGATGTTTATAAGAACTTGAGTATGGTACTATGACACATAGCATAGCATTGTTTTAGCTAAACAAGATGGACTACATATCTCCCCAATAACACACAGTGCTCTAACAAACAAATACAAAGTTATGTTGCCTCTAGGAGGAGATTACCTCTTATGATTCTCATAAGTTCTAATAAGTGTCACTGTGAAAAGGTAAGCAATTGTATCACTGTGAATTTTGTTCTGTAAAAATCTATCACATATGGTCATTTTTCACATAATATAGCTCCCAAGCCTTACTCTGTATTGACTAAATATAATCTAGACTTCATAACAAAAAAAATGACACTCTTGATGTTACGGAGAATGTCTAGTTAACTAAATCACAATGTGAAAATACAATCGTGTTCTCCTGTTTGTTTTGTTTTTAAATTGGTATGTTAGGCCCTGAAATACTAATTCAGAAAAGTATTTGTGCACATAGAGAGAGGTATGTTTTTCTCCAAGTTCTATTCTATTTATTATAATGTTCAACACAAATGGGCCAAAAAATAAATAAAAATTAAAAACCAAAAAAGATACAGCTAGAACTTTCCCCCAGTAGATTTCACTAGTATATCAAAAAGTAAATCTTAACGCATCATGTAACATCTTTCTAATGTATTTTATTTTGTTGCTTTTAAAAAAATTCTGTTTGCATTCTAATCAAATAGAAGTATGCCTCTTAAAGTGATGAAGAAGAAATGTAATTTGGGACATCAGAACAATATGCTTGATGAAAGAAAGCACACAGCCAATTGCCTTATTTTATTTTATTTTTTGTGAGTCATGGAATTTGTAAACATTGTAGAATGAAAGTAATGTGGTCTGAATCTGGAGTCTACCTGAATTGACCCTTATTCTAATAATTTCCTTGACAAGAAGATATGTGGAAACAAAAATATTTAAAATTCTGGTAGATACTAAAAGATACCTAGTACTAGTAAACTAGGAAAAAATAAAGATGAAATGAACAGCTCTCAATCTGAAATAGCAAATTTGAAAACATATAGAAAAAAAACCACACATGTAAATCAAACAAGAAATGTAATCAGCAATCATGAAATGTAAGCGTTCATTAGGCCTGGAGGGGAAGACGTACGAGGAACGGCTGAGGGCACTGGGCCTGTTCAGCCTGGAGAAGAGGAGGCTGAGGGGAGACCTCATCGCAGTCTACAACTTCCTCGTAAGGGGGTGTCGAGAGGCAGGAGACCTTTTCTCCATTAACACCAGCGACAGGACCCGCGGGAGCGGAGTTAAGCTGAGGCAGGGGAAGTTTAGGCTGGACATCAGGAAGGGGTTCTTCACAGAGAGAGTGGTTGCACACTGGAACAGGCTCCCCAGGGAAGTGGTCACTGCACCGAGCCTGACTGAATTTAAGAAGCAATTGGACTGTGCACTTAGTCACATGGTCTGAACTTTTGGGTAGACCTGTGCGGTGTCAAGAGTTGGACTTGATGATCCTTAAGGGTCCCTTCCAACTCAGGATATTCTATGATTCTATGATTCTATGATTATTTTCTACTACATTTTCTTCAAAGCCAGCAAAAGCAAAATCGGTAGAATTTATGCTAATACAAAACAGATGCAATACAATACAAAAACATGTCCTACACTTTGAAGAATCAAACCAGAAATCTTATGTTTGGAAGAACCAGCCACCCCACAAAACAATATTCTGGAAAAAAATACATCAGAATACAGCTTGCCTGGCAACCTTGATTTATCATAAAAAAAATCTGCAGTGGTATCCTGTTAGAAATAATTTGCTGTTCTCTTTGGCAGTGGAAGGGCTGGCACTATTTTGCCATTGAGCTTTGACACTGATTTCACAGAGCCTGAAGTTTACTAACTGATCATTCACATTGGGAATCAGTTCTTGAGCAGAAACTGTTTGGGATGCTCAGCACTGAAGACAAAATAAGTAGAATTTTGGGTACTGGAAGACTCAGCAGAAATATGAGGTCCATAATAACAGTAACAGCTAACTGAGTCAAGGCCCATGAGCAATGCCCATAGATCTTAAAAAAACTCCAACTTGAATTCAATAATAATTTCCAGTGATGATATTCCATAGTTATACTGATGCAAATACAACGCAGCTAGAGTAATCTAAATGTAAACTCCCCAGCCTGAGGCTTTAACTAAAATTCATTGACTACAACAGAGGGCTTATTCACCTGCACCTGGCTGGTATGATACAAACCATCAATGCCTAAAATGTTGGTAAAATTTTACTTAATCAGCAGAATGATGATTGAGGAAGTAGTCTAGGTTGAGGAGTTTGAAAGGCAGTTAAGAAGGTTTTGCATTTAATTCTCAAAATATTTCTACAAGGCTCTAATACAAGAGAATAAAAGTATGAAGTAACACAGTGCTGAGAAGACAAGCACAGATTTGTCATGAGTAGAAATTTAAGGCAGACTTCACCTCATTGAATTCCCAGTTCTTTTTTCAGGGGAAATAAGGCTTCCAGCTGTCAAGTGAGATCAGCTAGAGCCTTTTGTTTAGCTCTGTTCACCTGGAGTTCACTCACCTAAAATACAGAATTTTTCACCTCCATGTCTACAAACAGAATGGTATATAGGACAAGCAATTGGACATCCAGTTACCCACACCTATCAAAGATTAAGGAAAACTTTTTTTTTTTCCCCTGCAAAAGATGAGGCTAGGTGATGCTGAAAAGAGGTTTTCACCTTTTTTCATAGTACAAGTAGCACAGGCTTTATCAGCTTGAACTCATCTCAGAAACGAGACTGTCTGGCACTGAAGGATGTCACAAAGTCCAACATACATACACAACCAAGTATTAGACCTTAGGATTTGGATAAAGAATGGTAGGTTTTGAGCTCTAGAGAAGAGGGAGAGATGCCTGGAGCTGTGCAGACCTGTTTCTTTTATTTTAAAATAATACTGGGCCATAAAAACACATGTGGATATTTGTATCTGCAACTGGACATAATTCATGTCAGGAGTGCATGACAGTGTATGAATATGCTATATATCATAAACAAGGTTATATACAAAAGTTGAATTCTGGCATTCACTTCTGTATCTGTCTTTTCTCGTGCCTTAAAGTTTAATCCATTTTAGAATCCTAGCATCTACTTATGCATGTGCATCAGTATTTTTTAGTAACTTAAATAATGTTCCTAAACTAGGAGGGAAGTCATCTGACCATAATTTCAAGAAGACAAGCTTAATTTAGAAAACTTTTTCATAGAGAACTTCTCTATGAGTTTTTTTTGTTTGTTTGAATGACAGGACAAGATATATAATCTCTTTTTAGAAAAAGAAGTATCATTAGGATGTGCAAGTAACTGAGTATTATATAGTGGTGTGTTCTGATACGTGTATATCAGAACAAAGGAATGATTGGAAATGTGCAAGTTTCTGAAGGTACTATCCTTCTTGGAGCTGTGTAGACATTTTCTATTTATGGAATTAAAAGCACACTTAATATACATTTTCTGAAATTTGGCAGAGAGATGAACATTTCATAAAATTTGGTTAATATTTGTGAACTCTAAAATTGGTTGACTAAAATAAGTAAAAGAAATAGTAAAAGGAAACTAGTATTTTGACACCTATTTTATCTTCCCTTTCTCATTTCTACCAGTTGTTTTCCTTCTTTTATTCTCTCACTTATTGCCACTAATTTCAGACATCCCAAATTATAACAGCTGAAACATTGAGGAGCTTATACCTGAGTGAAAAGCTGGATCACGTGAAACTAGTTTAATAGCCAGACATATTTTAAAGTATGAAGGGACTATAAAAATATTCAATGCTTTTACTGAAAATCCTAGGATCAGTAGATAAATGCTAAACCCAGACTTATTTAAAACTTTAAAACTACTCTCATGTTGAATCAATATGCGTGTCTAGAACCTTGTTTAAGAAAACTATTCACCATGCAAAGTTTTAAATGCACAGTATCAAAGAATAATTTTTGACATTTTGATTCATACATGCTTATAAAGCTCCAAGACAACATGGTTTAATTATAAAACATATTTCTACTGCCTTAGTCATGCCAATTAAATTTGATTGGATACTTTCTTTATTCAACAAGCCCCTTTCATGTCATTTTAATTTACTGTCAAAGCAGCCTGAATATTGGAAACTAAATTATTTACTACAGCCCATAAGCCAATAATGTTCCATTTGTCTCGTACAGAGGGAGACTAGACTAACAAGATTATTAAGGACATTACTTGTAATAGCGAATGTCCTTCACTTTATTTGAGCTTCATGCTGTGCTTTCAGAGATCATACTTCAAAAGAGTTCCATTTCATTCCATCACAGAACCTCTGATATAAATTATTCTTTGCTAGCTTTGTAATACTCTGATCATACAGAAAGTGGACCCAATCTTTTTGCGCAAAAACAGAAGCTTCTCTTCTAAGATAACTACATAGTTTATTTGTGCTAAACACCTTTGATGCACTCCCTTGTGACAATAAGGCAGAACAGGCAGAAATCAGCTAAAATTTATCATACAGTGATAATATCTCAGAGATTTAACTCAAAAGTGCTTTGGTTTTCTTTGCAATGATTTCAAACCAAATTCTGCAATCTAAATGCATGTGGTTAAAATCAATCTTGTAATTTCTTAAAAACACCATGTAGGGAACGTAATAAACGTAATGCAGAACAGACTTCAGGAAACCAACAGATCTAGCATTTCACAAAAAAGAGACTTGAAAATAGAATACAAATTGTCTATAGATATGAGCATGCCATACAGGCTGATAAATTGATAAGGAATTACAAACACAATGAAAGACTGAAAAGATAATAAGCTGAGGAAGGTAATTCTTGCCCTAATTTTAGATCTGTTTTTTGCCTTTTTCTTATGTGTCACGTTCAGCAAGACTCTTAAGTCTTAACTCAAAGCAAATGAATAATCTTGTTTAAATCAATGGAATTTCTCATGTGTCTAAAGTTAAGCATATGTTTAAATTTTTCTTAATTGAGGAGATTTGTTACTTATGATATTGGAAAGTATTTCATAGAATCAAAAACTGCACAGGGAAGTAGAAAAGTTTTTGAAAAAATGAGTAGGAAAAAAACCTTCATCTTTACAAATAGGCAGCTAACATACATGTAAAAACTCCTCCAAGAACACTGGAAGAAATATAGATCATCCAGTAATTTCTCCATGCTCATGTACACACACAAGAAAAAGACCCAACCTTATATATATCATCTATATTGAATTTCAGTTAGAGCATTAATTGTGGTAAGCACATTATTTTTAAATCTAGCCTCTTCTTCAACACTATCTTAAGTCAGGATGTAAACTTAGAAGCTTATAATCATTTGTGTTGGAAAAGACCCTTAAGATTATCAAGTCCAATGGCCAACCTAACACCACCACATGTACCAGTAAGCCATGTCCCTAACCACCTCCAGGGTATTTAAATACTCCACCACTTCCAATGCCTGTTCCAATGCCTAACCACCCTTTCCCTGAAGAAAGACTCACTAAGTTATCTCCACTTGTGAAAACTTCAATTATGTGAGGTTTGCTGTTTTCATCTGTGTTAATTACTTTTTATATTGATGATGTAAATACTTCCTACAAGCTCATGACACGGATAACTGTGAAAAAGTAAGGGGGACAACAAAGATACAAATATCTTCATACCTGTCAAGAAAATGGTGCAATAATCAGATAGATTAAATTGTTAAAATCTTAAACATCTTGGAAACATTCACAAAAATTAGAGCCAAATATGTTTTTTAATTTAACCTACTAAGGAAGGATTTTCATCCATATTTCTGTATTCTGTTTAGTTTACCTATCAGGACATCCACTAGTTTGCTTTTAAATGACAATAAAACAAAAGAAAAAAAAATAAAGTCCCTGAATATGCAGAAATAAAAAGTAGGAAAAGACAGCAGCAATGTTTTCTTGACAAAAGCACTTCCTTATGATGGAGGAGGGCATAAGGTGATAATTTAGTGTTCCAGCACAGATTTACTGGATAATGGCCAAATATTTCAAAGCAAACACAGCTGTAATGTTTATGTTAAAAACAACAGGCTATGACAGCAGTCAGTCAGACATTCTGTATCCTTCAAGTACTGAAAATAAATTGTTTCTTTTCTCACAATAGAGAGATTGCTAAAGCAGAACATGACAGAAACCTCTGAAGAAATTGTGTCCTTATAAGAAGGATTTGTTATTTGCCTTTCTTTGAGTGCTTTTTAAAGACAATCTCATTCAATAAAATCACTTAATGATTTTAATGTGATTTGTAGAACTGAAACTTGGAAATAATGCCACTAATAATGCTATTGCTATTAATGCAAAAAAAAAAAAAAAAGAATAAAGAGAAGTTTTAATTCCTTGTTTTCAAATACTACTTTAAGTATTATTTTTTTCCAAACTTGGATGGGAATTTTATATATTATACCTATAAACAGTGCACAAGAACAGTTACAATCTGCTCCTGACAACCGAGCAGAAATGTGCCTTTAAATGTGGGGACTTTGTCAAAGTGAGAATTCCAGAGATTGATTCTACGAAATCCGATATGACAAACAAACATTCTCTTTTATTCTTTATCTGGATATGTGACATTCCAATTTCAGATCATCTACCCTAGCACAAATTTACCAAGATATAACAAAATGAAAAATAACTCAGTGGCCCACATTAAAATATATATATATATATAAATAAATCTTACTGTAATTTTTATATGTTGGAAACATACTGTATGACTCTATTACACTTAAATTTTGCTTTCCTGTGAATGACCAAATATTTTTGTAAGGCTTACAGTGTAATTACCAAAAAGCAGAAAACTGAATAAGATAGAGAATTTTAAAAACCGTTCAGATCACAGATTTTATATTTTTAATTTTTAGGTTCCATTATCAACAGCTGCTAAATCTAGATACATTGGAACAACTTTGAAATTAAAAATATTCAAACTTGGTGGATTTTTGTTTCATGTATTTTGACAGAAGTGAAAGCAATGAGTATTCCTTTCAAACCTTTGAGAAAGAGCTATCTATCAGTTACCCCCACCAGACAAATATATTTTTTCCCAACTCACCCATAAAGATGAAAGAAAAATTAAGAAATGACTGAAAAACAAAACAAAAAACATCAGCTCCCTCCTCCTCCCTACCCCCCCAACTCCTCCAAAATTTGGAGGGTAAATCCCATAATGTCCATGCAATTTTGTATGAATCAACAGCATAGATTCAGAATGTTGAGCCGAGTTTAACAAAAGGTAATCCATATGTGCTTCCTGAATTGTCGCTTTGTCACTAATACTTTTTTAGCTTATGAACTAAAATGTATTAACGTATTAAATGTATTAATATATGCATATTCTATTTAAATATTGTATGCATGTATATTAAACATAGATGCTAAACATATAAACATATTAGCATATGCATCAGCATTATATAATATCAGCATTAATATAAACTACAAAAATATACTATAGCTAAAGTAGACATTAAGATTCTTTCCAGCAATTCTAGCCCTGGAAAAACATACATGTGTAGTAGATGAATCTAATCCCTAAATACCCAGGATACATATGAGCTGGAACTTCACTGAGGTAATTTTGAAAGCCCGTCTCGTGCAAAGCATATCCCAAACATATATTTCACATGGCCTACATGAAAAGATATGATTCTTTTTTCATATTCACGTAGATTCTTTGATAAATAGCAAAGCTGAAGTAAGTCAATAGTAAATTAGGCCTTGTAAAGCTCTATAGAAAGACGTTCAACAAGTTGTTTCATGTCACTTTTCTCGATTTATGTTATAGATATGTTTATATTAAAAGATAAAAAGGATGATTTTTTTAACATTTCTGTATAGAAAAATTATGTGCATAAACTGTTTTTTTTTGTTTTTTGTTTTTTTCTGATTGAACTTTATCCACCATGTTTCATTTTGACTGAAACAGTGAAATAACTAGCATGTTGCCTCTCTGAAGCCGAAAGCAATTTCCTTTTCTAATTTTAGTTATGCAAAGCCTATGGGCATCATCAGCATTTAGTAATTAGTTTTATAATTACTGCTGTTTTGCTCACTGTCATTCAATTTTTCTTACAACATGGTCTGGGATTGAAACATCCCACATCCACAGCTGTGTAAATTGCCATCCATTTATAAGACAAAAAAAGTAACGTTCAACATACATCATTATTCAGTCAAGAATGTGTTATTGGTACTTAGGTGATCTCTGCATACGTAAAGCTGCCCAGCAAAATACAAAGCAAAATGCAATTCAAATGCTTAATAAATGCTATATAAGGTATGAAAGCGTGGAGCATCTGAATCAGAAATTAAAAAATTTTCCATTAAATAACATTTCAGTCTATTAATGGTGCCTGTATCTGTTTCAAACATAATTCTTTTCATATTTTTATTTTTGCTTAAAGAAATATTCAGGTACTGAGCAGGAAAACAGTCAAATTCAGATTTACTGATACTGCAATTTGATAAGTATTCTTATAAGAACTGATAGTCTGACAACGAAATACAAAATCAACTACTCTAGAACTAAATAACGGTGTAGTCTCAATAAAGTTAGATATGGTATTACAAAATATTCTTCAACGTTTACCAGTTACCTTTATAAACCTTAAAAATACCAAAAAGGTTTTGGTATGACATTCATTTAAGCACCAAAATTTTTCTTGATGATGATTCTGGTCATATGTCCTTCTTCTATGGCAAAATTAAAGATTGGCTAGAATTCTTAGGGCAAATGAATTGTATTGTTTGGCAAACATATTTCAAAGCTGATAATTTTTTTTAATTTCTAATTTGAAACATATTGATTATGAGTTTTTATTAGCTGGAAACGTAATGGTCAACTAAGTGAAATATCTATATTTTTTTTTTCTTCTTAAAATAAGCATAATTTCTTCAAGTGAGAAAGAAGTGCCATATTTCCCAGGATAGGTCTGTTTTAAAATAAAACCATAGTAAGAATAAACCTCCCATGAGAGGTTCTGCCAGTGTCAGTTATCTACCTGGATGCTTACCTGTGAGAACATAGCCTCTCTCTTAGAGGGAAACGCCTTCCTTCAGCATAAGTTAGACCAGAGAGAACCAGTGCAAATGCTCAGAAAGTGAATATGGAATAGAACATCAGGAATGGGTTGACTGATATTTGTAATACCCTCCTTCCAACAGAAAGAGGAGACAAAATGATATAGTCCTTCTAATCTTATTCCATATAAGATTATATAAACTTTGTCTAAGTTAGTTCTGAGAAAACAGCTGCTAATAAACATAAAGATGTTGTAAACAAAGGGCAGGATAGTACTCGCCCCAATGAAGGGGGCAGGTAGAGAAAACTAAACTAAAACTAAAAAAAAAAAAAAAAAAAAAAAAAAGGCTGATTGCTTTCACAGATTTCTGCAGTAGTTCCCTCTATTTCCCTCTATTTGCAGTTCTGTGACATGGTCAGGAGTCTTGCATGTTTGGCTGAATGAATCAATGAAGGGAAGACTTCTTGTTATTCTTTTCATTGGACAAATCTTAGTTTGGAACATATTTAGTGAAAACACACAGCATTTAACGTGACCTGAGTCGGAAAATGTACAGGTTTCCCAAAGAGTAAAATATGAGACCCTTAAACAACTGTAGATAAATAAAAACAATGCTTTCCTCTAAGGATTATCTAGAGAGCATGAGACAAGAAGATCCTGAGTTAAGATATGGGCAGTCACAATTGGTTCTTTCTTATTGTTCCGCTTTAGTCTTTAGTCCTCTTTAATCTTGTTTACAGATTAGCAGTTGTAGTCTACTCCACGCCCACCCTCACTAATAATGTCTATAGCCTGCAAATTGCCTTTGCAATTGCTGCTACAAGAAGGCTGTAGACTCCTCTCACACGCTCTCACCAGCAAGTTCATGCCTGATGCATGATGTGAAGCTTGATGGGAGCTGCAACCCCACCAGCAGCCTCTCTGAAGGCCACAAAATGATAAGGGGGGAGGTGTGTCACAAAAATTCAAAAGGGGCTTAGCTCTGTCAGGAGGTCCCTGACAAAAGCAGGAGGTGTACTTTGAAAGACTGATACTACACACGGTGCCAACAACTAACTTCTTTCTGAAACTTTGTATCTCTCCTCAAACTGAACAAGGTTTTGTTTTTGTTGTTTCGGTTGTTTTTTTGGGATTGAAACCCAGTCCATGAGAGCCAGTATATGGAAAAATATCATCTCTGTCCTCCTTTGACAGGGCAACCCTGGTAATACATACAGACTGGGCGACGAGACGCTGGAGAGCCGCCCTGCAGAGAGGGATCTGGGGGTTGTGGTTGACAGCAAGTTGAATATGAGCCAGCAGTGTGCCCAGGCAGCCAGGAGGGCCAACCGTGTCCTGGGGTGCATCAAGCACGGCATTGCTACTCGGTCGAGGGAGGTGATTGTCCCACTCTACTCTGCACTGGTGCGGCCTCACCTTGAGTACTGTGTGCAGGTCTGGGCACCACAGTACAAAAAGGATGTAAAACTGTTGGAGAGTGTCCAGAGGAGAGTGACGAAGATGTTGAAGGGCTAGAGGGGAAGACATGAGAAGCAGCTGAGGTCACTGGGCCTGTTCAGCCTGGAGAAGAGGAGGCTGGGGGGTGAACCTCATCGCAGTCTACAACTTCCTCGCGAGGGGGAGTGGAGAAGCAGGTGACCTATTCTCCATAAACACCAGTGATAGGACCTGCGGGAATGGTGTTAAGCTGAGGCAGGGGAAGTTTAGGCTGGACATCAGGAGGAGGTTCTTCACTGAGAGGGTGGTTGCACACTGGAACAGGCTCCCTAATGAAGTAATCACTGCACCAAGGCTGTCTGAATTTAAAAAGTGATTGGGCTGTGCACTTAGTCACACGGTCTAAACCTTTGAGTAGACCTGTGCGGTGCCAGGAGCTGGACTTGATGATCCTTATGGGTCCCTTCCAGCTCGGGATAGTCTATGATTCTATGGTTTGTTCCTTGATGAAGGAACACAAAGGAACCATATAACATGCCACACTTTCATATAACATATCACACTTTCAGGAAACAAAACAAAACAAAAAAAAAAAAAACAGATCCAAACAAAATCTGTAAAATCACGACTTACATATTTGTGCCTCTGAAATTTTGGGTTCAGTTACTAAAACATACAGATGCAAATGCAAAGCTTTTTCATGTTTGAAATATGTAACGATACTTATTGAAATATTACAGGAAACACACGAATAAAATCAGTTTATTTCTAATAGAAGTAGTATTTTGTTCATTGACACACCATTCAAACTAGGTGAAAAGTATATTATACACTAAGCCTTCTACTTGTTTGAATGTCACAACATTACACAGTATTTCAAAAACACCTGCAAAATGTCCTCATCATATTTTGTTCAGGACACCATACTCCTGTACTAATATAAAGGAGTATTATTTATGACAAATACCTTTTAGAAGTTAGGGTAACTGATTAAAAGGAATACATTGAGGTACCTGTTGAGTCATGGGGACACAATTTGGTGGTGAAAGGCTGGGAGACGTGGTTGAATTGACTTCTCTGCATCCCTATCAGTGAGAGCTGCTTTTGGAATTCTACAAAAGGGTCTGAAAAATCCTCTCCCTGCTTTGGACAGACCCACAAATATTAAGAAGGGGGAAAAGATTATTCATATGGAAGAAATGTTGTCTGATGCATGGTGCAGATGACAATTTAGTAGCTGTAACATTGACTTGTTCTGTTAGCTTTTGAATAGACTCTGCAATAACATGTGCAAAGTATTTTGAGATCTTCAAATCTCCACATTTATCTCCAATAAACGTGAAGATGCAATATTGTAAATACCCAAAAGCTTCTTTATTTATAAAATATTCCTGGTCATATGTCTGTAAACTAATATCAGTCATGAAAATGGCATGAAAAACAGCACAAAAAGGTGTGAGAAATAGCATGACACAGATCTGATGCATCTTCAGAGAAAAGTTTCAGGGGAAAGCACTCCAACATTAGCAACATTCAGTGACTTTCAAAAATGTATTTCTTCTCATTTTGTCAGTGTCTATTAATCCCAACTATACTAGCAGTCAAAGGTTAAAAAAGGGAATAAATTACCATTATTGTCAATCATTACGTACAGAGAAATAATTAACTCAGTATGTTTATTTATCTACTTTTGCTACTTGATTAAATGAATGATTGATGGCAGGTTCCTTGCTTTTTCTTTTTTTGTCAGTATAAATGATCAGTATGAAACTAAACAGAGACATTAAAATGAAATCATTAGAAGCATAAAATATACTACAGATGGACTCAGATGATTTTAAATTTCTTGTAACCTCTACTGTAACTTATTTAACTTTCTTGTTAACTCCACTGTAACTTACTAAAACACATGAATATATACAAAGAAAAACTCTATTAATAGCAGAAATGACCTGTAAGCTGACATACCCAGCCAAATACTGAGTACCCTTATTTAGGTTTACCTTTTTTTTTTCTTTTAAATAGTTTTAAAAGTTCTGTGGAGGAGTTGTGCAAATGAATACAGTTATCCACTTTATCCTTTGACAACACAAAACCAACCATGTAGACAAAGAAGCCAAAGCACTCCAATTTTGGCTATTGTTACGAGTAATCCAACCCTAGCAAACAGTTTAGGGAAAGAAGACATGGCAAATACAGTTAAGGTAAATTGAAAAGTTGGGTAACACAAGATGAGGGAAGATAGTGACAGAGATAACAGTCAAATATGTCTTCAGTCTACCTGTAACAGCATATCAAGCAGAGCAGTGGTGAGTGCTGCTGTCTCAGAGCCACAGGTTTCCTTTCTGAAACACATGCTTCACAAACAAGAGCAGCAAGACTTCAAGTTCTGATATCACTTCATTTAATGTTGCATAGAATTGAAGTAGTCACCCCAAATTTTTGAGGGCAGACAAAATCCCATGCCTCTGAAGTGAGAGCTGAAGCACAAATGGAGGTTCTCCTGAGGTGTCCAAAAGACTGCTGTCTGGGTTAAAGTTGTAAAAAGAATGTAAGAACATTTTTGGAAAGTTAAGGGAATTGACCCAGGAGTCTGAGGAGACAGCTTTTGTACAGGACTAAAAAGAACGTAAAATATTTTTCTCCCAAAGCAATTCACAGAAGGAAATGGCTGAGAGCCTGAAATCTGTGTCTGCTACTTTTAGAATTTACTTTTTGAGAATATGAACTAAAGGAAGTCACTGACAAAATCTGAAGCTTAGTTTATAATCATGAACCTGGGTCTGAAGAAGGCACTTTTCCTTGCAGACAAGGCTTATGTCTGTTTCCATTACAATAAAATGCTAGAGACAGCTGAACTGAAACCATGCAGATAGCCTGAGTTCACTTAGCTCTAATTTTGAACCAAGGGACGTATAGACTCAGAATGGCTTTTCTTCTAATTTCCATACAAATTTTGGTTTCAGTTAACATACTGTCTTTAAAAAGTGACTTCATTTTCCTTGCAAAGCCCTAACTTCTGTGCACCACAGGATTGTGAATGTGCGTCTGTGGGGGCAGATGCTTGTTTGGAGAGATCTTCTGGGTTGTGCAGGCAAGCCAACATTGTAGTTGTACCTCTTCTGGCCCATTCAATATCCCAACTATGAAAGCCTTGTTCCCCAAAAGATCACTTCCCCAATTTTACCTTGTGGTGCCCACTCTCTAAATTCAGTTCTCTCTACCACAGTCTATTCCTACTGAAATAACTCTGCTCTTGAGACAAACTACAGGTAACCTTCAGCATTCACAATTATTCCTGAGAATTTGCCTCTTGACATTGTTTAAACCTTTCCCAGAACCACTACAGTGAGAGACAAATAGATGTTAATTCCCAAAGTAAAAAAAACAAACAAACAAACAAAAAAACTATTTGTATTACACCAAAATGCACATTAAATATTTTGCTGAGATAAGCCAGAGAATATCACACTGGAATAGACGCTGGAATTTTTATTTCTGGCTCTCATGACACTGTTATTGAAATATTGTGTTCAGCTGTGGTTTTCTCCATTCTGAAAATCTTAGAAAATTGGATAGGACTCAAATAAGAACTACAAGAGTGATTAGACTTCTGAAAGTCATTCCCTATAGTGAAAGACTAAGAAAGCTCAATTTATTTAGTTACTGAAAAGAAGGTTAAGAGGATCACAATACCTACATGTGGAAGAGATTTCTGACAGTAGGCAGCTCATTAATCTAGTGAAAAAGGCATAACAAGATCCAGTGTTTGGAAGCTGAAGCTGAAATAAGACTACAAATGAGGCACACTTTTTTCACAGTGACAGTAATTAACCGTTGGAACAATCTGCCCAGGGATGTAGTTGATTCTTTATCATTTAAATGCTTTACATCAACATAAGATACCTTCTTAAGAGATAAACCTGTATCTCAAACAGATGCAGAAATTACTGGATGAGGTTTTGTCTTGAGTCTGCAAAGGGTCAGACTGGATGATTACCACAGCTGCTTAACATTGTACCTTAACAAAAAAAGTTCTGCAAGTGCTCTCCACTTCAAGAACCAATCACTTCATGACCATCATATCCTTTGTATGCAGTTCATTTCAAACTGAACAGAGCTTTCCCCCAAATTTTTCTTTTTGTTCAGCAGGTGAAAGACCAGCACTTTCAGGACACACATGGGCATCTTCAAAGATAATGCCTACACTGTATTCTCTGGCATCATCACTGCTAGAGACCAAAGAGCACCAAAGCTGCGAGTGAGCACACACTGGAAAACTCTCTGAGCACTGGCTGTGCATAATACTTCTACCCAAGGAACATCTATGGGGGTGGCTCCAAGGCTAGTAATAGGTGAACTCAATATGCAGACCTTGTAAAAGACTTATCGTCTCAAGGCAGCCATGTGGCCTCTCAATTCAGCCATCTGCATGAAGACTGCAGTTCCTTTATGTCTTGTGAAGTTGTTGGAAAACAGCTACAAAAGCAAAATGTACAATGAGGCTGAGCGAGCCGTTACTTTTCCTCTCAGTTCCTTAGTAGTATATGTGAAGCTTGCCCATTAAGTCTTCAGGATAACAACAACAAAAAAAAAAAAAAAAAAAAAAAAACAGGAGGGAAAAAGGATAGAAACTAGAAGGTACAGAGAGCCAGACATAAAGCTAGAGTTTATACACAAAATAAGGAGAAAACTAAACTTCCCATTTCTACCAACTACAGGAAGGGACAGAAATAAATATTTAAAATGTCAAAAAAAAAAGAAAAATTATGCATCATTCAGAAAATGTTGTTAGGGTGGAAGCCCACAGAAAATCACACCTGGACACTTGTCACAGGCTTCTGTGGACTTCTCATATCATATTTCTTAGAATATCTACTTACTTCCTATTTTTTTTTTTTGGTGACACTTGCCAATCAAGTCTTTAAAAAATAACGTAGGGATTATTTTTCAAGGTATACCTAGTTAAGACAATATAACACAGAGTTTTAATATGAAGCTGATTAAAAGTATTTCTCCTATTTGATTGCTTTGTTATCCAGCCTGAGTATATGTCCTAATAGTTATTCTGAAAACTATTCACAGAAATGGGTTAAATTTCCTGGTGAAATGCTCACTAATACAGTATTCTTGCAAAGGACATGAAGATGACCTTCTTGCTAAAGAACTGGACTCTTAATCTTAGGACATGGGAAGAGGGCTCTATTCCCTGCTCAACCACACGCTTCTCATGTGATACTGAGCAAGTCACTCTTGGCTGGCTTTGCAAATGTGCTCAGCAGCTGCTTCTTATGATCAGATTACCAAAGTGCTGAAATCTTTTGAAAATCTGGCTATTTATTTTGTTGCTGAATAGGATCAGAGATCTTTTGAAATCTGGCCCCAGTTGGGGTGCTGTGCTCTTTTGAAAAGCTAGCCCTAAATCTGTATATGCCTCAATTTCTCTATTAGCATTATCAGCGCTGTTCGGCTTCATCAAGAGGATGAGAAACAGCTGGCATACACAGCAATTCAAATTTGAAAGGGGATACATAAATGTAGAGTTGTTCTGATAGTTACAGAAATATCACATGTACTTAAAAAAAGCAAGGAAAAACCAGCTCCTGATCTTTCCTAAACTTCTACACAGTTGTGGTTTTCTATAAATTGTAAAGTGAGATAAAGTTGACAATATCATTCTGCTTGCTGTATGAAATGGTTGGGAATTCTCTGTATGCGTAAAAATGTGAACAAAAATATTCCTCCATCTTCTTTTTATGAATATGCATTTAATGACTTTCCAGATGATGAAATAAGACATGGAATTTTGTACTTAAATGTGGCACCACCCCATGCAAAGCAAAGCAAAAACAGTTTTTATATAATACAAATAGAATGCAGTGACAACACATGCATGCTTGTGCAGATGCACTGGGCTAACTGTGTAAAAATTATAGGGACTGACATGCTCAAGCACTGAAATTAAGGTAAACGTTTTGTAACAGCTCCAATTATGAAGATGACTGTAGCACAACTGGAGTTAAGTAGTTTATTAGGGATTTGCTTTTCTTTCCTTCCTTAGAAACAGGAATCACAGTATGACTAATTTAAATGGATTTAAAAAGAAAAATATTCATCTTGGCTTGAAAGCCAGCAAACAAACAAAAAACATGTTTCTTAAAGGAGCTGAATATTTTATAGCCTCACCTAAGTTCCCAGTGGTATGGAGATTCCTATTTTGCTCAGCCTCAGAGAGATGTAGAGGCTTACATGTTCTCTAAATTGTAAGCTCTCTATGAAGGGTGTTCTTTAATTACAGACAGCTAATGAAAACAGTTTTTACTGATCTCTCTAATGTCCTGGGAAAGTCTTTACTATGGATTCATTGTATTCTACTTTATATCCCTGATTGAAATGGGAGACCACAAGAGCATAGGGATTTGGTGGAAACTCGATTTCCTTCCTCCATCTTCAAAGAGAAGAGCTGCAGAAATTAGGCTGCGTTGATATTGTGGTCAAGCATTGGTTAGACTGTGGTTATACTTGCATTTTATATAGATATAAAATAACTGCACTTTGGTTTTGAAATTCTACCTTGAATACCTAAATCTTGCTCTGTTGACCACAGGTATCTAACACAGCTATTACACAAAAATTAAGAGCTATTATTAAATCCATCTACTTTAAACTTCATTTCCACAGCTCCATTATTTATGCCAAATATTTAGACAGTCACTTTAGAAAATACTAATAAATATATAATTGTAAGCATATGAGATGTAAAACACAGATTTGCTCTTTCCATTAGAAATAGTTTTTCTTTCATTTGAGACAAAATATTTGAGTCATAACTGTTGACCTGTAATGTGGCGTGATGTAACTCTGGTAAAAAAAAATAAATAAAATAAATGAGTAAATAAAAATTTAAATAGCCTATTCATAATAAAAACATCTTTTTTTTTTTTTTTTTTTTGCATGTATGTGTACATGTTTAAGGACTGCTACATTCATTATCAGGTGGTTAATCTATTTCTTCTTCTTTTTATACAGATGCATTTATTATCACCCTCAATGATTTCAATGAGATCTAAAGAAAGAATTAACTTCACTGGAAGTATGTGGTAGGAGTTCAGATGACCCAGAAATCCAGTAAACTACATTAATAAAAGAAAGGTATTGCTAAACTTTATTGAAGTTAGCAGGACTTTAAGCATGTTCTTACATTCTTTGCTCAGCTGAGGAGATTCAGGTATGATGCCTATACTGAAACGTTTAAATCCAACCATAAGATCCGATTCTTCAACCACTTACAAAATGGATCACTACAATATAATCTTTACAGAGACTCTGTTCAAACCACTCTTCACAGCAAAGTCACTTGTCTTCTGTTCAAAATAGGACAAATGAAAAGACAAAGAACACTTTTGTCATATAACCCTACAGATAGCAACAGCCTTTTTTCATTTTACATATCAAAACTACAGCAATGATTACTTTTTGTCTGTTTCTGATTAGTATAAGCAAAAAGCAGAACAAGCATTTTTGGCAAACCAGATTTATTGCACATCTGTAATTGGCTAACCCCATCATGTGCATTATTTGAAAAAGTTATGTAGACTGTACATATTATTTAAGATATTCATGCTTCTAAAAAAGACCACCTGGAGCTAACCCATGCAACATAAAACATGAACGTAAAATCATATGGAAATATTTTATTAAGGGTTTTGGAAAAGCAGACTGTTGTGGTATCAACCTTTACACAAATTTCTTCTGGATGAGTAATTAACTCTCCTTAACAATACACATGATCATAAAATGAAATTAAGAAATTAACTTGTTTTTAAATTGAAAGTTCTCCCTGTCTGGTTTTACTATAATCACCAAAGTTGCAACCCATGCAACTGTCAATAAAATTCTCCTCCTGATGTATTTTCAGTCCACTGCTGAAGGCCATGCTCTTGTGAAAACCCACTCAGCCCATACTGTCAATATTCCCAGCCATGAATTAGAATTAAAATACTATCTTTCCACAAGAATGAGAAAATTACATGAATTTTGAATGATAGAGTGGATGACTGTCCATAGACATGCATATTGAAGGATGGAAGACTGAAGCAGTTATTTTTTATTATTATTTTCTTCTGGTGGGTTTTCATGAGTTTTTCATTACCAAGACTGCCCTCAGAATTGAAGAACTGTAGCTGCAAACACAGTGATAATTGAAGGAATACAAAATGGAAGAGTCAACACTGAAACTGAAAAGAGGAAATAAAAACTGGCCAAGAAAAATAAACTGAATAAATTATAAATTTAAAAATAAATTAATTGTATTAAAAGAACAAAGAAAATGCAAAAATGGCCAAACCAATGTAGAAGAAGAGAAAACAGAAGATGAATTTTAGTACAATAGAATGGAAATAAAATAGCAGCTTCAAGTAACAGAAAAAACATTAAAGTCACCTGTTCTGTTTTCTTGCTCATAAAAACAATTACTGTTTGGTTGTTTTGCTATTTAATTGTTAAGTTGTAAGGTGGAGTTCTAGCAATAAACAACTCTTCCAGGCACTGACATCTGATTGACAACATTTTAGAAAGAGCATTAATTTGTTACCAGCAGTAAATGTTTTGCGTCTCCATACAAGTGATGGATAGAACTTTTTATGACACAAATAAAGCACCATCAGAAACTAAATCATTCTATCATTTCTGCTAGCTCTTCAAGTATCAGGTAGGTTCTTTTTTCCTCATTTAAAAAACAAAACAAAACAAAAAAACCTGAAAAGTGCTTTTCACATTATTCCTGTTCTGCATCACAAGAAAACCAAAACATTTCCAAGTCTTGTAAAAAAAATTAACTACAAAGCAACAGCCACTATCCTGGATTTAGGATAGTCAGTATGAAAATGACTAGTATGATTATAAGACTAAAGAACAATTTATTTTTCTATTTCGTTGTGCTGGAAAAAAAAAAAAAAAAAAAAAAAAAGGAGGTTTGATTTACTAAGTTCCACGGATGATCATTGTCGATGATCTTTTGATCAAACATCATTGTAATTTGCAAATTTTAAATCAGCAGCCATATTTACTGCCAGATTATTGCTGATCATGTCCAGAGCAGTTTCTGAAGAAATCCACAGAAGCTCCTTTGTTAATAGTACCTTTCTTTTAGATCTGCTTTCCAGGATCAGTTATAACTGATGGCAAGGTGTGATCTGCCAATATAATATTCCACTATTTTAAAACTAAATTCTTATGAACCAGTAAATTAAATGCCTTAAAATATTTCACTATAGACTGTATATCTTTGTTAATTGACTAGCAACCTCAGAGAATTAGGCTTTGTTTTACAAAAACTACTTTTCACTTATCCATGTTTATTGAAAAAAATGTAATTTTACCCTTACCTTTTCCTTAATTTCCCCAGTAGTATGTCTATAACTGATGACAGACTAGCTAATCTTCATTTACCCATGTCTCTCCACTGGCACCTTCAGAACTCATGTCATTCCAGTTTTTCTTTTAAAACTTTTCCCCTTGCAATCTTATCTATCTACAACTTCCATGACATGAAAGAGATGCATTTAAAATTAATTTAGTGGGACAAATATATTTTCAGGGTTTTTAGAGCCCTTTGATATAAGTTATCCCAGGTCATTTGATTTATTCAAGATTAGCTCTCCTGGATGCCACCAACTGTTTTTCAGTTAACGAACAGTTTTGTACAGTACTGACAAACAGTATAGTATGAACTGTTTATCATCTGATTTTGTTTCCAATCCGTTAGGACATTTATCTGTCTTGGAAATGTGGTACTTCAAGATGAGTTGTCCACAAAGATTCCTTGTAATAACATACATATGGGATAGGCCATGTTTTGTGCAGCAGTGCGCGTTGGGTCTGCAGGGACTAAGCTATAAACAAAGGCACATTTTCCACTGCTGCTCATGTTATTAGCAAAATTTTCTACGTTGGAATCTCCATTGGTAAAAATAAAATAAAATAAAATAAAATAAAATAAAATAAAATAAAATAAAATAAAATAAAATAAAATAAAATAAAATAAAATAAAATAAAATAAAATAAAATAAAATAAAATAAAATAAAATAAAATAAAATAAAATAAAATAGTCAGGATGTCAGAACTGTATGAACATAGAGCTTATCTCAAAAAAATATATTATCATGTATCTATGATAAAGAACTACCAAACCCAAGGAGATCTGAATACTTTCAGTTGTTTTACTGATATGCTGGGCAATGGAACCCCCTTTCATTTTTCATGTTTCCTCTTTTCTTTGTCAACTTCCTGCACCTTAGATATTCCAATTTATCTTAATTTCTATATATTCCCCTTTTATTCCCAAAGTTTTACATAAATACACATAGATGTGTTTATTATTGCATTCAATTTCATTCTGAAAAATTATGCCATTTTATAATTTTCAGGTGCCTAGAAAACCATCACTTCATGTTTTTCCTGTAAGAGTTCTAGTAAACTTCTATTCTAATTTCTCTATCTAAATTTTTCCTCACAATCAATTTCACATATAAGTTACGCCATTAGACAATTAGTCCCTCCAAAGCACTGAGTATATTGGTTGGCACCCTACTCCATTTGCAGAGATTGAAAGCAATCAGGTCATGATCACTTGTCACTAGGCAACCACCAAGTCCGAGTCCAGTATTCAATTCATCTTATCTATCACAATGAGATTCAAACAGAGCTACCTCATTTTGGGTTCCATATCTTTCATACTAGAAAACCATCAATAATTCTCACAAAGAACATTATCTTTTTACCGCTGACTGCCTGAAATTTCCAGCACTCACTTTCTACATTTAAACATCACCTAATAGACTTTTTATTTAATCTTTGTAATAGGCGATTAAACAACTTACCACAACCGCACTACCGCTATGACCAAATAAACAGGTTTAGAATGGGTAGATAATACATTTAAAATCAGTGTTTGATACTTCTACACAGCCAAAGCACTGTATAGCAGCTTTTGCATCAAGAGGAATCAGATTTTCCTATCAATAAGAAAAATGCCTGCAAGATATGGAGTAATAAATTACAACACTATCAAGGATTCTCCAGCACAACAGCAGAAGTTCCATGTGAAGCTGGACAGCCAGATTTAGAGGCCCTTTTCACGACAAACAATATTGCCAAATCATGTGTTAAAATATATTTGCTGTGCCATCTGAATGATCTTTTCCTGTCTGACAGTGAAAAACAGCGTCTCAGACCAAAAACGTTGAGGTAGAAAGTTTATTTCTTCACCTCTATGGATAGTTTCCCTGAGAAGGAAGTGCATGGCAGCTCAGAAAGGAAGGTGATCTCAGAGGAAAGTTTATCAGTTTGTGAGGTTTAGCAGCAGAAGGCTTGTACTGTCTTGCTTCTCCTACCCAGGAGACAACATTTAAAATGTAAGAGGTGACAAGAGATAATATTACTTAATCACTCACAATAAGATGATTCAGAAGGGAACTATTTATTTACCTCTTAAAAATGTGTACTTATCTAGCATAAAAAGTATTATAAAAAGTTATTTAAATTAATGAAGGTAATCCTACTTTACATTTAGGATAACTAGTACCATGCTTTCCAATTATTATTATTGCTTATTTTCTTTCCCAGAGAATTCAAAGCACAAAGCACAAGACTCAACCCCAAGTTCCACAGTATGCTAAAACAAAGTTCATTTTTAACCTATACTTTTATACTTTGTTTGCACTGATAACTGACCCTTTGAAAAGCACGATAGTTTGAAGGAAATGTGCAACTTTTTTTAAAGTATGTGTGTTCTTCTGGTGATTGTCAAAAGATTTTTCATTTTCTCACCAATGCAGAGTTGAAGTGACATTGAATGCTTTATTACAGGTAACACTTCAGAGTCATATTTAGTTATAAGACAAGAGCAATATAGAAAAATACTTTAGTCCTCCACAAACTTTTGACAACATCTGATTTCTTTTCATATGCCAATGTATTAATTTCAGAACACAGATGTGTAAAGCTACTTGATTTCAGAGCATGTAATGCTAAAAGAAGAGATAGCTAAAGTAAAAGTGACATGCCAGTCGGTATTGTTTACTGAAGTCCTTTTCACTCCTCACCTACAATCTCATTCACCTCATCTTCTCTCAAGACAGAAGATAAGCAAGATTAGGTAAAATAATTTTTGTCTTAAACAAAATAAAGCACAATAAAACCATTTAAAACTTGAGATTGCAGATAACCTCTTAATTACTTTTTTTCATTCAAAGAAAAGACGCCTAAATTTGTCTCACACACTCTTAGTTTCCATGTCATATTCTTCAGCAGGAAATTATACTCATGGCCTTGCACAAACAATTGCATTTCCAAAGACAAAAATAACCACAGTTTACTAAAAAAAGAATAAAAATCATTATAGCAAGTTTCCAAAAGGGTTTACAGAATTAGGCAGAGACTACTGCATTGACTGCTGCTTCAAAAGAAACAGAAATGGCAAGTGCTAACAACTGTGTTCAAGACGAAGAGTCAGGAGCCTTCCTTTTACAGTGATGGTGATCCTAATTTAGAACTAGGGTCCAAAGCTCGCCCGGAAAGGAGTTACATGGTATGACTTCACTTCAGCCACAGACATTCCACACATCACAGAACATAACAGCACCTTACACTTCCTTCTCTCCCTTTCTTTCTTGACTTGGAAAAAAAAATATAGCTTGGTGAAAACAAATCACATAGTGAAAAAGAATATAAAAATATAAGGTCAGGTAATCAAAACACATGAGAGGCCTTCAAGTGACATGCCACCTAAGACACCACTACTGTCTGAACACACAGTAAGTGCTATAAGAATTCTTCCATTCTCAGATCAGAGTTTTCAGCAGAGTCACTCAGTGAAAAAACAAAAAGCTTAGTATTTCATTTACTTTTCTCCTCAGAATATTTCCCTTAAATACCGGGAGTCAAAAAAAGGCTTCAGGAGGGTTGGAAATAAAGAGAAATAGTACTGTAATTCATAACATACTGTATGTACTATGCAAAGAATAACAATTTTATTCTTACTGACTCTAAATAACTTTTTGATTATTTTCTGCCCTATAGGAATTATGTCCTGATCTTTAAGAACTTTAATCTTTAAACTCATCTGCTGCAAATTGTGTATTTGTTTACAAGGTCTAATACTTCCTACATATAGAAGGCCTTAGACAATGCACCCAAAAAATTGACTGAAGTCTGCTGATGGAAGATTTATCCATTTTTAGCAAATGTCAAATCATTGGCTATTGCTTTTAAGATTAATAAAAAGATATAATGGTTTCTAGATAGCCTCTAAATAAAGATTACTATGAATGGAGAAATGATTTACCAATAGTCACCACAATGAGATTTCTTTAAAGGTTACAATCATCAGTTATTTAGCTGAAACACTGCTGAGAATGCCTGGTCATTTCTTGAATAATGCATCATGTTCGTTTTAGATTTGATCTGTATTATAACAATACGGACATTTCTTAAATAATGGAGAAAACTATCTGTTACTTCCCAATTGCTCAAGATATTCCCATGAAGTAATTGACTCTGAAAATATTATATGAAGTCACCAGAGTGTTCATTTGCAAGCAAAACTTGTAGTGATCACTACACAATAGGCATAAGAGAACCTACTCATCAGCCTTTATAGACTTTTAAGAAAAGCTGTGATAAATACAGGGCAGAGTAAAGGACCTTCCTGAAATACTCAATTAAAATGATTAAATTGCTGTACAGTACTGGGGAACAAATTTAAAACTAGGCTTTGAAATTTAATTATTAACATAAGCAGACCATCACATTGCAGGGGGATGGGGGGAGTAACACAGGGGAGCAGTTGCCTATGCAGCATAAGTACCTCTCATATAATTTTCCAAATACCTTTGAGTTTATTCAGGAGATTGCTTGGACTTGCACAAGGTGTAACATCCAGTGTTTCATTGTAGAATTATCAACTGTACTTCATATGAAGCTGCAAGCTATTTATATGAGCTTATCAATATGAACTTCTTTAAGGTCAGCAAAAGGCAACCTTAATAAACAAAAATTAATTTCTTTTGATGTAATTTCACAAATGTTTGATCAGAATGTGTAAACAGGTTTTCTGTGTAAAGAGAACTGGTGAAGTAATAAAGCATACCTGTACTGTACAGTTAAGCCTGCTTACAGTGAGTTCTTATACAATGGAATTATTAGTAATAATTATTTCACTAAACTGACAAAAAATAAAATCCTAATCAGCTTTAAAAAAAATCTACTTAAATAGAACAAAAATTAAAAATCCTTCTTTATCCCCCCCCACAGCCCTCATGCCTAGAAAAATGGGACCCATGTCATCAATGGATAGAGAGACGTTAACTGTTTACCTAGCTTTTTTATACAGAAAAACATGTTAATCTAGACCAGACTATTTATGCTTTTATCTAAGAATATCTTTTATCTAAGAATAAGGTTTTATTCTCCTTTTAAAGTATTTCCTTCATTACAATCCTTGCCCAAAAGGAAGCTTCAGTATTCATATATATATTCTTATTCCACAAAAGGATGATGAAAAACAGATCTCAGATACTTTTAAAACATACACAGAGACCTGCAGACATCAGACTTTCTGTAACACAAGGCAGCTTGTAGCAGCTCTGCGTGTCAGTTGGGTACAGGAATTTGGGAAGGAATTATTTGTTTTTACAGATCGATCATAGATCCTACAGCAAGGAGTCTACTTTATACTCGTCTTGAAGCATTGTTTAATTACCTGAGAGCAGAGTTTCATCCTGAAAACATTGGGAAGATTTGCATATTATATCAGAAGCCTGATGAACCATGTTGTACTTGTGCTCTGAATGATGTAATTATTACCTTTTTTCTTCATGAAGATTATATATGGCATGGCAGATAATATAAATGAAATATATGAAGTGACGCAAATATGTCCAGCTACTAAATCATCAGCCTCAAAGTCCTTTGGTTGTTGCCCTCCATGTCTACTGCCCTCCATCCACTGAAAATTATAACTTTGCTTAACTAATCTTGCTTCCTTTAAATAGAAGAGCAAGTAAAAGCTCTTTGCACTGCCACTACCAGTAACCCTTCACGGACAGTTGTAGTTTAATAAGGTTCTCTCACAGTAATTTAAAATACTTATTAGACAGCAAGATCACACTCTTCTATATACATAGCATGAATAAAAAACTACACAAAACATTCAGTTTATCCAAGTTACTAGAAGCACTAGTCAGTACCAACATGCATACAGCCTCTAAAAACAAATATCTGATTTTTCTATTAACAGACTTCTATGGCAACTCACGTCTAAAACATTTGTGGTCCAACAGCTTGTTTAAGCATGAAAAGAGAGTATTTAATATTGAAAATAGCATATTTTGGCTGAAGTCTTGATACATGCCTACAGGCTCAAAAGTCAAAAATAATTTCTGTACATGTTTAAAGATGATGAATAAAATCCTGGTCTCTGATCTGAAGATTTAAAAATTTGGATGTGATGTTCATGAACTGGGAGACATGATTCTGCCTTTAAGTTTTAGTGACAGAATTAAGAGATTGAGTTCTCAAATCAAGGAATAACACCATGTTCCTCTCAAATGCATTATTTTATAGAATATTAGAATAGGAAAAGTAACGCAATCATTGCTAAATAACTTTGAATTATTTAATCTTTTACCCAGAACACTTACAGCTGTAATACTTATATCAACAGGTTTCTTGTTAAATAAAAATAAATAAAATAAGAGGTTTATTTCACCTTCACATGGTGTCTTTCTCATGCAGACCTCAGATTTCCACATTTGTATCCCTTTAAAGGATTTGATATGCAGGGAAAGAAGAAAGGATGATGGTAAAAATTTCAATTTAGAGGTTACTAAAGGCTGCCATGTTTGATACAATACAACGTATTTACAGCATACCTTTTACTGATGTATTAGGTGGAGGTCCTTCCATTCTCAAGTTCCATGGAGGATCGCCTTGATTAGCAAAGTCCCTCATTTTCAGATAGCTAATTGTAAGTCGGATGATGGATGCCTTGTCAAGCTGGCTGGTAATGGCTGCAGGCAGCGGCAACAACTTTGCCAACTCATAGAATTCAAAATTCTCCTTTCCCCGGCGAGATCGAGCAGCATCTCGGGACTTTTCCTTCCTCAAAGCTTGTAAACTGAAGAAAATAAACAAAGTAGGGCATTCATCAATATTAGTTTTCTGTCACATTTAACCAATTTGCTTTTCCATTGCTGGTCTTCTATACAAATTACATTTTCAAAATGTTGTTGTGTATGGATGTACAGAATTCAGGATATATTTAATGGTACTCCAGTCTTTGAATAATTAAAACTAATGATAGTACTTGAGTTTTGGTTGTAGACACGCTATGTAATGACTATTAACTCATTTCAACAGCTTCTTCGGCTATCCTTCCTTTTTCTGATGCCAGTCACAAGAAAGAATTCCCAAGAACACAAGGTTTATCTACACAGATGCCATTGCTGCTGCTGACCCACTGTAACCCATTTTTGTCTACATGTGTACCAGATTCTGACTCTGGTGGGAAAGGACGCTAGAAACAGATGTCTGAAGTGATTGCCACCTCTGACAGGGGTTGCAGTGCAGGCAGCCAAGATGACCAAACAGGTTGTAAAGTAGCTTCTGAGTCACATAAGTTTACAGAAGTCTGGTGTTATAGTGTAAATCTGCTGGGATTTCAGGAAGGTATTCTTTATGAGCTGTTCAGCTGTCTTTTTGTGGGAACAGTAACCTTTGTCAGAGGTGTGAGAAAGCAGTTAATAGTTATGTGCTTCATGTTTCTGATTGTAATTAACTACCACATATGTCAGACTCCTAGACAACTTTTTGATCAGAAAAGACCTTCTGCCTTATGCTAAGGAGGTGGAAATGCAGAGACATTCATTTATTCCTGTTTTACCAATGTATCTCTTGCTACCACCCATATGCAAGCCCTAAAAGTAACAGTTTTTATTCCTGAGTTATTTAATTGGCATATAACTGCTGAACATGCCTTGGATCTTCAAGACTGCGGTCTTTTCCTGAAACTCAAAGTAAACTCAAAATTCAGTTTGTTTCAATATATAACACTACTTTACAAGGGAAAAGAAACTTTTCGTTTGAGGCAGAGGTTTGAGGCAGACAGAAATGTACAATACACTTCCCAGAAGACCTGAAGTCTATGTGCTGATGTTGGTGTCTGCCAATCACTGCATAAGGTAAGTAGAAACATTTCTAGTCTCTCACAAAGACTGTTTTTACTGTCTCATTTGATTCCTTGTTAGCTTGATGAAGTTACAAACACAAATCCATTAAGTAGGCACTGGTTTACAACAGAACTAAAATTCAATTAGTTTACAATGAAACAGCAAACACTGTGCTCTAGCTTCTACAATTGTCCCTGAAACCTTGGATTTCATCAATGCACAACATACAAAAAACATGACAGCGTGAGGTAGATCAGTAGAATTTAGGCATGTAAATCTAATACCATGATTCTGAGACTTCTATTTACCCATTTTTTTCTAAAATAGAGATGATTTAAACTACAAAGATTCTCTTATTTTAATATTCTTATCCACTTGCATTTTTATGACTGCCTCTGCCCAAGATAGACCTCACACTTGAAAGGGCAAATCAGCTAGGCCCTTAAAACACAAATGAAATCCCTCCCTCACACTGCCCTGAGAAAGATTAACAACTCATATTCCCTACACAGTTGTATTTAAAAAGACAGCCTAAGTAAAGAGTACAGATGGTAAGAGATCAGGATACCAGGAGGAAATGCCACCTCCTTAGCCACAGGCAAAGATGTTCTATTGAATCCCATAGTAAGGTACCTGCTTGTCTTCATGAAGTACCAGCAGCTACCTTCAGGTTTTGAAGTTAATTTCTAGGAGACAAATAATACTTCGGTGTTTTTGGAGATGCACCTGTCCAATTCTGAATTTTAAATATCTACCATCATAGATGTTAAAAATCCCTCAAGAAGGGCATTAAATATAGCCAGAATAATTATTTTACATATATACAGAAGCCTAGAAACTGCAGCTCTGTGAGGTGTGAACCATCCAATTAATTTCAGATACCCTATACAAATTAAATACACTAGTAACGTAAGAGAGATGCAGGCATGTATCTCTGCTCAGTATCTTGCAAGTGAAAACTTATTTTCAGGGTACAAGTAATGACAGTTACTCATCTGTCATCACATTTTATTCTCCAGAAGCCAAGTCTAAAGACCCCAAATTCCCTGATCAATTTGAGGAGTCCAGAAGAGTTAAGACTCTAGATCTATTCTGAAAATCTTCACCAAGAGCCTTTGCTCCATACCATCCTTACACAGCACCTAATTATACCCCTGTGCATGAAGGGGACTTTTTAGAGATCCTTGGTAAAACATGTCAGAAACATTGCAGATCTCAGCAATTTCTGAAATTAAAGGGTGTTAGAAATTAAAAGGTGATAGATTATTTGGGCCTGGAGAGCAAGTCCTATGAGGAGCGGCTGAAGGAGCTGGGCTTGTTCAGCCTAGAGAAGAGGAGGCTCAGGGGTGACCTTATTGCTCTGTATAAGTACATTAAAGGAGGCTGTAGCGAGGTGGGGGTTGGCCTGTTCTCCCATGTGCCTCGTGACAGGACGAGGGGGAATGGGCTAAAGTTACGCCAGGGGAGTTTTAGGTTGGATGTTAGGAAGAATTTCTTTACTGAAAGGGTTGTGAGGCACTGGAACGGGCTGCCCAGGGAGGTGGTGGAGTCACCATCCCTGGAAGTCTTCAAAAGACGTTTAGATGTAGAGCTTAGGGATATGGTTTAGTGGGGACTGTTAGTGTTAGGTCAGAAGTTGGACTCGATGATCTTGAGGTCTCTTCCAACCTAGAAATTCTGTGATTCTGTGATTCCTTAGCAACACCAAAACCTGAATCCACATTTTACAAGTGCTATATAAGGTTCAGGAGATTGCTGAAACTGAATAACAAAGTTTAACTTATATAAACTTTTGACGCATTACTGGATTGTTAACAGTTTTGCAATAGAAGCCTGCAAGCTGAAGAGTAAGGCTACCTGTGTAAGTACACAGCATACTTTGAAAGCCACTTGTGTATGTTAAAACTAGTAGAATGAAATAAACTCCCGAAGTACAAATAATGGGGAGTCAATATAATATAGGCACAAAAACAACCCCTGAGAAACATTAATATCAGTAACATGTTTTTCCTCCTGGCCATTTGGTATGTTGTTGTTTGTGGAAGCTCCACCAAGACAGTCAAGTCAAGGAGTTCATAACTCTTGGTATCAGTGCATTATGCTAAGTTTAGAAACAATGTCTGGCAAAACACACATATAAATCTTAATTTCTATACTATGCAATTCTACCATAGAAACACTTGTAGCTTGGTTGCTGGGGTTATGCTGATACAATGGGTCCTTAATTTGGGAGTAGCAATTTCCTCAGCAGGAGGCAGGAAATCATTAGATATACCCTAACCATCTCTGGCACCTGTGATTTTGATAGGCAACATCAGCTTCATCATAAGATGCTCTTAACAGAGGAAAGTGCTGGCACTGAAAATACCAAGAAGATGCAATAAGAGAGGGATATGCAGCTCACAGCAAAAAGCTCTGATGTTGATACAGAGGGAAAACACATCTTGGGCCTCGTCACATGACATTGAGGTTAGAGGTGGTTCTGGTAACATAAATGAATTTGCTAGAGTACCAGGGTGCAGACACTTAGAAATTCCTGCAGGCCCTTTTACTAATAAGAATTAAGGTGAGAGAAACTTTACCTATGTTTATTACGTAGATTTCACATTCAGAAAACATCCAGAATACAAGTATTGCACGTGTCTTACACAAGGAGTAGTACTTAGATAAGGTCTCCCAACAGACAAGCAAATCTACATAAACTATCCACACTGCCAACAAGAAAATAACGAAGTGTGAAATATACCCAAGGGACACAAAGATTGCTCCCTTCTTGCTGTCTGTGGAGAAGGGGAAAGAGCTCAGATAATTGGAGAGTGCATCCCTGCACGATATCGAAGGATGATGTCATCATACAATGGTAAAAATTCATGCATTCCCCCTAAGAACGTACTTGTATAAGAATTTCCATAGAGTCCACTCAAGAAGACAGGTTTCCAGTTGCTAGCTTCTTGATAATTATGAGATGCAATAGCATATAAACAGAATATTTAATGACCAGAAAACTAATGCTATTTTGGATAGAAGGTTTCTACTCGGTGTGTGTGTATGTATATGTATGTATGTATGTATGTATATTTCCTTCTAGGACTTTTCTAGATGGACTGATATAAAGAGGATCTGCTTTTACAGATGAAAGGGTACAATAAATAATACTGTATAATTTTAAAATGTTGTACACAACATTTCTAAAGTAAGTTTTCTATTGAAGACATGATAATATGGTGTTGCATAAAAGTTTTATTGGTACTCATAACTCACTCATGATTTCATTGTGCTTGTGGTCATTCCAAGCTTAACCTGCTTCATATTTTATTCCACATCATTTTTATACATTTTATATTCATTAGCCTACATATGCATCCATACCTATGTGCACACCCCCAACCTCCACATCTGACAGATCATCTGTCAACTGAAAGATGGGACAAGGACAGCTCCTAATTTCTGTAGCATATAATGACAATTAAATATTACAAGATATCAACAGATGCACTGACCTACATTAGCAAGGATTTTTTAGCATATCAATACCTATGTGGTAAAAATCAGTGAAATAATTTAATTCCATGAGTTTGCATTTTGAATGAAAACAAGGCAATGGTTACGGTTACAGATAAATACATCTATCTGCAACTTCAAAATGCAGTCTGGAAGCAGTAGGCTTGCCCATAGTAGAAAAACACTTGGAGAGGTCGGTCTCCTCCCAGCTCAGGGTTTTACAGTGCCCAGGCTGAACCTGACATAAATGGAGATTGGACTGGGGGCAACAGCCATAAAACAAGGTTTGAGGGACAGGCTGCTGAGATACAGCTAGAATGGTTGAAGCCAACAGACAGCTTGTCCATACTGCGCCGTCACTGCTTTTGCTTGTCACTAACTACAAGCAGAAAGGTACTACATAAAGGATAGGCAGTATTTTTGCAGTTCTCTTGTATTTCTATAGTTCTATTGAAATCCTCCTTGACTTCAGGAGAAGCTTTACAAGTGCAAAAGTATACCAGAATAGAGCGCTTTTTGAAGTACTAAACAACATCATACTTGTTAATTCAGCTGTTATCGACCACTAGTGAATTTCTTAAGCCTCTAACAACAGTATGGATTAGCAGCAGCAAAACCAGATACAGTACAACAATAATACTTAGCAATATCTAATAATGCTTATAACAAGCTTTATAGACAATGAAGCAGTATGTCTGTGTAGTTTCATAATAGTATAGTCATTCAAATTCAAGGATCAAAAGGTCCACTATAAACATTCTCCAACTCTCCAAAGGCCTTTGTCAGATGCATGTTATATCCATTTCATAGAAAAGAAATCAGATCTGTGGAAACGATGTGCAACATTAGATCACACAATGTGTCTGTTGCAAAGAAAAAAAAAAAAAAGAGGACAAACCCAGCTTTATATTGCTTCTAATCTCTAGAAATAGTTTCAGTCATGTATATCCTTCTGTGTACAATGTTCCCCAAAATAAAGAATAAAAGAATCTCTACTTGCTATTGCATCTAGTTGTGGTATTACGTAAGGAAATAAAATTAGTTGTTCCTGAGCCCATAGTCGTGCATTTGTGCAATTCTGTGAGATACAATGGAAACATCCTTTTATTCTTACCTTGCGCAGTGTTAATGTTATTAGTGTCATACTTCAGATATTTTTATATCTAAAAGAATTTAGTTCTGCTCCCTTTTTTATTTTTAAACATAGCTAAATCTTTTCTCTATTTATATCGATACTTGTGATTCGTAGTAACCAAGTATGGTAATTTAACTAATAGGAATGTTTCTACATTCTGACCTACCACAGAAATAATATATATCACCTGTTCCCTCACTTCACCACATACTTGACAAGTACCTTTTCTTAAATTTCAAGCTTACCAATACAAACAAGAATGACAGTTGAGCCCATTTATTGGGACAGTTACATTGAAAACCTGATTCTTACTACCTGAGCAATTCATTCAGATATCATCTAAGTCCCCCTATAGATGCTCACCCATTGGCTATTTTCTGGGCTATAATAATCTGTTTTCATCAGATGAACGATATTTCATTGATATAACAGGATAATCACTCAGTATGAGAAATTGCAGGAATAGAACGGCATCAGTATCAAAATGACAAAATTATTTGGGATATCTGACTGCTAAAATAGCTATTCTTATGCTTTATTTTTTTTGGGGGGGGTTGTTTATAGTGACATCTTAGAAACAGTGTTTGACCCCTGTGAATATTCACCTGAACAGCAGTAAACATTTTCAAGACTCTAAAGAAAAGATTTAGACTAGAGTAAAGATGGAGAAAGTACAGCAGAGTAGTTTGCACTATGTAATTGCACATATCGCAGTTGAGAAGTCCAGTCTAGCAAGTCAAGCATCAGCATTAGTGGTTGCAGGAGTCTAAAGCCTTTTATTGTATTTTTTTTTTTTTATTGTTCTCTTTTTCTAAATGTTATGCTCTAAAGAGCTCACAAATATGCATGAAACTGGATATTTTTTCAGCATAGAAGCTACAAGTGAGTACAGAAGAGTGAAGGAAAAAAGCTAAATGTTCCTGCAGATGTGAATTAAGAAAAAAAGTTACCTTCAATTTTATAATACTGACTCAATTAGTTCTGAAAAACTGATGCTGAAAATATGTTAATATGTTTTCCTGTAATTTCTACACAGTATTTGTTATCTTTCTGGATTTTATTCTGAGACAACTTCTCAACTTGATGGTTTTCTTTCTTCCTTTTTCTTTTTTTTTTTTTTTTCTCCCTACTGTCCTATTCACAGACTTTTCACACAGATTTTTTCCTGAACTCAGAGTACAAGAATTTCAAGACTTATAAAAAACAGTTACACTGTTTAAAAGAGAAGAGTACTTTTGTGAGGGCAAAACCTCCAAAAAAGGAGGAAGGAGGAGAATCAAAGCCACATTAAATTTTACCTTCTTCTTTCTGTTTTTTAAAGCACATCTGAGAAGTCAGACAGGCAGATTTTTATGGATTTTTCCACTTGTTTGCTTAGGAGATCTGAACATTGCTCAGTCTCACTATTTATCAATTAATCTAGCATGCAGCCTCAAAGGAAAAAGGTCGACCTGTATTAAAAATTCATCCATCAAAAATTCATCAAAGACTTCAGCATTTTAACTCATGAACCTTTGAACACCTGCATACTTGTCAGATCTGTGGTCATAGTTAGCTGGAATCTATAGTTACTACAGTATCTATACTTGCTCTGACATGAGCTGCATGAGGAGGCTTTCAGGTGAAAGTGCAGTACATAATCTAGTGAGCCACACTGCTTTCTCAAACTGCTCTTTTCATCAAAAAAGGGATATCTGACATCTGACTAAGTACAAAGTCAGTCAAATCAGACCCTTTGAATGAGCAAACACTTTTCAGGGGAATTCATTTTTTCCACACCATAAACATCCCCATTCTTACATGGCAAAAAGTTTGCTAAAAATGTAAATGAAACCATTATCTGACATTATCATCAATGGCATACTGCACAAATTAGAGCCATTTAATGTTGTCCAAGAAAAATCAATGATTTCAGAAGACTTTCTTTAATGTGCGAAAAAAGCTGTATAGTATATGCTGGAAGTTAAAGCTGGAACCTTCAAGTTCAAGGTAAAAACTCTGCCGCTTAACTAATGCACTGCTCATAGCTGTCATCATTAATTTATGTTAGCCTCTGTAAACATCAAGAGTATAATAGGCCAATTTCACAACTAAATATAGATGCACATTTTGCCCTTATATAAATGGCAGATTGCTGCTGTAGATCATCACTGCAGCAACACGTCAGTAAAGATGCACTGTTTGATGGTCTGATGCTCACACAATATATAAAACCAGTTGTAATGGTTGTTTGGAAGCAAAGTGTAACATAGCAGCAAAATTTCATTTGTTCCACAAACTCAGGATATATTAAGCTTGGCTGACAAAGACTGTTTGATGTGCTAAATCAGTTTGACCTTCATTTTTGCTTTATATTTCTCATTTAACACATGAAATGACCATTATTTTTTCACTATAAGAAAATATCACAGAACTGGTTTCTATTAAAAAGGCTCCTTTCCTTGTAGGTGGCAAAAAAAATACATTTTCCAAATGTGTTTTAACAATTATTCTAAAATAATGTGCAACTTATGAAAAATAATACCTATATTAACCCAAGCTTTTTATAATATCAGTGAGACAAAGTTGTTTTGTAGGGGTTATGGTTAGATAAAAGATGTTTCTTTTATTTTATTTTCAGTATGTAAAACCGGTTCAAAGAAATGTATCTTTTTTTTTTTTTTTTTTTTTTTCAGGAAAAGGTGTGTGTATGTTTGAATTAATCATTAAATTGAATGTTTTTTATCTTCAATAAGCATCTTCGTTACATTTCAATATCAGGATTTACTTCCAATGTGATTCATTAGAACACAATAATAGGAACCTGGCAGCTTTGAGGATTACAAAACTCACCATGCTGCACAATGTTCTAAAAATGTACACTCACATAACAACAATTAAGTGAGTTGTAACACACCAGTTAAAACCCAAACTCCACAACCACAACACTTTGATCTTTTTTTTCTTATGTTGAACTAAGCAATTGCCAGCCTTATGATAATAGAGAAACTCCAGTTTTATCAAGCAATTTTGCAGCGCCCAATAAACAGTACTTTACCTTGGAGCAACTTGTACATTTCACACCTTAAATTTCTATTTACCAAATCAGCTAATCACTTCACAATTGAACTTCTCAGAACAAAAAATTATCAATTAAAGTGGTTGAAACTCCTGCAAATTATCATTTAGGAATGAAGTAATTGCTTTCATCAGGGCAGAAAAGCCCGCCAGAACAGAAATGTCACTTCAGATTAGTGTTCTCACTCCTGAAGCTATGGATGACACAGCTGATATAAGACTAAATGCCAAGACCAATCAATTGCTTTTGTGGCTCTGTTCTGAGCTGCTGTAAAAGGGGCCATTTTCTAGGATCTACTCTTCATTATAGTAAATGCTATCTCCTTGGTAACATAATTCCATTTCTCATAAATTCCGTCTGAGAGCATTGTCCTAACAATGGATGTTTGTGGAAAAGAATGCTGTTGGTTTAATGCAAAGAAATTAAGTGTGAACGGCTGTCAAAGTACTATAGTTTACTTGTTCTTAAACAGAAATTGAAGTCTTTACATTAAAAAAAAAAAAAAGGAATACTTTGGCGGAAATGAATGTTCTGAACAAGTGTAATATATTGCATTTGGAAGTGTTGTGCTTCTGATTGAGAGCATAGACTGTTTTTTTGTATACATATGTTCTGTCTATAGTGGACACGCTAGTTCCTAGTGCACATTTGTCAGTTTAAGAGAAAGTAGATAAACACTCCACTTATTTCACAGCAGTGCAGTTAGAAAATGTGAAACTGCTGAAGAAAACATGGTCTCATTATCATATGACATGCTATTTGTTAGCAGACTCATCTGTGTATAAAGGCCGCCTTTGAACTGAGCCCTTACTGGAAATATCTGTATTTCAATTTGTATTGTTCAGCTTCCTAAAATACTAAGAATCTGAGTTATGGTCTCCAATTAAAAGGATATCTAAGAAGCTAATTTGGTGGAACAGCAGCAATTTCCTGCACTGCTCTCCTCATGACTGAAGTTTAGAAACAAATTCAAGATTACAGATTTTCATTCAAAACAGGATGAAAAGTATTCCTCCCTCAATGAGCATAAGCAATTCCAATTAACAATAACAAGAGTTATGTGACAGGAGAATATATTACCAAATACGTAAAGAAGCAATTTATTCAGCATTAAGATGAAAATTGCAATTTTACCATGGTATTTCAATGGGTAACCAAAGAAAGATCACAGGTATGCTCTTACCAGGATTGTGAATGTAGCCCTGAATGCTAGCAATCTCACAAATATATGAAAAACAGCACCTATTACGTGTTGTGAGGAAGACAAGAGGACAGTAGAGACAGAATGTTACACAGCACATCTACCTGCCTGAAGTAAAAGCAGTACTTTTAATTGTAAAACTGGATAGCTCTAGCCCAGGTTCTCCAAATATGCTATCTCACATACCATATTAAACATGCTATAGTGCACATTGCAATTTAAATATGAGCTTTATACTTTGTACTAAGTAGCAGTTACTTCGTGAATAAGTCACTCTAGGAAATGAATAAACATACAAATTTCCAGTTTTACTCCTTTAGTAATTATAGTGAGTATGAACTTTAAGGAGGAGAACTCCAGGTTATGAGGTTTTGATTTGGTTCTGAATTAATGTTTTAAAGACTGAGTAAACATCTGTTATTTTCCTCAGCTACATCAAAACTATTGCGGAGAAATTTTTTTGCTGGAACTCTCCTATCAGCTGTGGACATTAGTTTCTATAGCATTATTTTACCAGTGGTAGCTCCAGTATAAAAACCGGTACTTTTTTTTTGTTGTTGTTGTTTTTATGGCATAAACTGTATTATCATAGGTAGTTTGTCTATACCATGAAGTTCTTCTACTGCCAAAAGGCCTAAGAGCACAATATTGCATTCAGACATCCCATGTTTGCTCTTCTACAGATGACCTAAATAGGGATTTTGTTAGAGTTGGCTGTGTTCTCTGTATCTATCCACTCCAATTTAGTTCCCAGAGCCAGGAAAAAAAGGCAAGAATTCTAACCTCTCTCTTTCAATGCTGTCAAATAAATAATCTCTAGGTAGTGTGTTCTCAATTACTGTAACATCAGGACCCATTCTAAAGAAAATAACATGCTTTATTTCCCTACATACTCTTATAATGATCTTCATCATCTCATAATTCCCTCCTTCCCATCCAAAAGTTATGCTTATGCTGATGGATATGCTGAAGATATCCAAGTTGTAGTTTCAAACTCCTGCTAATGGGAGTATTAGCAAGACCTCTTATGAAGAAGCTTTCAAGGGAAATAGAATGCACTGACACCGAAATCCAGAGGAGCTACTACATTTTGCAGACACAGAACTGAGCAATCTTAAAACTGCCAATACAGCTTCAACACAATAGACCCAATGATGAACCACATGGCCAAAATCACCTCTGAGTGCTAACATTTTTTCTACCTGGTACTCAATCAACCTAGTTTAAAAGTCCTTCCAAAAAGTCCATCTACAAAAATAAAAATATTAAAAAAAAATAAATAAATAGAAGCAACCACTACTCTGGGCTGGTGTACGGATACACCCACTGAGTAATCTGAGCAGTGTGTGTTCAGATTTGAATGCTTTGCCTTTGCAGTCTTAGGAAGACCCTGCTGCCTGTGCAAGTCTCCAGAAGCTCATCAATGGATTTATTGAAGCTTATTTTTCCAGCAGCATGAGTTCCACTCTGAGGTGTAGCATTAGCCGTAGAACCATTGCCTCAGTAGAGTATGAATGAGCTCCAAGGTCTTTTACTTCAAGGCTTCTGGCAAGAACACCAAACAGTTTAGTGTCAATTAATTTCAGTAGCACACAAGGCAGCAAGGCTTTTGCAAGTAGATGTCTCTTTCATAAACACAACTAGTAAAACAAATTATATTACTTCCTATATATTCCAAGACAGGCTACAGTCTCCATGGAGTTCCCTTGCAGAAGGGACTATATTTACTTTTTGTTTATCCCTCTGGGAAAAGTGGCAGCTCTGTAACTATCCAGTAAACACCAGTGAAAAGCTTAAACTGGGCTGGGGAGGAGAACAAGCCACAAAACATTAATTCAAACAGGAGAAAAAAAAAAAAAAAAAAAGCCCTCAATTTTCAATCCAGTCACCTGTTTTTTTCCAAGTCTAAACTGATAGCTTAGACAACAGCAGTAGGTTACAGCAGGATATGCAGTTTTTAGAAACAGAAACAGATAGATGTGTACGTTTGGCCATAGAATGAAGACAGAAAAAAATCCATAGTTCTTCCATAAATCAGAATTAACATTCATTTTCCTAGGCTGGCTTCCCACATCCTACTTTCATCTTAATGGAATTATGTTTTACTTACATCTCCTTATTTCCTAAGGAACTTGAAAGACTTGCCAAATACTGCAGAATCTTACAATCAATTTAGCAAGAGGGAACCATTCCCCAAAACGTAAGCAGAATGTCAAGGCAACCATATGGAAATGTGTGTGTTTCCACCAGCACACAGCTGGCATTATAATTTACAGGTTACTAGAGGAAAAAAAAAAGCCTAATGAACCAACATGTTATAGGGTACAGTGCTCCAAAAGTCTCTCCTCAGCTCTCATCACAAACTTCCAGTTTTCATTAGAGGTAAAAAGACAGTTAAAAAATTGGTGGAGCTCACAGATTCACACTAAATAACGTTCATGACCTCAAATTCTTCCAATTGTACAAAATATACTAGTGATCCTCAAAAGCTTAAAAAAAAAGTCCATGTTGTCCTCTTGCTTCTATTTCACCTTCATTCATAATAAATAAATAAATAGAAAAAACTATATAAGGGTTAAAGAGCTTAGTCCCCCCCCCCAAAGCAGTGTTTCATATTTAACATTTTATAAAACAAACCTACTGCCTGCATCATCATGTCTCAGTGCATTAGTAGCATTGCATAAGTGTAACAAGTTAATAGAAATTCTTTCTACTCTCACTCTGTTACAAAGATTTTTTTCTTTAAGAAGGTTAAGTTGAAATTTTTCATGCTGGTTCTCAGTTGGTCCCCACAATTAAATTTTCTATGGAGACATAAAAATTCATCAATTTTATTTATTTATTTATTTATTTTTGTTGTATGACTGTATGAATTTTAGGTGCACAACACAAAGAGAAGCTATATGAAAAAGACATGATATTGCTATATTTTCAGCAGTTCTGATACAGTAGGTTAAAAATGAAGTCCACACTGACTGCAGGAGGAGGAATGCCATCCTCATTCCACTCGCATGTATCAGTACTGACCATGCACATTATTGGGCACGTGTTTCCTGAAGTGCCAAGAACAGCCTGTTGCCAGAGGTTACATATTCAACCCAGACCACAAACTGCCTCATACAGCAGTAATTGCTGTACAGGCTGTAGGTATGTGCCTATGTATATTAGTTTTGGGGCACTTGTAGCAGACCTGAGATCTACTTTCTAGATAAGTTTTCAGATATGTTATAGCCAAAGGTATTTCTCTTCAGAAACCAGTTTAATTATAGCCAGATGGTCCTGATGCTACAAGCCTTTTATGATCAAAGGAACAATATGCCAAAACTTCTCCTTAAAACAAACACATCATCAGTTGGAATCCTAAAACTGTAAAGAGCAACAAAAAGCCACACTTAACCAACAGCCTCAAAGCATTAACATTTAGACATAAATATCATGTTATACAATAATGCTTACTTCATCAGTAATATCCAGCTACAAGAAAGAGTAGCAATGTCCTAAATCCATCAGAGTGCATGTATCAAAGGCATTACTTAGCAGCGTTCTGAAATCCTACACAACAACCTCCCAGACTAAACCTCCAACAAGGAGGCAAAGCTTACAGAAACAATTCCTCAGAAAGGGCTAGCCTGCTATGAAGTAAGGAACAGCAAAGCATGAAAGACAGCAAGTTCCAGCACTAAGGTCCCCTCTTTAAAAGGTACTTGCCTTGAGAATCCTCTTATATACTCAGCAGGTAAAACAACTCTCTTCAAAGACTCACAGGTCAAAAACAGAGGAATATTGTGATAATTTATTAACTGTTCTCACCATTAGGCAAGCCACGTAATGTTACCTAGTAATTCCAGCATGCTCCTCATAATTTGTGCTTAAATTAAAAAGTTTCTTTTGCAAAATATCAACCTTAATCCAGAAATTCCAAGACAAAGCAATTCTATTGCTAAGCAGCTGCAATGTTTAAATTAGCCTCACCATTAACATTTTTGTTTTATTTCCAGTTTCATCTTTGCTGACTTCAGCTTTCAGTCACCGAATCTTGCTATTCCTTTGTCCATTAAACAAAAGAAACTCCAAATATCTGCTGTCTTTTTCCTGTCTGGGTAATTACGGGCCATGATCAAGTCAACCTTTAACCTTCCCTTTTTTGACAAGACTCAATTGACTAAACAAATTCAGTCATTATATATTTTCCAGTCACGATTTCAGCAGTCTCTTTTTTCAATATTAGATCAACTAAAAATTTCTAACACTGGACATGGTAGCAATCATCAGTGGGTAACAGTTTTCCAAGTTCAATATTTCAATTAATATATTTAAAAATCATTTTAGTCTGTATCTGAAATGGCATCATGCTGGATAACAGTGGCCTGCTGCTCATAAGAAAAGTTACCTATTGATGGTATTTGTGTTTCAGAAATGGAAACATATCCAATAAGTTCCATAGGTAGTAAGGTAATAGGTAAAAAGAGAGAAAAACATTAATTCATTAACTCCAGATACCAACACCCTGCTTTCTCCCAGGCATCTAGAATTATCTCACTCTTATTCAAACTGATTCTCTGCAACCATTCTTCCATTTTATTTCTAAGGTGAAATAAAGGTAATGTGATCAATTGCTCTGGATACACCCAGGCAAGGATTTCTTTCACACCACCCCAGAATTTTTGATGGGGTTAAAATGACAGAAATCAGAAACAAGATGAGACAGCATGTAAAAGTTTATCATTTCCCTCAGCATGACATACGGATGTTTCACTACTCCAGGTCTATTTTCTTTTTTCTATTCCCTCAATGGACTAAATATCCTGACAGGGAAAGGCTCCCATGTTTCCCAGCACAGACCACTTAGACCAGAATATCACTGATTTAGAATTATTCCATCCATCAGTACTTTGTATAATCATAGAATCATAGAATATCCTGAGTTGGAAGGGACACATAAGGATCATCAATTCCAACTCCTGGCACTGCACAGGTCTGCCCAAAAGTTTAGACCATGTGCACAGCCCAATCTCTTCTTAAATTCAGACAGGCTTGATGCAGTGACTACATCCCCAGAGAGCTTGTTCCAGTGTGCAATCACCCTCTCAGTGAAGAACCTCCTCCTGATGTCCAGCCTAAACTCCCCTGCCTCAGCTTAACACCATTCCCACACGTCCTATCACTGGTGTTTACAGAGAATAGGTCACCTGCCTCTCCACTCCTCCTCACAAAGAAGTTGCAGATAATAATATATAAAAAATAAAACTATATTAAAATATAAGAATAATACACCTTTATTCCCTACCCAGTCACAACATGAGGCTTTAAAGTTATTCTGCTTAAACTAATCTGACAGACAAACAATTCTCCTAACCTTCTGGCCATCTTCCCTAGTGCTGGACACATCACTGTGAGGCTGACCTGTGAAGGTGAACAGGAATGGAGAACTTTTAAGAGCACCAGCATGAATCACTGAGGGCACACAGCATAATTTGTCACAGATGGGCCGGTGACAGAGTATTACTATTCCTCAAAGGCTGGGAAAAAGCCTTCAGATTGCTGTTAGCCATCAAACCATCACTGTTGTTCAACATGGGCCAGTTACTTCCAGGCCTCAAGAACATTTGTAGTGGTGTTCATGTTCCACATTTCAAGTCATCATCAAACTACTGAAGTTTTGGTGTGCCCAGACACACCTACCAAGTGAGCCTATACCATTAAATATTCCTATGAACATGATTTTAATAATGAATTCTTGAGAGTTTCCATAAGCCACCATTCACACAGGTGTTCAAATCACATAGAGTAATTAACATGTCATTTTCAAAACCACACAGCCCTGGCATAATCCTTCTCCTAGACAAATGAAGCCCTGGAAGTTATGTTTGAAAATGCCACCTTACTCTATTTAAAACCTGTCATCACTGGTATGAGCTCAGACAGGTAAACGAGAAATACTTTAGAGTCAAGAGAAAATAAGACCAATATACCTGTAAACACTGCATGTTAATCTTGAAACCTACCTGTTGATAGATCCGCATGCTCATCAGAAGGGGAAAGAGGTGCAATGACTGCTAGATTGCTAGCAATAACTACTGAGTGATGCCTAAAACTAGCAATTGTACCGGGTTTGTGGGTGGGGGCTTAGCTACAGAAAAGAAAGAAGAAAAGAAGGAACCATCACAAAGAGCTATTATACCTGACGGGCTCTACACAAGACAGATGAAATGTAAGCTTCAGTATTCAAAATAGAAAGGATACAATCATATGTCTGGTTAACTTACAGGAAATAGTTCCAGAGACAATTTTATACTAACTACAGTGATTTGAGCAATTTTTAAAAATAATACCAGCCAATTTCTCTCCATTATACTCTGCTGGCAGAAAATAAAACATTTTTCTTTGAAATGATTGCCTCTGGTTTTGTTAAATCATGCAGCCTGTCAACATGTGGTCACCAGTTTTACATGATCTTTCTGCTTTTCTGGAAAAGAATGAATTTGCAGTCTGATCCCTGATATAAATACGTAGTCTGGCATCAGTTAAATTTGTTATTATTACTACAAAAAATCCAGGTAAGCAACTGCAATATTGTAATCAAAAAAAAAAAAAAAAAAGCCAGAAGGATACATTTTCATTTCAAATAGAACAGGATTTTTGTTTTTATTAAACACTCGTCCTGGCAACTCTTGCTGCTAAAAAATTAAGAGTGGAACAAAAAATATAACCAGAGTCTAATTCCATCACCAGATGTGTCTGCCCAACTCACACCAGTGATTTCAAAGGACAACATAGACCCTTAGTGTCAAGTGATTTCATTAGAGTAAATATTTGAAAAACAAAATGAGAAAAATTTGTGGAATCCTTCTTTTGGTACACAGTTGTTTCAACAAGCTCACAGCAGCTGAACAAATTAAATCTCCAACCTTTCGCTGTCAAGTGGGAATCATGTACTAATAATCCTATAACTGTTTGATGGGGATATGTGCTCATCTCAAAGTGACTAAATGTCTGGAAAAAAGTGAATGGAGAACAAGACCCCAGAAAGATAAAAACACACTAAATTTGACATTAATAAACTTATGTTGAATTAACCTTTATGAGACACTTTGTTTTGCTGAGAGAATTTGCCTACTAAGAGTACTCTTTCTACACCAGGGTTTTGAAGCTTGCAGTCTTTTCTAAAATCCTTTGTATACTGGGTATAGCATACCTCACATACACTTTCATCTCTACTTAGAAATGAAGAGAGACACAGCCAGTCTTTATAATTAAATCATGATGTTGACAACAGCAGTTGCTGTGATTTCATCTTATATAGCTACTGTTTGCATTCTTTGGAATGCCTACTTTCAAACACGATGGGAAAATTCATGCTATTAAGAACGAGGGAGAAAAAGCAGCTGAAGTGTTCCCCATAACGCAGAAGGAGTCGGTGTATCTGTGTGATGCTTAATGCCTTCAAGACACTTGAGTACTTCTCTGAGCAAGAAGGTTTACACTGTATCTTTAATAGGGTGCAAATAGTAATTCCCACACCTAGCCTGCTGACAGGTACTACTGACATGACAAAATGGGATCTTGACTACTGTGCTCATATGACCTGTGGCAGAGGCTACTGAAGATAGACCCATGCATACCAATCCTCCAGTCTGTGACTGTCTCTTGTAGCAGAATCAGAGAACAGGATTCTCATAATTGCCTCTAGCATCCTGAGAATCCAGTCACCAATAGACCAAGAAACTTTTTCTACTAACTACTTTTTAACTGAAACTTCCCTCAAAATAAACAGCCTTAGATTCTTTTATTAATAGCCAGTATAAAAGAAGACATTAGGCTGATAAACAAGAAGAAAAAACATTTGAAGGAGATTTGGACAGTAAAAAGTAATGACTGGATGATGATAACCAAAGGAGCTAAATCAGGGCAAAAGTTTGATTTTCAGCTACTTCAAGATTTGTTTAGACCTACAGCCTTCAAAAACGAAGAATTCTCGTGCCAATTTTAAAAGTCTTATTTAAAATATTTTATGAGTTCAGTTTACATTAAAATCTCAAATAAAATAGCATGGATGCTTTGTGTGGCCATCTGCTACTCTCATCAAGTGTCTCTAGTGACGAAAATGAGGATTCTAGTAGTTTTACTGTGGAGATAATTGAAGCCTTTCTAAGAATAATTTCTATTCAGTTCTTTAGAGCCAAATTTTGCCCTTGGATCTGCACTTTATCTTGTAATATTGGAACGTGGCTCTTGTTTGAGCAGTTAATATCAGGCTGTGGGTATAAAACATGAGCTACTAGTATTCTTTCACACTTTTGCAAATGATTACATAATTTGTATTATATATACTTGGCAGATGCTTTTGAGGACATGCTGACCATGTTTATACATTTAAACTGCATAAATACCACCTTTATCAGAGGCTGACTGTCAGTGATCTGAGTTTCTAATTTGAGTCCTACCACTAATTTCTAGTATCATCAAGGGCAAAACACTTGACCCACACCCTCACAATATTAGCCCACTAGAAAAACTGCTCTGAGATTTAGGTTATGTGATATATTTTCAAATCCTCACAGATCCCAAACCTGCAAACTTTATTCGCCTGATAGCAGTGCATTCATTTTAATGAGACTGTATAGAGATTTTTTGCAAAAATCAGAATTTATGATTCAGGTCTATGCAGACAAGTCCATCCTATGGGGTTAGGTGACATTGAACTCTGATGTATCTGAACTGCAGTCCTGAAAACACACCTATAAAAAAGTGTGCAACTGATGTTGAACTGAAGATGAAAACCCTGCACCACACACTTTTAAAAACTGAAGTACATGAATCAGCCTCATTGCTATGGGATGCTGCCCTCCCACTGTTTTTCCTGCAGCTGCTGAAGCAATGTTCACATGAGCTGGGATTGTTCCAAAAAGCTGCTTTTCTTTCTTTCTTACAACTGCTTATCAGCTTTCTGATCGAACCCATATCACAGAATATCATACCATATCATGACACAGAAAATTGTTTCTATTTAGCTTTTCTCTCAGGACGTCTGAGAAAACCTGCGCTGACTTGATTTTGGGGAACACTTCTTCAAAGCTATTCTCCTTCCCCTAATATAGATAAAGCAGCCAAAGATTATTTATTTATTTTTTAAAAAGTGCATTCAGCTTTTTTATTGGAGAGTGAAAGGCAGATGAAGCGTTAGCCCTGGTACCCACCTCACCTTAGGCCAGCTAGGAATTCCTAATGCATAGTGAGTTCCCATCAGTCTCAGACTCCAGGGTGCACACAGACACGTGTTAAAAACAATGTGTAGACCCTAACTCTACCAGCTATATTAGCTAACGTACTCTCCTTACACCACTGGAGGGGGGGGGAAAGGAGCACTTCCCCTCCCCCCCCCCCCCCAAAAAAAAAAAAAAAAAAAGAAGAACAAAAGCAAAAATAACTGTGTAAAGCAAATAGAACAGATGTAGGAATCTGTTTCAAAGCACAGACTGCATCCCCTTGACTTCACTGAAATATGTTTAGCCCTTCACTTGAAACAGCTGGACACCAGTGAATATAGGTATCATTTCATATACTACTGCAAATATGTTATATTTGGGAGCTGTTTACAGGAATAAATAACAAGGTCCTAGCTTCACAAACACATTAAACTGGCATAGGCTGTCATTACAGCTAAAAGAAATCACTTCACTTTCAACACCGGTACTGTATTCCCACCTCTGCACCATCCTCTGACTTGGGAATTGGTGAAGTTAAAAGTAAGTGATTTTTACAGCATTAGTTTACAAGCTCCTTAATCCACTTTACCACATGGATGTATAAACATCCATATAGGCAAGGGTGGCACAGAATAAGCGAAAACACATTTCTAAGCACTGCCAACATAATATATTCATGAAGGAAAGGCGACGATAGGAGCAAGACGACATACTCAGCTGAAGCTGTCAGAACAATAAGGGTTGCCAGAATGTAAATGCCCACTTGGAGTCAGGCCAAAATTACCATTCCTTTAGAAATGCTTGCTTAGAAGTATGAACAGTGCTAAACATTAATAAACACAGCCAGTCAATATCTGAAATTCTCACTCAGATCCATCAGTAACCTAAGGCCACGCTAGGGCAGTGGTATGTTTTGGACTTTGGTAGAACTCAACCGCATACAGAAACCACAGACATGGAAAAAAAATAGATTTCAATATAATTGACAGCATATGTTTCTATATCTCTATTCAGTAGCTGATAGAAATAAATATTACACAGAGTGCCAGAGATAACCAAGGCAAATAAAATGCTCGCCAACTTTCTGAATTGCATTCTAATAGGATCTTAGAAGAGATGTAAGCCAGGTTCCTCAGAGCCACTGTTCACTTGATTTCTTTCCCTTCTTATTGGTTTATGAGAAATATAGAAAAACTCACTTATTAATCACTTCTGCTTTTCAGGTTTTCTGCTTCTCAAAAGACGTTTCTGTCTTGAAAGTTTTTTCAGATCAGTCTAACATTTTCCTCACTTGAATGCTTTATTTATTTATAGTTCAAATATGCAAAGTCTTTGAATTAAACTAAAGTTTTCCTGATGCTGAATCCTGCTTAAAATCAGGATGTTTTACCTGAAATAACTTTTTCACATGAGGCTGTTCAGATGTGTTGCCAACTGGGACCTGTCTGGCCTTGCTGTTTATATATCTTTAAACCAGAGTTCCTAGATAATAAAAATCTAGCTTTTTATCATATTTTGTGGCTCTGTGACCTACTTGGAGAACAGTAGCCATAAATTAATAAAAGCATTATTTTAATCCATGCATTCAAGTACATTTTTCATTTTGTGTTAGAATATAATTAAGTTCATTTTAATATTTAATGATATTTTATAATCAGTGCCAAATAGTAATGATCTCTCATGCCTCTTTTCATGGATTAGTAACTGCACTAACTTCAAACTACACTTGCTGATATCAATGTTATGTGATAATCTATCTCTATGCAACTTGTGCACAACTTAACCACAAATGATCAAAGCTCATCCTTAACTCCCCTGTGCAGAGTTTGTCCCAATTTCAGAGCCAAGCACTGCATTCTCTGCTCTAGCTCATATCAGGTGACTATAGCCATTAGATGCCAAAAATGCAGCTGGAGATTGTCATGACATCTGGTTCCCTGCAATACTCAGTTTCTCCTAAATTTGCACACCTCTGAGGGAAGCATATCCAGAAATGCAAACAGATATTTTTTTCTTAAAACATGAACTCCAAAATCAAGAATATTTTGCAAATCTTAATTTGCAAAAAAGCATACAAATTAAAGCCCTAAATATAGGGATTGTTCTAGTCTCCTTTCCTTCTCTAATCTACCTTTTACTGTAATCAGATATTCTCTTTTCCTGTCTTGGATTGTATCTGAATGACATTAGTTTAACAGAGAACAAAGTCAGCCTCATTAGGCCTTTTTTTTGTGTCACCTTTCAGTGACAAACAATGCAAAGATCTTATTTTATTGACCCCAGCCCAGATACTGAAGTTGCAAGCAGAAAAAAAAAAAGTTTTCTTAGAACCACTGTTTCAAAGAACAGTAAAATTCACCTCTATTGTTCAGCTTTCTAATTACATACCTAGACCCCCTCCCCTCTACCAGTTATGTATCTGACTTTTGGCAAGTATCTTTTCTATACGTTCAGCAGCACCAGTGTAATAGGAGAATCCCTTTCTAATGATCAGCAAGTACTCCAGCCCTCAGGAGACAAGTTCACTCAGCGGACAAGTAAGCTTCACTATCCTTCTTTCGGCGCCTTTTACTCCCTTTGCCTCCAAACAAATGCATTCTGTGCAAGATGTATTCCTCATTACAAAAGCTCATTGTCAGGGTAGTTGGCTTCGGTCAAAGCAACTTTCCACGAGCATGGACTAACTCTCTTGACTGTTTCCAGCTCTCTGGAATGAATCCCATCTTCTCTATACACCTCCCCCTGTTCTGTGAGCTCTGCTGTGACCCACAAACTTCAGGCTGGGTGGAAAGATGCATAGCTGACCAAGATACTGTGTTCAAACAAAAACAATCTTTTTTTTTTTTTACAGAATCCTGCAAACTGATTATACACAGACTGAGCTCTGCTCCTTCCTGTCTTGGATTCCTATAAAGCTTTACATATATTTGGGTTCACATATGCCCTGCTTTTCTGCTCTCAAGCTACCATCTGGGGGTTTGGATAGTGACAGCGCATATCTGGCCTTTTGACTTTAAGACATCTAGAAAGGATAAAGGGAAAGCAGTCTGATGGAAACAGATTGAATGTCTCTGGCAGCACAAAGTGGAGATCAGGGTCAGTTTGGATGGGAGATAAGTTGGGAGATCTCAGAAAAGATGCACCTGTTCCTCATCAGGGGTACATCTTCCCTTTTTGCCCTCCATGCCATTTGATTACTGCCTAGTTTGAGCAGTCTGGCATGCTCTAGCCCTTCATGCTCTTGGATAGCCAAAAGGCAAGCTCAGAGGTAATAGGAAGAAAAGAGGATACTGGAAGCAAGTCACCTCAGAGCTTATAGGTATATATCAGATGACAGGATAACTTGTGTGATGTTATGGGAGGCATCTGCTATATATCACCTGAGCAAAAAAAAAAAAAAAAAAAATAGGTGATACCTTATTCATAGAACTAGGGAAAGCTTCACAATTGTTGACTTTATATTCATAGATAAGTCTGTGGAGTGAATCCTTCCAAAAGCCACTTCCAGGCACAGGAAGTGCTTGGTGACTGGGAACAGCAAGCATGAATTAGGAAGAGCAAGTAATGCCTGATCAACTCAACAGCTTCTTTTGAGAAGATGGGCAAAGGCAGAGCAATGACATTGTTTATCTTGACTTCAGAAACATCTCCAACATTCTCTTAAATAGCCCTTCCAGCCAAACTGGTGAGATATGGACTGGATAAGTGCACAGTAAGGTGGGTGGACAGCCATCAAGCTAAATACAGGGCAGCAATGCATAACGTATCAAGAGAGGCTGAGAGAACCAGGCATATTCAACCTCAGGAACAGAATGCTAAGGAGAGAGGTCACTGCTATCAACACCCATTGACAGGGCAATATGAAGAAGATGGAACCAGACTCTGGAAAGGCGCACAGTAATAGGAGGAGAGGCAAGCACAAACTGGAACGCAGGAAATTCCAATTAAATATCAGACACCCCCTTTTCCCCCACAAAGTAGATAAGCATTAGAACAAGTTGCTCAGAGAAGCCTGAAGAGTCTCTATTCTTGAAGATACTGAAAATCTGACTGGGTAAACAATAAGTAAGCTGTGCTGTTTGGCCCTGCTTTGAGCAGGTGACATCCAAAGATCATTCCGACCTGACCTATGCCATGTGGAAGACTAAGGCACAAGGGACAGCTGCAGAGAAATCAGGCCCTGTAGCAACTGTCTGGGGAGTGCTGTGTAGAAGTCCCTCCCCAGCAGAGGTATCCCCCATGTCCTTTCCTCCCTCCTACATGTTCCACAGATGGATTGAGTCTCCCAACAATCCTGAGACACAAGACTGACCTTTGCAGCTGGGCTTCTGCAAATGCTTCTGCCCCTTTACTGCTATTCCAGAAAGGCACAATATTTAACCATAGTTCCCTATAATTTCTCAAATAAAGAACAGCAACATTTAGAACAAAAAGCCAGATATGCAGCCCTAATCCACCTTGCTATTGCTTCAAAAAATTCTTTATTCACATGGCTCTCCCTCACCCTAGAAAGGGCTGTCTAATGTAAGTCCCCAGTGAAGGGAGAGGTGGAAAACCTTGTGACCCCATTTAGATTAATCTTTCTCGCCTCCTAACCTTGGATTAGGGGCATACCCTTCCCTCATTATTAGCACTTTAAATTAAGAACAGATAAGGCGAGAGATAAGACATGCTCGAATATGCCACTGTCACAAAAAGTGAATACAGTAACTATAAAAATCAAGCAATGGTTAGTGATTCTGTGAATAGTATATTTCCATTCTTTCACAATACGTGATTAGTAGTGATAATTTCAGAGCTCTAATTCACCACTAATTCAAAAGCTACATTTTATGACAGCAAAAAGCAGAGGCCATATGAGTAAGCTTTGCAGATGGTCCAAAAAAGTTATTTAATTCTTCATCAGCTAGTAATAAACAGCTGCATTCTTGTGTCTTTTCTGCTTTTGTTTGATGTGCTACAATGTATAAGCTCATTTCGTGAAAAACTGAGAACATACAGAATATTCAAAATACATTGTACTGAAATTGTTACTTAATTGGAGATAACGCAAAATGGCAAAATACAACTTATAAAACATATGGAAGACTTGAGACTGTAAGATGAAATTGAAAGAATTTGCAGTCTTCTTAACAGCTCAATTTACTTGAATGAAAAAGAAAAGGCTTAAAAGGAAAAAGAAAGTTTTCATATTCAGTGCAAGACAAATTCTAACATGGTTCTTTGATCACATTTTACAGATGTTCTTTGAATTATTTTATACATATCCCCAAATCAGTTATTTGTAAGAAACAACCCCCCCTCAAAACAAACAAACAAAAAAAAAACACTAAAAAACTAGTATAAGAAATTCAAGTGTGCATATGCCTTAATAGTTATATTATCCCCCTGCTCCCACATCCTGTGTAATTGTAGCATAGCCTACACTGGCAGAAGAGGTGAAAAATTGCATTACATTCATTCCCCAAATGGAATAAACTATTACACCTCTTTTCTGGTACTATTCCATTCACTTTCCAGTGAAGTATAGCTAAGTACAGCAGCCGTAGAAGTATTAGTGAGGGCTGTGATTTTTTTCCATACTTTTAGCAAATACATTTATTCCAGCAGGGGATACACCAGCAAAAGTTTGGTTGCTTAAACGGTATCCAGCCAAACATCTGACATCACTTCATTTTTATTTCATTTCAAAGTAATACCTTTTTTTTTCTTCAGATGCAAAAGAATGATTGAATGATTTAGTAAAATAGTCACAAAATCAATAGCAATGTTCACAAAGCACTATCAAACACTAATTTAAAATATAATCAAGCATACATAGATAAAATCTCATTATCTGTAAAATGGAAGATTTAGAGTGAGTTTTAACAGTTTACAGAATCATACATTTCAACAAAGCATATATTTTAAACTATTCTTTCATGAAATATGAAAAGGTAAGAAAACGTTCAATAAACTTAGTGGTGTGACTTTTTGAAAACTGTTAAGTTACAAATCTCAATTTTGTGCAGTGGCCACCATTACTAAAATGTTTGAGTATTTCTATTCACCTGCAAATCCGCATTTTTGGCTAGTTAACCAGCAGTTGAATTCACAGCTGGCAGTTAGGCAAACAATTACCTAATCTGCATGAGAACTGCTGAAGTTTAAACATTTGGATCTAGAGAGTACATTGCACTGTTGCTATAAAGAATTACATGGTCAGATTCTTTACTATTCACAATGTTAGCACAATCAGGCCTTTTTTTTTTTTTTCTCCCTTACTGTTAAGGAAGGTCTTTGACACTGAACTATTTCAGTGAAATGGATTCTTACTAATCTGAAAATCTAATTTCATTGAATTATATCATATTTCCATTGTCATAGAACTGTGAGAAACAGAATATTGTTCAACCTTTGATTCGTTGTTATTGTTTTTTAAAGCAGGAACCTTAGAAAACTGTTAACACAAAAGAATTTGTCTGCCAAAGAACAAACTTCAATCTTCCAAACACTTTTTATTGGGGGGGGGGGGGGGGGGGACAGGACACCTGATAGATTATTCTCATCTTGATATGCATAGATGCAAAGTATGTCCTTCTCCCTGGAGCATTCATTGGCATCTGAAGCAGAACATGTGGAGGTAACAGCTTTTCAGGCATCAGAAATGACAGAAGCAGGAGCACAGGTAGACTCTTTGGATACAGTTTTTTGACCCATATTCAATTAATCCATGTGGTTCCTGTGCTTTACCCAACAGTAGAAGCCGCACAGAAATTGTACCAGCTTTCATAATACAGTCTTGTGCAATTTCTTCCTTTTAGAAAAAGACCACTTCCACATTTACAGAAAATTGTAATAGGATGCTGCCTTCCAAATAATACACCAGGGCTTTGTCTCCACAGCAAGCAGAGGTGCGAATGTGTGAATGCAGGCAGACCAAAGCTAGCTGCGGTATGAATGATGGTAACATCACATATCACCAGTCCCAGAGCGCTGAAGAGAGGCAGCCAGCCGGGCATTTGCATATTTGGGCACTTAACATGCACTGAAATCCGTGCTGCTATAGCTTGACGGCTTTTGGTGGAAACTAGCTTGGGTATGCCTGTGAATGCTACAGTCACACCTATAACAGCAGAGGAGAAGTAGCCTATGATAAGTGGCTAGAAAATGTGTTTCCTCTAGGCAACAGATTACTGGCAAAATAAGCATGTGGATGTATTCACACATCATACACGTATACGCACGTACTTTCCTACGCATACATAAGAGATCTTTGTTTCTAACTTGGAAAGAAAAAGCCACACTGGATTATTTAATTTCAAAGAGCAGTTTTTAGGGATCACTTTGGGTGCTTGATCTTTGCATGCACGTAGTATAAATGAGTGCGTCACAAAAGGACTCTAATGGGGAAAGCAGAGCTTGGAACCATGACTGATCTGCCCACTGTCATTTACATCACTCCCAGCCACCTAGATTATAGAAACTTTGGGTGTCAAAATGTGTTTAGCTCAGTCGATGCTGGATTGATTTATGCCAAGAATTCAAATACGACACTCAACATAAGTTGTTCCACTTATTTTTGTAGTCTCTCAGTAAAGTCCACAATGGAGTTTAGGGGGGCACCTACTCTATCAGCTACATTTGCAAAACAGATGAAGCAAACAATGACCACACAGCAGTTCCACAAAAACACACCTTAAGAACATTTCTACAAGGGACTTTGCAGGATTCAGGCAACATACTGCTCACTGTTAAATGCGTTTCTCTCTCCATGTTAATTTAACAGAGAGTACGATTAAACACATTCTCCCTGGCCTCCCTGACATACACAAACACAGACCACCCCACAATTTTAGAAAATAATCATTGTGTTCTCAGCAAATTCAACTCAAAATAAAACTGATGGCCTAATATTTTGAATACTGCAGCTTGTGCAACTGCAAATATTAGGACAATCTTTTTCCTTGTTTATTTACTTAGAAAAAGAAGCAAGAGTTCTACTGAAGGGTTCAAGAGTACCAGAAAGCAAAAGCAAGTCACATATAACACTGTACAGATTAGTTCTATATTAACATTTCTTAAATAAAAAGCAGGGTTGGGTCCTACCTAATACATTGACATGTACCAAGTGCTAGTTCCTCTCTAATCGCTCTAATAACTACTTTCAAAAACAATGCTGTTCTATTAGTAGTAGTAGTCACAGTGCAACAAAAGCGAAATAAATTACATTTGCAGGTTGCTACCTTGTGTTCTTGCTCTCTTGAGAAGAAATATTTCCGGTGAGCTTGATTCCACAAGATGTTTAAATAGATAAATAAATATATAAATAATTAGAAGCTCATGACCAGCATCACTGAGGTCAATTAAACTATTTATGTTTAAAGTTACGTACATGTCTAAGTGCTTTTCTGGACCACAGCCCACATTAGCTTTCATTTTATACAAAAAATACAGTGAACTATTTATTAAAATATAAGACACCATCTTAAGGGATATTGTGAACCATGTCAGAGTTCTGGGTTTGATACATCCCTCTTAACTAATAACTCTGCTCAGAAGCTTATTGGGATCCTGTTCAGAAATAGTGTATTTTAGACACACAATGTCAGTAGCGTGCAATAACCTCTATAGAACGAGTATACAGGAAACTACAGAGAACCTGGAGTACAAGCTCAGTATTTCACTGCCTTAAGACAAGTATTAAACAAGCATAATTGTAGATGAGAATGTGTTTGCAAATCCCCTCACGAGACTCAAATTCTTATTTCAGTGAGGATTTTTGGAAGAGATTAAGGAAAGAACAAATTAATCAAGGGAAAATTCCCATAAACAGAAGAGAAACTCAAGAACATGGAACATTATGAACAGATTCCAAATTAATTTCTCAAACTGATTGCAAAAAGATTTGGCAATGCATAGAAATTAATCTAAAACATGAATGTCTCCAGAAAAATGTATATATATATATATATATATATATATATATATATATATATATATATATATAAAAATAACCTTCAGGTTATACGTAACTGCTACCCACACTTAAAAACATGAAAAAAAATCCTTTCCCGTTTCTCATGTAAAAAATACCTTTCAGGACTGATGTTGCTGTTACATTTATTTGAATATTTGGATATTAAGGATTTGGTTCTTTCAAGTCATAATGTGGGATGAAATGTGGCTATTAAGATTTATTCTTAATAGCATTTCACAGAACCATTCGTTAGGTGTTAATTTCTAATCCATAATAAAATAGTCTTTTAAGTGTTAACACCTCACAAGATAATTCTATTTTTTCATGATGTTTTAACTTTTCTGAAAACTGATTGCTCACTTCTCTTTCATTTCAGGATGCATATCACCTAGGTAGGGAAAGTTTCTGCTTGGGGCTCCTTAACACCTGAAGAAAAGCAGCCGAGCTGCCTGAGTAAGAGTTGAGAGCCCATCCTGAAGGCCAGCAATCATGGGGAATGACTGCAGAAGAAAAAAAAAATACATCAGTGTTCTTCAGTAAGGAGACAGGAGGAGAGGGAAAAAATATAAAAAGATAAGGAAATGATAAGGATAAGAAAGAGGGGACCACATTCTGATCAATGCGTGAGCAGGATGGGAGAGACGTTTGCATCTACTACCACAATGGATCTAAGTAAATCCATAGACAACCACTTGAAAAATCCTGTACATCATCTTATCCAGGAATCCTATGCAGCATCTTATACAGCAATGCAGTAAGTGTGGCTCAGGTACACCTCTGAAATTGCACACACACAAGATATTATTTCAGTACTCAGTGAAGGATTTTAAATCAAGTACATCTGACTTAATCCCACAACGTTCCTAAAGATAAGAAATATTAGAAAAGCTCCCTGAATCCCTTGTACATGGGGTTTCATGGAGTTCACCAAATTTGGTAAAAAAGTCTCAAAATATTCGTAGTAGTCCCAGTATCAGGGTGTTGTAATTCAGTAAATCATGAAACACTGAAACACTAATTGTCCATTTAGTACCATCAGAAGCAATGCTGTATGTGCCATTTCTACCAAACTAGAAAGAAAGACTGAAAAACACCTGACTTCCGTAAATTCATGACACAAAAAAGAACAAACTGATCAGAGGATAAAACCATACTAAATATATACAAACTCAATGGCTTCTGAGCATCATTGTTGGTAAAACTATATACTGTAATTATTTCTCTGAAGTCAGCGTGACACGACAGAGTGCTAAATATTCATCCTTTGGAATAAATATGAATCTAGAACTATTCATCTTTTTTCAAATAGCTGACATGCTGCATAAACAGAAAGTATATATGTTTTTTTTAAAGTAAACAATACAATAAGTAAAATGATTTATTATGCAATTTATCTCTTTCCATCTCTGTTCTGTTCATAATTCAGATCCACACAGGGCAGTTCATATACCATTAATATTTCCCAGATGTGTTTGACTTTAAGGCTATGATCATTTTAAATGTTTTAAAATGTATGCCATTTATCATTAGTGTTATGGTGGTGTCATTCGCATTATTACAGTTAAGGTTGTGTCAGCAGTTCTATAAGCCTGTATTTTCAGGGGTTCAGAACTTGGCAGTGAGAAGTGGCTACAGACTGAAACCTGGCATAAAGCATCCTGGCTTGGGAGCAATTAAATTTATTTCTGAAAAGGCTAACAAAGGATTTGGTCTTGAAATTCTGCAAAAAGGGAAAGAAATGCATTCATGGTTTTAAGACACAAGTTCAGCTTGCTCTTGCACAAACATGGTTAAAGGTGCAAGAATGTCCTGGAGGAGGCAGCGTGCTGGTGAGCTAGTGAAAGTAGGGAAAAACTACTGCTTTTCTGAGAAACTCAGCTTTGCATATCTCTTATTTCAAACAATCAATCAAATATTATCAGAGCAACTCAGCAACATCCATAGCATCTGGAATTAAATGAGTATAAATTTTGCTCATGACTTATATTAGAATGTATAGTTTGAGCGTGCATTACCTGAAAGTGTCTTCCCACTTGGTAATAGCAGAATAGGGTTTAATTTAAATGCTCATGTTCTATTGGCAGCTTCACTGACCTTCCACTTCTGATCTATCTTATCATAGACAAGATAGACATGTTGGATCAACAGGCAGAGGCCAATAGGATGAGGTTCAAGTGCTGTGTCCTGTACTTTGGCCACAACCACCCGAATGCTTGGGGCAGAGTGGCTGAAAAGCTGTGCAGAAGGAAAAGGATCAGGGGGGTTGGTTGATGCGTGTCTGAACATGAGCTGGCAGTGTGCTCGGGTAACCAAGAAGGTCAACGGCATCCTGGCTTGTATCAGGAATAGTGCAGCCAGCAGGACCACAGAGGTGATCGTACCCCTGTACTCAGCTCAGATGAGGCCATGCCTTGAGTGCTGTGTTCAATTTGGGGCCCCTCAGTACAACAAGGACATCAAAGGCCCTAGAGCATGCCCAGAGAAGGGCTACTAAGGTGGTGAAGGGCCTGGAACACAAGTCCTATGAGCTGCAGCTGAGGGAACTGGGGTTGTTTAACCTGGAGAAAAGGAGGCTCAGGGGAGACCTTATTGCTTTCTACAGCTACCTGAAAAAAGGGGGAGCCGGGGGTTGGCTTCTTCTTGCAGATAACTAGCAATAGGACTAGAGGGAATGGCCTCAAGTTGTGACAGGGGAGGTTCAGGTTGGAAACGAGAAAATTCTTCTTAGAATAGTTAGGCATTGGAACAGTTTTCCCAGGGACATGGTGGAGTCACTATCCCTGGGGTGTTTGAGGAAAGGCTGGACGTGGTGGTTAGGGACATGGCTTAGTGGGTGATAGTGGTGGTTGGCAGATGGTTGGACCAGATGATGATGGAGCGGCTTTTCCGAACTTACTGGTTCTGTGATATATTTAAGTGACCAGGCATATCTGTAAACATTTTACATCTCTAGACCCAACATGATTTCTCAGCTAAAGGACTAAAACTAATTTAAAATTTGCCAGCTGCACAGTGAGAAGGGTTGGACTACTTAACATTGCCATTGGTTTCTTTTTCCTACACACTGCTAGCTCCCATGCTGTAGTAAACTAAATTTGACCTTCTGTGAGCAATTCCTACTGCCAGTTACAAACTTCAGATTCACCAGCTATGTTATTTTTCCTTCTTCTACTGGCTCAACCCTGTGACAACAAAAGAATGCTTTTCAAGGCCTACTTTCAGAACCCTAATTCCCTGAATTCCCCTTTTTCCCTTCTTTCCAAACACAGCTTTTGTGAAGCCAGAATTCAGGGCCCAGCCCCAGAGGAATCATTTATTTGTTCCTGCTGGAGTTGACTGCCCAGTCTTCCTTTCAGTCTCACCCAGCAGATCTCCACACTACCAAGCCTGCAAATCTTTATTCTTGCTACTGTGGTTTTATTTTCCTTTGCCTTTCTATTCACTTTGACATGACCCATTCCACGTACATCAATAGGATCCATGCTCCAGTGTTGTCTTTACAGTCACCTACGTGAAGGTTACGCCACCTGAAAAGTAAGCTGCTAATGCCCTGCCGCTTCTTGCGCAATCTGTTATTGCTGCTCCCCTATCCCCACCTGCACTAGCTACCAGGAAATTGGCTCCCACTGTCTCTTAAGGCTGCATGACTCCACACTGCTAATATCTCACTACTTATTCCTCTCCTGTTACCACAGCAGTACTCTGGATGAAGTTTTGCTTTTAACTCTCTCTCTCAGCAAGAAAAATAAAATAAAATTCTTTGTCAGAACTCAGTGTCAATTCCTGACAAAATGCAATGGTTGTCCTTAATCAAACCCTCTTTTATGGATGCAGACTGAAGATCTCTTAGCAGGAAGGCTGAACATTTCTGATTAGGACATAGAAACTTCTTGTTACCCTTCTTACCAAGCAGTCTTTCCACAACTAGTCATGTTATTTAAGACTTCTTACATCTTGTGCCCTGCACTGTTGCAATATACATTAAAATTAAAAAAAATAATAAAAAATAATGATTTGAGCTTTTCAAATGACACTTGGAAACTCAGGCTTTATCACTGAGAACACCACTCTTATGTGAGCAAGGGGAAGAACCTATTATTCAGCTATCTGGTAAAACATGATTGAGTAATAACTGATTATCAAATATTTTACTTGCAGATTCTCCTTACATTCCACCAGAGGGCTACAGAACTCCCATAATGCTGAAAAAAAAAATACAAAGTTTCCAACCCTTCCAAAGTAAATGATATTATAATGTTATTTCCAATTTGCCGTGTGTGTAGTTTTCAACAGATTTGAAGAAAAGTCAAGAAATTCAGCAGAGATTTCTATCATTTAGCAATTGGAAAAAATATATTATCAGAGTAAAATTTGAAACAGGTCATATTTAAATGGTGGTTTCAATACGTCTGGAGCACTGTCCATGGGCCATGTTTCCATTTCTGCATTCACACAAAATGGAAAATTACTTCCCCTTACTTTTAATTTTTCACCTACTCTGCACATCTACCACAGATTTTCACCCTGCACTTTATCCATGTTAAAAGTCTCCATTCGAATTTTGGAGCAGTTGTTTTTCTCTTGTACAAGATGTTTTTACTTTTCATTTCAAAGGTGTTTTGAAATGAAACCTTACTGCTTCTAGATACGTGACATATACCCTTCCCTGCTATTGAATGCTCTTAATTCTTTCACCATGAGTTGGAATAAGGAACGGCGACGCATTCAGGAATGAGGATTAAATTTAAAGATGGAGGGAAGGAACAGAAAACAAACGTGCATCTTGGGTAAATGATGACATAAAATGTTCTTGAGGTAAAGAATGAGGTCATGAGTAACTTCTTCCACAAAGCTCAATACATGCTGCTGATTTTCCTTTTGTAGAATTGGACTTAAGTTTCCTCAGTTCTCATCAACGTAAATTGACAGCCAAATAAAACATATTGAGATCCTAGGTTTAAGTTATGCCAAAACTAATCCTAGGTAGGTAGAGTGACAGTAAAAGAAGAATTGATCCTTAATCTCCACCTAGCAATATGTTCAGAGCAATGAATAGCAATCAGTTTAACCTCTTTTTATTCTATACAACACACTGACCATTTCATTTTTGTTCCATGTGCTACCCAGCATTAACTTCCCCTCCATTATAAATATGTGGATCAACACCATTCATGCTGTCAGTTATGAAATAGTAAGATATCTCTCTTCATTCCACACACAAAGACAAGTTAAATGTATGAATCCAACAAGTAAGGCTAGTCATTCTTTCACACTATTTTTTCCTTTCAAATTGGTAAAGAGCCCAAACACCAACTTAAAGCAGACATGTCTCCGAGATAAATGTTGTCTAAACAAAATACTTTCCTCCTTGCAATATCAATGTTTATAACCAGTAAAAGCCTAAAGCAGCAAGGATCAGGTTTCTTTTAAATGCAAAGAGAACAAACTATTGTACAATTTGAGTGACATAAGAGGACTATTTAAGATATATTGTATTTTTTTCAGGTTCTGCTGCTACATTTGCCAAACTATAGATAGATAAAATCTGGAGGTTATAACATAAATACAACAAGCAAAATATTTTATATTTGCTTTTAGCATTACAGTTCAAAGGCAAGTAGAACTGCATAGCTCCATGTATGAGCCCTAAAGCTACCCTAAGCTACAACTGGTTGCTCTGGAAGCAATGGAACAAATTCTGTAGTCACCATAGAAGTCCTATGGAATGTAGTTTCCCACTGTTTTGCAACAGTGTGTTGGAATAATTATAAAGTAGCCATAGCCTTCACCATTATAACTGGTGCATCAAAAATATACATGCCCTGACACGCTTCTAAAGAGAAATTTTTTTTCTTTCCTCACACAATGAAGCTTCCTACTAACATATAAAAGTACCTTTATACGTAAGATGTGAACGTGTCCTATCATTAGATACGTTAGGTTAGATATAACATTCTGTCCCATGACTGAAGATTAGCAAGCTTCTCTCCACTTGCCCCAGATTCCATTTTAGCCTAATGTTCAATGATTCCATACTTAAATAAACCACAAAGCTCAAAAAAGGAAGATATCCTGACATCTGTACAAGAATCCTGGCAACCTATACTGTGTTCTGTCTTCACAGGTTGAACACAATTTATCTAGTAAGATTAAGATTAGTAAGATTAACTGTCATAAATTCCAACTGGTTTCTGGAATCAAACCACCTCTGGATTGATTTATGAGATTTATCTAACGCAGAAATCAACTTTTACGTTTCCTATTTAGTTTTTACTCTTAATGAAGAAACATAGTTTACAGACAAGCTAGAAGAAAGATTCTTATGTCAATGCCATTTTTGTTATGTCAGAAAGAATTAGGCAATATTTACTTTTTTCACATTCATGAAATTTTATACCAGCCAGGCAAGGAGAGATTGATAACAAAAGTATCTTTTAAAGGGCCTCCATACAATTTTGCAGCCTACACAGAGTGAAAATTCTCCTGGTCACTGTTGCTATCAAAGAGTTGTACAATCTCTCCCCTGGAGCTGTTAAAAGAAATACCAAATTTTGCCAGGTGAAATCAGTGGGATTATACAATCAAGAGAAAATTTGCCTGAGCAGACACGGGCTTAAAAAAACAAACAAACAAACCACAGTGCTATCACAAGGCATAGTTAATAACTTGAAATGAACAGAGTAACTGGGCATTACCAAATAATTTAGTTTACATTACAAAAAAAAAAAAAAAACATTCAGACTTTCTCACTGATCTGTGTCTGGTGTTGTTCCTGTGAAATCAAATATTAAAAGAAAAACTCAATTACAACTGGAATTAGGTATTAAACCAGTTAAGCAGATTCATTTCAAACATTGTTTGTATGTTTGATAAAGTTTGCAATACTATAAGCTACTGAGTATTACTATGAGTAGTACTACTCCTTTACATACACTCTTCACATCACAACTGCACCCTCTGGCCCGATACAACAGTGTTGGAGTGTTGTTGGCTTTGCAAGGTGGCTGTTAGAGATTGTTTTAACTCAAAAGCAGAGTTAGCATGGAAAGATGGGATACGTTTTTTTTTTTTCTTTAGCATAATGCTATTAGTGAAAGGGGACAGTAAAAAGTAAGAACACTGCAGGATCAGTTTACACAGGATACTAGCTTTAAAAGAGATAAATCAGACAACACACAGATTTCTTAAGTGCTAGATTAAAACCTTCAACAGCAAATCTCATCATTTTGAAATATTTGACTGTGCAAAGTAAGAGAACCTTTCTTAAAAAAAGAATCCTGTCATTTCTTTCCTCCTCATAAGCACTGCCAGTTTCCCAATGCTCTTTTGACAGTATAATCAGTCAATTCAATCAGAGAAATTCTATAGTACAATGGTAATTTTCTTTCACTTTTTTTTTCTCCCTTTACACTGTCAATTCAAACCACCTGCTGTAAGCATTGATGTGGAACGGCTTAGTATTAGCTCTGAAATTAGTACCAGTCCCCAGTTAAATACCTGGCACATTCAGTGTGGGACAGACACTGCTAATGGCACATAAACCCATCAGCTGCAATCGGCACATTAGTTGAACAAGTTTCTTTCCAAGCCATTCAGAGAAAGCACCTTGCTGGTATTACTGCACTAGGCTTAAAAGTGAGACTAAGAAAGGTGATTTGAGGAGGGAGAAGAACAAACATAGCCCCAGACCTATGTTTTAAATAGGAAATCTCTAAGAATCTGCTCTTAAATACCTTAGGTAGCTTCCTATGGCAACACTTTGTTCAAGCAACACAGCTCTCAAAATATATTTCAAGGTACAAAGCATAGAAAAAGAATGGAGCACTGTTTTCAATTAGTAGAGCCAAGCACAAATTAATGACACAATATAAGAATTTCATCTGTTCTTAAATTCTAACACTGGTCTTCAACGATACATACTAACTTCAATCAAACAAACATTTAAAAAAAAAAAACTATTAAATCCAATATCTTACAAATCCATCAGTTCTCCTGCCCTATTTAGCTCAGCAGGTAGGTCCATGTGCATGAGTCAGTCAGCAATGATGAAAGGCATTTACTATAGACTCCTCACAGGGTCATCAATGGACAACCTGTACAAGATTTATGCTTTAAATAATAAATGAACTAAACACCTTGAAGTAATTGGCTGTGTGAAGCCTCACACTAGGCCAGATAGCTCGACTGTACAAAGTAAAATAAGATTAAATAATAAATGAACAGTGCAGAGGTTTTCTAACCAAACTAATTCTACAAGGTTTTTTTTTTTTTTAAGTGCAAGTTGTTCATGAGCTGAGATGCTTTCAAGACTTCATGCTGGTGTCATGGGGCCAGTCTTCTTTGTCAACAGTAACTATCTCAGAGGCCCGTATTCTTTCTGGTGATGAGGCTAGGAACTCAGTGCTCTCCTCTCCTCTCCTGTGCAAGATAATGCAAGCAGCCTATACAATAATGGATGTATGTCAGGACTTCAAGTGCTCATTCTCCATTTCAACTTTTATTTTATTTATTTATTTATTTTTATAAAGATTGAACTCATCAAGATTTTGACCACACCAGTGGGGAAAATTTGAGCAAACCCAAAGAAAATTGTCATCAATTCATTAACTCATTCATAAATATGCAAATTCTTCACTGGTGGGATTACATGTATAACACAGTCATGGGATTTACCTACAGAGGTTATAACATCGGAATTCACATTCAACAATTTTTCAACATTTAATACTGGCAAGGGTTTCTAAAACATCTTCCAACTGCAGACTAACATTCTAGCTGACAGCCTTCCACAGAAATTCCCTCTCAAATATGATGCTGCAGGCCATCTTGTTCTCAGTTCACAGTAACATAAATCTCTGTTAAAACTACGGCTTTATTATCCATATAAGTACCAGTGTAAAATATTTAAATTAGTTTGCAAAGCCTCTTTTAATACAATCAAGCAGTTTAAAGCTAGTCAGAGACACCAGTGGGTCACAGGCAGACCGCCACAGATTTATCTTCTAAAACAAAGCAAATTCATTTCATTTTGTTGCTAGTCACAAAGCTCACGAACAAAAACTACAGATAATAGACATTTCAGGGCAAAGAAATAGCTAGACAGGAAGAAAGTAGAAATATATTTAAAGGGTTTATAGGCCAGTTCTCAGCTGGTAGAAAGTGGCTTAGTTCCAATAATCTAAAGAGTTTCCCAGATCTACAGAAAACAAACTTTATGAAATGTACCTTCAGTAAAAGTGCACAATTTCTCAAAAAAAAAAAAAAAAAAAAAAAAGAATTCAAATTTCTGGTTTAGACTTTTGTCATGTCTCTGAAATGCCTGAATTTCAAGATGTACTTCTGGCTCCTTTATTTTAAATGCATTAGAAAGGCTTCTGTTAAGAATGCTGAATTAGATGTGTGATCCTGAAGTTCTGGTATGCTCACATCCTCCCCTCAACTCATAATTTCTACAAAAGCTTGCTTGAAAGGTATCTCATGGAGAAACTATACATTGCAAAGCAGTAGTTCTAAGGGTTTCATTCGCAATCCACATCTAGGCTCCGGACCCCACAATTGGAAACTACTGCTTTAGAGCAGAACAGAAGTACCTCAGAATTTAAACCAGCACGGTGATATGAATAACAAAAAGACAAGGGGTGGGGAGAAGGAAAGAAAAGATGTATCAAATGTGGAAATAGGGAATACAAAACTTAGAAATAATTTTTAAAATGTTTCAAAGAACTGTAATGAAATGTTAAAGCCACCCCCTTTAACGCACACACAAGCAGCATAAATGCAGCTGATAATCTAAAGTCCCTGTGACCTTGGCAGTCTTACAGGGGTAATCTTCACATAAGATGAATTATTCCTGAACAATTGCTCTAATGCATTAGGCACAAGCATACTGTCCTTCAATATTAGGCATGCTTGTCTTTTCACATCCTTATTTCAGAACAAACGTATTTATTAAGAACAAAGCAAGGCAAAAAGAAAAAAAAAAAAAAAAGAAAAAAGATTACACTCTGCAAATATGTACAACAATAAAAGCATGAACAAATTTGTTATAGTCCATAGAGCTGGAAATATGTCGCAGAATGTTGCGGAATAAACTTTATGGAAGATTTCAGAACATAGAATAACTTTCAGCAAAGATTACTGCCCTGTTCACAGAAAATATACTGCATCCAAACTTCTAAGAAAAAGTTCTCGGGAAAATCAGTAGCTAAAGGACAAACAGGTCAAGCTTGCTGTTGACTTGGGTATGTCCCACAAACACTAACTCACAAACTATCTCGAACTTGTTAAGAGGACTGACATTTTGACATCTTCCTGTGTTGAGTTCATTCATACACTAGTCAAAAAAGTAACAATTTACCATACAGCAGTAGAAACAAAGTCAAGCATCCTCCATGACCTGAAGAGCAAGCTTATAAAAAAGATTATGACTGCATTCAATAACAAAGAACTGTGCTCAGAACTTAACACCCTTCAGCTTTCTTTTCCCCAACTGAAGTCTCTTCAAACCCTATTCCTTGGTTAACTTTAGAGGTCAAATCATTTTGAAGAAGACCGTTATCTCTGAAGAGAACACAGACTAAGAAATCTCTATTGGGACCAGTGAAACTACCTATGTATATATATTCACACACACATATACACACACATTTAAACAGAATGACCCACCTCCAGAGCACTTTCCATTTAAGCTGTTTGCAAATGTTAATTAACAAGCACATGCCACAGGAATGAGGCAAATAAAATTGGAAATTTTGAAGGCATCTAGGACTGGAACTGCAATCCTTTAACTCCAAGTAAATCCTGAGAGCCTCTAAATAGACTCTTCAGTTCCCACAGGCTCCCCTTGCCTCTCTGGTTCTTCTGTTCATGCCACAAACATCCTCACAAGCAAGGTGAGAGGCATTCTGTCACTACCTGACACTTATCTCCAGTAATACGAAGCGTCCTTAGATCCTGCCCAAATCACATCCCTATGGCACAAAATGCCACTCAAGTTGTGACTTTACTCAAAATCAGAATCTAGAAGAGGAGTAGGCATACTTCTGTTCACACAGCAGCTTATTGGTTAGGATGGTTATGAAAAATAGAGATACAAGGTTCAATTTCCTATCCTGACAGAGGGATCAAACCCTGAGGGCCTGCACTAGCTATCAGCATCCTCCCTTTTGGAGCAGGTAGGCACTCTTAATCCCTCCAGTGTTCTGTACAATAGAAGCAGCATTAATTGGGCCAGAGAAAAAGAATAAGCATGCCCATAGAGGGCATACTGCTAGGAATAAGGCAGGGCAACTCAATGCAGCCCTAGTCAATGACTGAATTAGTAGCTGGTATACTGCAAAAGACATGTTGAGAAACAACAATCCAGTGTGAACTGGCAACCTCCAAAAGCTACAAGATCACTTTTCCACACTTGGATTTTCTTGGCCTTTACAATCTACATCTAGAAATATGAATTGCTGCACGGGGTAAGCCAGCTCTCCTTGTGCTGTGGGCTAGGTGCCAGTTTGGGTGCACTTGCACAGACCTTTCTCCAGGCCACACAGGAGCACCCCTCTGTCACATGGGTCAGGTTTCAGGCCTAATGCTTGTTATTAAGCCTGTGCGCACACAGCAGCTTTTGAACAGTATAAACTGCCAAGTGTATTTTCTTCTTTTGGACCAGGGAAGGGTACTGAGAGCACAAAGTAGAAGGGAATCTTCACAGGAGGGACTATTGGGCTTGCTCTGTCATTCATCACAAGCACAACAAATCACTACCATTGATTTATTGGCCTTAAATACTTGGGTCAATGGCAACTGCATACGTATACCTGAAATCAGAATTTGTGCCTTGCCTTTTAAAAATTGTCTGTTTGCTATAACATACATAGCATCATACCGTGTGTGACACAAAAACGAAAATCTTTGTATGAAACAGCAACAATATATTGGAGGAAACATCACCATGTTATATTTTTTTCCAATAACCAATTTTCTTCAGGTTGGTGCATTTATAATATTAAAATACATCATACCTATCAAACCAGTGCCAGAGGTCTGCACAAATGAATAGTCATACTTTGGTGTCATTAATAAACAACACATGAATTCCAGGAGCTTTGTTGTGTGTACAACACACGCTGTATTTGCTGAAGTACTATGCGTGTCATGTTATCCCTCAGTGATTCATAGATCACATGAAAAAGAGACAGGTTTTGCAAATCGTGCTATTGAAAGAGGATAAATAATGAATTCCATATTTATACTACTAAAGGAAATTTGCAATCATGATACAGCAATGCTAGAAGAAAGGGGTATGTGTGTGATATATTGGCCAGCCTTGACTGTGACTGTTCCTGCAGTGTAAGAATTTCTTTATCCAAGGACAACTACTTTCACCTTCCCATCTGTCCTGTGAATTTTTTAATGTCTGAGACAGGTGGCCTGTTGGAAACCTAAAACCCTGTGGGTACAAAATATGATTAAAATCTGATGTTGGGCTCTACTATAAAGAAGAGCTCTATGCTTAGTTGAGAATTTCTAACTAACCTGCAAAAATATGTCAAAGGTAATTTGAACTCTACATAACCAAAATATTTTTAATTCAAGTTCAGCATATGCTATATCAAAATTTTGCTTGCAATTATTTCCCCACAGATTAAATATGTATCTTGATAAGTGTACATACTGGTTTCTTTTAGAAAAAAATCTTTAAAGGAATATTTTAATTAATTCTTCATTCCTAAATACAGCATTAGCAACAATAACATGAAAGATTAATATGTTGAACTCATTATTTAATAACTTACAGAGCACACAATTAATGCATCGTAATGAATTCTTAACAATTATTAAAACAAATATCTGAAAACTTCTGAAGGCATATCAAGAATTCAAAGGCTGCTGGGTATGTAATCTTGCCCCTTTTTGGAGAAGGGGGTGGTAATTTAAATGGGTCTTTTATACTTTCAATTATTCCCCAGAAAAAAAAAAAAAAAAAAAAAAGAAAAAGAAAAAAAGATCAAGAAGCCTAATTGAAATCTATTTAGAAGAAATTCAGAATCTATGCCAAGTTTAAAAGTTTGGCATAGAATACTAAGTGATGATTCCTGCAGATAATTAAAATTTAAAATGTTAAATGATTTATCTTGTTGTAAATAATTAAGGGAATTTTAAAAAGGCAAGCAAGAAAATGCAGTATGTGAATATACTGTGTACCACCAATCTCTATGTATCAGAAATGTTACATATTATACACAGACTAGGGTTTTCTCTCTGTATTTCATAATGATGCAATAAAAAGTAAATTTAAAATCATCCAAAGAATTTCAACAGTTTTAAACATATTCAATCAAATGGAACTACAGTTGATTGACATTCTGGTCTAACACGTTATAAAACACATGGAAAAGGAAATAGGCCCTGTGTGTCAAAATCAATAGATGACTTTCCAGTGATGTCAAAACCAGAGCCATTGAAACTCAATTATCAAATATCATTCCAATGGAGCTTTAGTTAAACCTATAGACTTGGAAAAGACTATCATATCCAGAGTGTGATTCTTAGGTTAATGACATTCACCAACTGTACTAAGTAAAAAAATAAAATTAAATTAAAATCAAATCTAAAAAAAAAAAAAAAAAAAAAAAAAAAAACAAACAAAGCTAACTAAAGCCAGTCCTTCTCCATTTTCTCTAGATTTTCAACAAATTCTCAAAAACGTTGATAAAATTAAGTTGTTCTAGAAAAGCGAACTGTGGACATCTGTTAATATTTGCAAAATTTCAGATGTCAAGGTTATTTTGCTTAAATAGTGATGCAGGTAGTGTTACTGGCCTCAGTAATGGATGGGGTGCCTGGAAGAGATAAGAGCCCCATCTTCTCTTCATCTCCCACTGTCTATCACTATGGTCTGTATTACACGTGGTCTGTATTTTCTGATGTGTAATGAGTCATAAGAACCATATCTTCCCTGGTCTGCTCATAAAACAACTGTTCATGATTATATCAATTTGCAATTTAATATTTGTACCTTTCTCCACTTTTCCTTAGCACATAGTTACCAATAATTTATATGATACTTTTGAAATAAAAACGTACAGTTCTAAAATCAGAACTCATTTCTTGAGCAACATGGGCAGATCATACTTTTTTTTTTTTTTTTTAAATAACACAAGTACCCTAAACTATGCACCAAAACACATTCAATCTGTTTTTGCTCTTATATTAATATGTTAGCTCTACATGTGTGCTATACATGTATGACTGATATAATATACGTTGGAACATTCACTCATATGGGCCAAAAGAAGTGCAAAAATTCTTAAATGGATGAAAAGGTTAAATAAATCTCCCTCTACTAGATCTAACATAATTCTGGGAAAATGAAAAAGAAGCACACGGATTTAATAGAACTCCAATTCAGGAAACATTAATTAACTAAAAGGCTTTTTAAACTCTGTTCTTTGTTATTAATAGCAAATTAATAATAAAAAGATATTAATACTATTTTCCAAAAACCAAAATTCGATGTAAAATTGATTCCTCGCACACGTTTTTCTTACCCTGAAAATGATGCCAATTATTTACATAGAAACGTAGATTCCTGGGCAAGGGCAGTAAAGTCAGGTGACAACAGGTAATTGGCAATACTTAAGTAATATAGCTGATAGCTTGCAAGTGATCATTCTCTGCAAAGTTACTGAAGATCCCAATATGAGACCTCAAATAATTTTAAACCATCCCAAGAACTTCAAAAATTAGCAAAACGTAAGCATCGTTAATGGGTAAAAAGTATAGACATAAACAGCCAAATACTCTGTCTAACGTGCATACAACAACAAAAATCTCAGTCTGAGCTTGCTTGAACAGTAAGTCCTTTCAGATAGGTAATGGCACATAAGTTCTGGAAAATGTAGAAGACCTATAACTCCCTTCATCTTCAATATACAGCATAACTCAAAGTGAGAGCTGAAGGTGTTCAATTCCACTCAGTATTAGTCTCTGAGCATCAAATAAGCACTAAAAGGTAAGAAAAAATATGAAAGAATCAAAATGTTTGGGACTTTATATTGCTATTCACATTTCACGTTGTTATATGAAATGTAAGACTGGGAATTTGTTATTTATTCAGAGGCTAAAAGCAAACAATCTTATTTATGTCACAGAAACTGTATTACACAACCTCTCTTTCAAAAAAACACTCAACTACAGTTTTGAAGAAATCAAAGAAAGTCTCCTGAAGTTTCAAAAGATACTGTACTTTCCTGCCAAGCTCTGACCAAAGGAGTCCTGTAACACATTCCCTCCATTCTCACATGTTTAATTCACTCAGGATATAAAGAGGACACAATTAAATCCTCAGTTTTCTATTGCACCACACAAACTATCAGTCTTCAAAAGCACTCCACCCACCTTAGCTGAAAAATTACAGTGAACTATAATGTACAAATAATACCATAAGAAGCATGATTACACTCTGAACCTATGAACTTAATCTCCTTTTTAACAGTATCACTTTATTTTAAAAAATGTTTTGTATGATTTGTTCCTCATTAAAATAAAAATATAATGATAAAAGAATATTTCAAAAAATCTAGATACTATTAATTTGAAGTAGACCATGCAATGGAACTTGTAATTATCACGTAGAGTATCAATGGAGTGGACTTACATATCCGTGAAAATTAGCAATGTGAGAGAACCACCACTTGTCTGCTACATTCTGTAAAAAGGCAGTATTCTGCAGACAATTTATAAAAATATTAGTTACTGCTGACATACCAAAAAACAATGATATGAAAGCAAGGGCCTCAGCCAATGAAGGCTGGTTTTTGCATTCCATGAAGCATTTTATGATCTTTCTCAAAAACCCCTGAATTATTTAACCATCTGATTCACACCCTTACTCCTCAAAATAGAGAGTTGCTCTCAGTGCCAGTTATCTAACTACTGTTTGAACAGCACTGTAGATTCACATCCTTAACTAATAATGAATATACTCCAGTGGTATGCAAAACAGCAAAAAAAAAAAAAAAAAAAAAAAAAAAACATGAGAATTTACTTATTTTCTTAGCATACAGTCATGGTTCTGTTTTGGCTGTTCTCCACATACCCCAGAGCATGTCAGAATTAAATACACAGAGATCACTAGTTGCTGGCGGGGTTTACAGCAGGTCACTTTCGGAATTCCAGGCTGCATTTGGCAGGAGTCAATAGCTTTTTCTATTTCCTTCATCAACTTCCAAATGCAGCTGCTCCTATCAGCTTTTAAGGTGTCTCCCTCCCTTTAACCCTTTTATCCTGTACTTTGAAACCCTGGACCTCCTCCCAGTTTCCTTGCTCTTGCAAACCAGGAAATGAGAAGAAGAAAAAAAAAAAAAAAACTATCAGGAAAGAGATAGGTTTTAATGTTGCTGTGTGCTTTGTGCCTGTAGACTGTTCGGAAGGTTTCCTAGCTCTATGAATTATATTTGGGCTTTTTGTAAGCCAAATTAAAATAAGGCTGAAAACTGAAATGGAAGTTGCACCCTGAAAGACACAGTAACTCAGTGAGCTTGTAGAGTATAAATGACATTTGTGGGAGAAGCAGAGAGACTGACACCTTGAAAAGAAACTCTCAGATTAAAGACAAGGAAGCCAAAATGCAACAGCAGAGGAAGAGACTCTTCCCCTGAAAGAAATATCCCGGCAACCATCCATCCATAGGGTGGTCCAAGAGTTCAGAGGATGGTCAGAGACATTTTAGACAATGTCCGCTACTGTTCTTGCTCTGGCAGCACTCTGTGGAGCAAAATATTGCCAAAAACACAAAAATACACTTTCCAAGCTTCCTTTCTTTTTTGTGCTGCCCAGATCACGTATTACCAAAAGCATGTACTGTTCTCTTTGTTGCTGCCTACATGTGTGTAAGTCATTTGCTAACATCTGAATAAAGTATTAGCATCTAAAAATTCTTAACCACTTTCCTTTAATTTAAATAGGTACTTGTGCTCTAATAGGCCTCATTTCTTTGACTGCTGACCAGTGATACTACAATGAATAAAACCCATGAAGTATGCAGTCAAATGAAAATAAAGGCATGAAGAGTGGTGAAGGTATTTTCTCCAGGAGATGTGGACTATATGTTCAGAGGGTGCTTTTCTTGTTGTTATTCTTTTTTAAAAAACGCATTATAAATGCATTCCTCAAAATGTATCACACAGCTTTAGATGTGGAAAAAAAAAAATGTAGGGAAATTTCTGGTATGCAAAAATAAAGCACTGAAAATACATGTACTTAGGCAAGGGCAGAAAAGCTAAAGAAATCTCCTGAAAAGAGTTGTAGTTTCAGAAGGTAAAATGAAGCTTTGTGGAAGAGCTGCAAAAGGTCAATTCTCCAACAATATCACATACAACACGACTGACATCAAGATCAATCCCTTTCTCTATAAACGTTCCTTTAAAATACTGGAACAGTTGTTTTTGTTATAGTTACACTTTGAACAGGCAAAAAAAAAAAAAAAAAAAAAAAAAGAACCAGCTTTTTCTGTTAAGAAGCTATAATATGACCTGAATTTCCCTGAAACAGTCATTTATTGCAAAATAAATAAATAAATAAAAACGAAGACTTCATTTTATAGAAATGCTCCGATAAATTCTGTATATGAAATACACAAAAAAAATCAATAATTTACATTTCAGATCTGCCTTTAATATCTGTAACTTGAAATGTATGAGAGTTATGTATGAACTACACAACTTGTTTTAATTAGCAGAAAAGTTGTGTTCAACTGTCTGATTGGAGACTGCTAATGTATCCCTTTGTTAAGGATATTTTATTTGTAATCCACCAGAGAAAAAGTAAGAAAACCTGTTAGAAGCTCAAGTGAAAGAAAAATACTATCTCAATAAAACTTTTTACATTATGCCATATTTTTATTTATGAATGGTGTTTATATACATATCACAGAGCAGTTAGCATTCAGCTAAATTCTTTGTGGGTAGCATTTTCAACTATTTGGAAGAACTGCATATATTTCCATTTAACAGTATCTCATTTCCTCCTCCATTCGCTCACCTTCTATAACTAAAGGAAAACAACTGCTACAATACTTTACAAATAATTATTAATTCCTAGAAAAAAATCCTAACCAATCACTGCCCAGCATGGAATTTGATTTCACATTAGCATAAAAAACAATGACCATGAAGTTCCACATAAGTATCATAGAATGGTTTGGATTGGAAAGGACATTAAAGATCACCCTGTTCCAACCTACCTCCTCCCTCTGGATTTTTTGCAAAAATTTGCTGTGCTGATACAAAAAGGAGGCCTGCAGGAAAGTTGAGGGGGTGTAACTCTGTCAGGGGGTGTAATGATAGGATGGGGAGTAATGGTTTTAAGCTAGAAGAAGTTAGGTTTAGGTTATGGAAAAAAATTCTTCACTATGAGGGTGATGGGGCACAGGAACAGTTTTTGCCCAGAGAAGCTGTGGATGCCCCATTCCTGAAAGTGTTCAAGGCCAAGTTGGATGGGACATTGAGCAACCTGGTCTGGTGGGAGGTGTCCCAGCTCAGGGCAGGGGTGTTGGAATTAGGTGATCTCTATGTTTCCTTCCAACTCAAACCGTTCTATGATTCAATTACATACTTACATAAACTAGTTCTTTTTACATTCCCCATGAGCACTGCCAAAAAAATAGACACCCAACACTGCAAAAACCTTACTGTAGCTCTATTTAGGCTAACACAGAGCTATGCCTTTGCCAGTATCATTGCACTGACCTCCCCATCATTCATCTGGGCACTGCATAAACTCTTTGATAGTAACTGCAGCTGTGCGGAATCTTTTGCTGCCATACAGTACTGCTATGCCTATTAATAGCTTGTCAGAATGAAACCTCTGTTGATACAAAACCTGATTACAAACCTGGCATGAGGTGACCATTATGTAACCAAATATACATAGAAACATAGAATATCCTGAGTTGGAAGGGACCCACAAGGATCATCGAGTCCAACTCCTGGCTTCACACAGGACCACCCAAAAATCAGACCATATGTCTGAGAGCATTGTCCAAATGCTTCTTGAACTCTAATAGGCTTGGCCACTTCCCTGGAGAGCCTGTTCCAGTGCCCAACCACTGTCTTGGTAAAGAACCTTTCCCAAATACCCAGCCTGAACCTCCCCGTCACAGTTCCATGCTGTTCCCTCAGGTCTTATTGCTGGTTGCCAGATAGAAGAGATCAGCGCCTGCCCCTCATATCCCATTAAGGCCAGCACACAGCCCCATCACATGTAGACCCTAGCAAGAGCTGCCACTATAGGCAGCACAACATGCTATAAAGACAGAAGCATCTCCTGGGAGGGAAGAACCACCTGTCACCTTCCACTTCTCCCACCAAACCTGCCCAGTGACATGCTCAGTTCTGCTCAACTATCAAGTGAATTTATGACCTAAGCAATGCATCAAACTGTTCACGACCTATGTTTTGTTGTATTTGTATACAATACACACTTATGAGGAAAGTTGTCTAGTATTCTTACAACTGACCTTGACACCACAAGACAATTCTGATAGTCACTCCCTTAGCCTCTCTACCTATCACACACACCTTTCATTCCTCTCAAAGTATTGAATATGCCATCTAATATTGATATTTGAATTCCTAACCCACCTAAGCAATCTCCATTTGACTTGCACAATTGCTCTCACTGTAATGCTCCTCACCAGAATCTCTATCCCCTCCAATCTATCTCAGTACTTCACTTTCTCTTCAAGATTAGCCATATTATTTTTCTAACGCTTTCTCTTACTGCTCACCCCTCTCACTTTTCCATTACTGCATTATACTAACTCTACCTCTGTAACTGCTGCTTCAGCATGTCCTTTTAAAGGCTGCCACATGGAGGATATACTTGAATCTTGCCCATTCTTTCCATGCAAGATCTCTGAAATGCAGCCTTTTCTATCCATCCAAACAGCTAGAAGTTGCATCCAGGTTATCATTGTGTATCTGTATTACTGCAACCCCCTTTCCTCTGTCTCTGAAGTGTTACCTTTCCCTATTTATACCCATTTAAAAGGTCACTAAAAAGGGTATTTTTTCTTTGACCACGACACTCCTTCTTGGATCACCACCCCTCAGGCTACTGCATGAAAGCATAAGCTGTTTATCACCTCACACACTTTTTATTTTAAGCTTTTATCATCTCCTAGATCCATTTAATCAGTTTCCATCACTTCTTATTTAACTTATAAGGCTTTGTTCTCTTTCTTGTTTTGCCGCTCATACTTAAATTTCTCATGAATATCCAACAGAGGTATCACACTGCTATTTTCCCCCCCTTTGAAATACAAAAAGACTAAGAAATGCTAAGATGTTCTACTCTCTATGGTTGCTGTACACATACACATATCTTTGGTTAGCTTAGAAAAACTCTCAGAGATGAACACTCAGGAAGAACAATTTTTTTTCTTTGAGCTCTCTCATATCTCTTCAAGAAAGAACTACATAATATAGGAAGGAAATTAATTTTAATCGACATTTTCTATATTTTTATACTAGAAATACATAGTGCAAGATTAGTACTTCGTTTAAAATATTACAGTTCATAATTTTTGTCCAACATTCTGCTTTATTCTCTACAAATCACTTTCCTCAATACTTCAGATGTGTCTAAATCAAAACTGTAAACTAACAAGCCAGTCGACTGTAAGTAAGTCAGTGGTTGACTATATACCATACCATCGATTACTGAGTAGGATAACATTTCTTCTTTCTCATCTACATTGTGAAGTAAGAGATTTTGAACTTAACCACTTTAAGAAAAACACTGTGATGTTTCAATTCCTATTATGTTCTTTTCCCATTGTCTGTCCATAATGCTCTTGTTAGTTGTCCAAATAAATGGCAGGAAAGCCTGCAGAAGATAATGGAGCACAAAAAGGTAGATAGTTCTCCATGTACAGGATTTTTTTTTTTTTTTATCATCATCCAAAAGTGGAAGGAGAGACAAATTTAGCGATTCCATGGACTGTTGCACATCTACTATATGTAATGTGAGTTTTTAAGGGCTGGGTGATCAAATCATTACTTAAAATTTGTTGCTTACACTCTAGTATTGGAGTCATCTTGCCTGTTGCATTTAGTACAAATTCATAATAATGACTTAGAGACTAACACCTTTAAGAGTCTACCATGATAGGATATCAGAACACCAGAGCAGAAGTCGTAATTTTCTTTTGTATTCAGATCTCTAGAAGTGTTTGTCTTGAACAGTCTCAAACAAAAACAAATTTTAATTTATTTATTTTATCTTGAACTCAATTTCTAATATTTAATTTAAACACTGAAATAACACTTTCTGCAACGCACTACTGCTAATTAATTCCAATCAGCCTCTTCATTTGAAAATGGAATATCTGTAACTTAAAATTAGGAATTTGAAAATTTTGCTCTCATGATGAGAATATAACTAGATCTTTTGGTTTTTAAATTAAAAAAAAGATATCCACAAATATTTACTCTCGAACAGCCTATGGTCTATTGCAAGATGCATCACATCTGATTTCAGGTCCAAGCATCAGTTAACTTTATTTACATGAACAGCACATTTATCACAGAAGTGATTTAGAAAGCCTCACTTCAGAGCAGCCAGTGGCTTGATAATTAAAATATTTCAGTAACAGGAAGATAGCTAAGCTTGGCCTTGAGCTTTTCAAATCCAAATAAGCAACCAATTACCGGATATTGGAAGGTGCTGTAATCTTGAAGCCTTCTTCTTTGCTCTCTTCTTCTAAATCTAATAATATTTTCCTATTGTTTTGTTTTTTGATTTTTTTTGTTTGTTTGTTTTTGTTTGTTGTTTTTTTTTTTGACAAAAACAATGGTTACTTTAAGAAGTTTTTTCTCCTCAAATCTAAACAAAAAACCTCAAGTATTTCTACTTTAAAACTACAATTATGACTTCATTCTGCATAGCAACACATAATATATTACAACCCCAAAGTGACTGAAGTGCTATTCACTAAAAAAAAAAAAAAAAAAAAAAAGACAAAAGTGATTCTTCAGAAAAGAAGATTTAAGCAAAGAGCATGATCTTCCTAAACTGAGAAAGGCAGCTTATTCCTTAGCTGTTGGGCATAATAGTAAAATCCTCCATCACACAAGGTTTGTAGTCTCGTAATTGGAACTTGCACTAAGAGGGCACTGAAGAGCACAGAGGCCTGGAAGCGATATATCTCAAAATTAAATCAGGAGATATATTCAGGACCTTGACCATGAAGGGGCTGACAGGTCAACTTTACAATCAATCCTTTGTTTTCAAGTAGCCAATGCAGCAATGCTAGGATTAGGGAGATATGGCGGATTTTTTTATTTCTATTTTTTCAAGATATACCTCTCTGGCAAAAGACTTTTGCTCAAGCTTGGTAATGAGACCAGTTGGCAGGCCAGCAAGCAAAGTATTACAGTTGTCTAGCTTGGAGGAGATAAAACTCTGAGCCAGCTTCTCATAAACAGACAAGGATAAATTCAAAGTATGGTTTCATTTTTCAAATGACAGTAGGAAGTCTTAATAATCTGCCCAATGTGATGTTTAAAGGGCACTTCAGATTTCAACAGGAATATGGATGTTTAAGTGGTAATCCTGTACTGCAAATAATATATATACATAAAAGCTACATTAAAAATTGAGGTGGCATTAGGTTTATAGATAGAGCCACTAAATGAAAAACCTTCCTTTTACTTGAAATTAACTAAAGAAATTCAACATAACTTATATTTTAATATTTTCCATGGAACTGATCCAGACAATAAAAGCACAGGTTGGATTTGCTGCTTTAACTGACAAATGAATTAGCATGTCCTCAGCACAGAAATGAAACCCAATATCAAGCCAATGATTAATCTGGCCCAAAGGCAACATACAAATGTTAACTGTAATAAGCCAAAAATAGAACTCTGTAAAACATCAGCCCTAACTACCCCATTGGAAGACCTGAAATCACCCCCACAAACATAATACTGCCTGACAAACCCATCGGCCTCATACCAGTATGAGATGGTGCCTGTCAGAAAGCCCAGTAAATTTCTGGGGGCTGAATGAAAGGCAAAAAGCAAAATTGCGTAGAGAAACATTTCAGCTGAATGGAATGTCATCTTTAATGTTCTAAAAATGAGAATTTAGTCAAAACATTTGTCTCCGGATCTTTAAGGTTTTATTCATATTTACAACCCACTGTTTACAAGATGAAAATGCCTTTAGCAACTTCAGAAGGACAACAGTTGACAGCACTGGAAGACATCCTGAAAAACAAAATAAAGGAGAATAGGCGGGTAAAGGATGAATTTCTTAGCTAATAATTTGGAAGTTCCCTGATATAGAAGAATTCACTTCTTCCCCCTCCTCCAACACAGATTTTAGTCTGCCTCTATGATGATACCTCCTTGAGGCTTAAATTCAGCTCATTAAGTATTCATGCAACTCTGGACATAAGTCTGACTGAAATCACTGAGACTGTGCATATATACTGCCCAAGGTTTATATGAGTATACCTAGCAGGTCAGGGCTTATAACTTCGGAAGGAAAATAGTCACTGATGAGAACAACAATTACCAGGACCTCAGGGTCCAAGGAAAACTGCTTTAGCCATGCAATTGCCTCGTGATAATATAAGCAATCCTTAGTTGGAGACTATATTTGAGTGTTAGAGTTATGTTCTAACAGATACAAAGCAGAAGTTGTAAAAAATAAAGTTATGACTTTTTTTTTCAGCAGTGAATCGTAGATTTACAAACATTTCCATTACTTCTCAACTCAGAGCAAGAACAGTTCTTCATTGCTTTCATACACTAAAAGAAATTCCATATGAAATAGATTCCATATCTGATTTACATCTTATTCTAACACACAAATCAAGATGTTGAAATGTATAGTTAGATGCTGAAGTTTATATTTACAACAATATTTGCAGGTTTCTTGTGTTTTATGACTCTTGGAGATTTACCAAAGACCTGCCACATTCTATCTTCCTAAGGACTGGATTCGAGAAGTTTTGTTGGATTGGAGTTAATGCAGATAAACCTAAGCTAAACACTTGAAAACAAGCCAAAGAGGAGTAATGAGGAAACCAAAGGATTTAGCTTAGGTCATTAATACTTTTAATTGCAATTTTATATTTTAGTTTCCTGCTTGTAAAACTACACAAGAGGAATACAGTTCAAGATTTGTTCATTCATTTTAAAACCAGAACAATTATAACCATCTGTTCTGACCTCCAGAACGTACAGTTTTTCAGACTTTCCCAAACAGTTTGTATAATGTATCTGTAAGTTCAACTTGAGCTAAAGCATTTGGTTTAGAGACTGATAACCAGTCCTGAAACAGGGACACCACATAGGGGCTGGGTTTGTAAAAACAGCATCAACTTGGCTTAATCACATACATGTCCAAAGCTACTTATTTTCCTCTCCCCTCTCTACACTACAGAGCTGTTAAAGAAATTGTGTAATTGTTCTCAGACTAACATATTAGTAAAAGCCAAACAGAGCTTCCCCACTCCTTTGCTTAGATTTAAACTTCTAAAATAAATCAAATTTAGTCCATTCTGAAGTATTTTTAAGATAGTTTATGTTCAACAGAACCAAAAGAATTTTGCAGTCCTCAAGGGTCCTGTTCATATAGCTTATGAAGCTTTCCAAAAATTTCTGTGTACTCTACATTATTTACAAGCCATTCTAGGATACTGTTTCTTGATTTCATAAGGCACATCATCAGATGTAGCCAGACAATAAGATTACAAACTTTAGAATTTGTCTACTTGGGTGGAAATAGTCAATTTTGAGTCATATAAAAAGTTTTTAAAGATCACATGCAAAAGTAATTTTAAAAATAGTCTTTGGCAACTTGCTCTCATTTGACAGCTGTAATGGCAGATCCAGTTTTTACCAGAATCTACTTGTTGAAAACAATGGTACAAGAATATAAAGAATTAGATGGATAAAAATCTGTTTGGGTGGTTGAGCTCAGATGGTAGAGGCTAATGAATTTTGCGCTACCTGAATGTTATTAACACATGGAGGACTGTGGGACAGCAGGGAGTTCAGCAAATGAGCACCAAGACAGAAGCCAGAGCATTTGCCTTGTGAGTAGAGGTAGCAGGACTTTTTTTCCCCCCCATCTGGGGAAAAAAGTGACTTCACTTTTTCAGGGGACACTTAAAAGCAGCCACCCAGTATCTAAGGGGGGCCAGTTACCTTGCCCTCCTCACCCTCCTGCCACATACAACAGGTGCAACTGCAAGCAAAAGAGTTTCAACCTTCAAAACACTTTCGCTGCAAGGACAGTCCAGCAGTGCCATCAGTTGCACAGGGTGGTTGTGACATCTCCCATGCTCAGAGATTTTCACAAGCTGACTGGAAAAGCCCTGAGAGCAACCAGGCAATGAACACTGGTTGAACAGAAGATTGGCGACCTCCTGAGGTCCCTTCCAATCTCAGCTATAGCACTGTGATCTAGTAGCTGTTATAAACAAAAATATGCTGCACTGAACTTTCCCATTGCACTTAAGGACAGAGTAACATATTTGGAAATAAACTATACTGATGTCAAATTCAAGAATTGTAATATTTCAGTATAACACAGGTTATACACAACCTGGTTCTTGTTTGAACTGCTACACAATTTAGAAAAAGATGAAAACTGATTCGTTTGTTTAGAAATGCTGTAGAAAATGCTCCCCAAAACTGAAGTTGTTCCAAAATTTAATATTAAAAATGCAAGCCTTATTAATTCGAATCCATGCAGCTTCAACTTCTGTGCATTAGATCATTATCATTTGCACTTGTGTGTTAAGATATTACAATCAAGTCTTTTTACTTTAAGCAGACAGGGATACACTCTCCAGACATTTTATAACCACCACTCCAGTTGTATTTATGTTCTGCATGACTGCTGTAAAGATATTGACTTATTCCTTGTAACACTTCCAATGAAATAAACTCTAAATGTCTATGGACATACAGACACACACGTATGTCTCTACAATGCTATTTCCCTTTCTTAATTCTCAGATTGAGCAATAAAATTCTGTGCAATTGGACAGTAACAAGGATACATATATTTTTAAAATAATTAGTTTAAATAATTTCTGATTTTATAATGAATTATATATATATATTTTCCATTTTACACACATCACATATATATTTTCTTGGGGGATATATTCATCGTTTGTTATTTTGTGTCTTTTGAAGCTTGGTTCAGGAAAATAAAAACAAAAACATAACAAAAGCCACCCCCACAGCCACTGTAAGGTTGATTAACTCTGTATTAAACAAATTCTGAGCTAATTAAACTCCAAGTCAATTCAGCCCACGACAGAAGGTTATTACCTCATAAACAGGATGTACTTTAAAGTTATTAATAATACACTAACATTGCCTTTTCAAAACCTTTGATTAGCAAACAAGTGAAAATTAGCATCTGAAATTCTGTTTGTACAGACTGTAGATCAGATTATGTAAATTTTTAAATCTCCGTTTTTCCAAATGAAAGGAAGCAGCTAGCAACAGCTGTAGAAGAAAATAGCAGAGACACAGGGCCCAATTCTTGTCAACTTCACCAAGCTCCACTAACACCTATGAAGCAGTAACAGGGTGACATACTGATCCACACATACATGTATATACTGATCATGCGCTATCAGCTATGCAATAATAAAACACAGATAGGCAGGATGAAGCACTTAGCAAGGAATATCAGTGATTAAAATTCCAGTGATATATCCAATGATAATATCAGTGATTTTAATTCCCCCCAAAATTCCTTCATAGTTAGCTAGAAACAATCTCTTAACTTCAAAATGACAGATTCGGTAGATGAGTTAACCAGGGGGACAGGAACAACAACAACAACAGCCTTGTCATCTCACCAGAAAGCTTAAGTTATGCACAGAAATAGAAATATAAACCTAACAAGTTTTTAAAAAAATTTAAAAGTTTTTTTTTTTTTTAAATGGCTGAAACACTTCGGCATTCTCAGAATAAATAATTCCTGAACAACAAAATTTAGTAAGTTTCTCTAGACGTCAATAATACAATTCCACAACCTCAAGACATTTTGTGTACAACTAAGAAAGTGAAGAACCAGGCAGATAAAGCCACAGAAACCATTTTTGTTCTGTTTCAGATGTATCACTGGTATTAGCATGATCTCCGATAGCAGGAGTACAAGAATGCTACCAAATGGAGCAGACATTTCTAAAAGTTATAGAGCTAAGGATATAACTTATAAATATATTCTGCTTAATTATATTAAAATTATACACTGAATTAATATCAATTAATATCAAACTGAACTAAAATAAGCGGTATCAGTAGCATATGTCAACACACACTACTACTCCCAGGGATTTCACTAAGAGGATCTGTTCATTGTAGCCTCCTTGGAGGCCCGGCACGCTGCCTGCAGCATGTTACATATTCCTTAAAATGCTGTCTTCAAACAATATACAAGCTCCATGCCTTTGATGCCACACCCTCAAAGCCAAACTGGCTTCTAAGTCAAACTCCGGAAGTATGCTGTCAAAAGTAGTGCTCAAGAATGTGAGATAATTCAAAGAAAATGCTAAAAAGAAAAAAAAAGCCAACTACATGTAAGTAAGAATATAAGATACACATGTATACATTATAAAGTATAATATATAGGACTTGGCATTCTGTGAGCAGCTGGCAGAAGTTGTGCAATCACCAGTGCTTGTTCTCATAGGGGACTTCAACTTCCCAAACACATACTGGAAACACAATGCAGCCCTGAGGAAGCAATCTAGGAGGTTCCAGGAGAGCATGGAAGACAGCTTCCTGACTCAGCTGGTTAGTAAGCCTACACCAAGGTATTACCCCACTAGACCTGCTGTTCACAAACAGAGAAGGACCAATGGGAGATGGGGTGGTAGGGTGTTGTCTTGGGCAGAGTGACCACAAAACAGTAGAGTTTTCTATTCTTGGTGAAGTCAGGAGGAGGGTCAGTAAAACTGTCCCAAGATGAGCTGGCAGGGAAAACAACTGGCATGGCTGAACATGGAACTTTTACTAAGCATCTGGTGGAAGAAGGTACAAGCAACTCAGGAAGAGTACAAATTGCCAGCATATACAAAGAAAAAAAAAAAAAAAGAAAAAACAGAAGCCTAAAACCAAGCATGAGTTCAACCTGGCCACTACAGCTAATGATAACAAAAAATGCTTTAATAAATATATTAAGAGCAAGAGGAGGGCCAAGGAGAACATCCATCCTTTACTGGACACAGAGGGGAACATGACTACTGAGGATAAGGAAAAGGCTGAGGTTCTTAGTGCCTTCTCTACAACCGTCTTTGCTAGTCAGACCACTTATCCTCAGAGTACTCAGCCTCCCCACCTAGAAGCCTGGGTCAGCGAGTAGAAGAAACCCCACACACTTCAGGTGGAAATAGTTAGAGACATGATACTCCACCTGAACTGTCACAAGTCCATGGGGTCAGATGGAATCCACTCGCGGGTGCTGAGAAATGTGACTGAAGAGCTGCTTTCCACAATCAGTCATGGTGGACCAGAGAGGTCCCAGATGACTGGAGACTTGCTAATGATGCCCATCTATAAGACACATCATAAAGAAGACCTGGTGAATTACTGACTACTACTGTCAGCCTGACCTTGGTGCCAGGAAACGTGATGGAACAAATCAACTTGAATGTAATCATGCAGCATATGCGGGACAAGCAGGGGATCAGGCCCAGTCAGCACAGGCTCATGAAAGGCAAGTCCTGCCTGACCAACCTCATCTCCTTCTAAGACCAGCTGATACACCTGATGGATGAGGGAAAGGATGTTGACATAGCCTACCTAGACTTCAGTAAAGCCTTTGGTTTCCCATAGCATTCTCCTGAAGATCCTGAAGAAGCTAGCAGCCAATGACCTGGTCAGGTACACTCTTTGCTGGGTTAAAAACCGGCTAGACAGCCAGGCCCAGAGAGTGGTGGTGAATGTAGTGAAATCCAGCTGATAATTAGTCAAAAGTGATGTTCCCTAGAGGTTGTTGTTGGGGCCCACCCTCTTTAATATCTTTATAATTTGAATAAAGGAATTGAGTGCACCCTCAGTAAGTTTGCAAACACCAAGTTGGGGAGAACTGTCAGTCTGCCAGAGGATAGGAAGGCCCTGCAGAGGGACTTGGACAGGATGGGTAGAGGCCAATAGGATGAGGTTCAAGTGCTGTGTCCTGTACATTGGCCACAACCACACCAATGCTACAGGCTTGGGGCAGAGTGGCTGAAAAGCTGTGCAGAAGGAAAAGGATCAGGGGGGTTGGTTGATGTATGTCTGAACATGAGCTGGCAGTGTGCTCAGGTGACCAAGAAGGCCAACAGCATCCTGGAATAGTGCAGCCAGCAGGACCACAGAGGTGATCGTACCCCTGTACTCAGCTCAGATGAGGCCATGCCTTGAGTGCTGTGTTCTGTTTGGAGTCCCTCAGTACAAGAAGGACATCAAATGCCCTAGAGCATGCCCAGAGAAGGGCTACTAAGGTGGTGAAGGGCCTGGAACACAAGTCCTATGAGCTGCAGCTGAGGTTGTTTAACCTGGAGAAGTGAAGGCTCAGGGGAGACGTTATTGTTCTCTACAGCTAACCTTAAAGGAAGGTGTGGGGAGATGGGGGTCAGCCTCTTCTTGCAGATAACTTAAAACAGAACTATTCAATTTGTGTCAGGGAGGTTTACATTGGAAATGAGGAGACATTTCTTCTCAGAAAGAGCAGTCAGGAACTGGAATGGGTTACCCAGGGAGGAGTTGGAGTCACCATCCCTGGGGGTGTTTGAGGTGACGTGGTGGTTAGGGACATAGTTTAAAGGATGATAGTAGTGGTAGGGGGATGGTTGGACTGAATGATCTTGGAGGTCATTTCCAACCTTAACAGTTATACAATCATAAAATCGTAACTGTATAAATATTAAGAAAATCTATGAAAGTAACCATTATTCAGAAGGTACTAAACTGTTAGTGAGTAGCAGGATTCTCTCAGTAAAAGCGAGGTGTAACAGAAGATCATACAAGGCATAAAAGACCAAGGAAAATGGGGAAGTATACTAGTAAATCAGAGGTCTGAAGTAGAAAACATGTTTATATAATAAATCAAGTTTGCGTTTGTAACGTTTCTCTTCTGCCTTTCTAAAATACAAGGTTTGGTTGAACAGAACACAGATGTTTCCATAATTCCAGCCTTCACATGTGAAAATCTAATATGTGACAATACACTTGATTTTTAATAGTTGGCTTAAGCCTTTCAAACACAGTTTGAAATGTTAAGAATAACACTTGGAGTAGTAGTCTTCCTTGCTGTTGCCAAACTGGTGATAAGTAAAGCTGAAAAGTAATTGTTCTCAGCCTCTCTAGGCAACAAATGGGTGAGAGAAATGTCCTTTGGAAATTGCAGAATGCTAGTGGCTGACTTAGATTTCTTAAAAGATTTGGTAAAGGGAGAGAACAGAGAACAGGAATTTAGGTTCCGGAGAACAAGAAGCAAAAAGTTTTTCACCAAAGTAAAGATATCAGCTACATCGGCTACAAGGGGAGAAAACATGGCTATTGATGAAAGAGCAATCTCAAATGTCACTGTCACAGCTCCAGCAACAACTAATAGCTTCTGTGCCAATTTTTTCACACAAACTAAGGGACCTAAGGGTCTTTCCACCTCTTCTAGCGAGAAAACAGTAGCAGTAGTGCTAAAAGCGATTAAGAACCCTAACTGATCATTCCTTTCCCGTCTTCACTGCCACAGAGTCACAAGCTCTATTTTTCCTAAAATATGCAGTTAAGTCTGACCCAATAATTTGACAGGGAAAGAAACAATGGGAGGGGGAAAAATGAGTGATAGCTCCTAAAAGAGAAGACTGAGGGATGCTCAGTCTAAAAGAGGGTCCAAGCCCTCGTGTCTCCTCACTATTTGAGTTTTAGTATCTCCTCAAATTGCGCGTATGTGGTATTTACAGCAAATGTTACTCCAAGGGCTATCACCATGCAACTCATTCAGACTTCTGGTCTGCTACAGCAGGGTGTTGTGAAGAGCTTCCATTGCCATAGGGAAACTGATCCTAATTTCACTAATTTTATATTGTCTCTGACCAGTCTAACATAGCATATCTTCAGTTCAGTCAACTGCAAATATCTGAAGAGAAAAAATATGGCATATCACACAAACATCCTTAACAATTTTTCAGGTTTAGGTATGAACATACTCTAAGAAAGCAAGAGTTAAAACATGTCAATGCAGACATGCTTCACCTCATCAATAGATATCTTAGATATTTTATTTCACCAGCTACTTTAAAAGCTACACATAGCTATGAAAAAGTAAAATTTGAGGAACTATTTTATCACAGTAAGTTATAACAGAAACTAATGCCCAGCAAATTCAGAAAAAGCACTCACTGACTGTGATTAGTCACTGCAAATTCTCAATTTCTGATAAAGATGTTTTCAGCCAACTGAATTCTGCTGCATTTTCCATGCATACACAGAACAAAAGTGGAAAAATGCATCTTTTTACATTTTTCAGGAGTGTATTGGAAATAAAATATCTTATAATGCATGTTACTTAATCCCGCAAACTCACTACACCAAGTATGCATTGCAATTATCTTATTTTTTTTCTTTATTGTACATCAATTGTCTCTATACATCGAGATAATCGAGCCAATACTAACAAAAATGTCTACTTACAAAATGCATGAGTTCTAAAAAAATTTATTAGAGTTTCCATCACTGAATATGCCTTTTCCAAAAAAAAAAAAAAAAACATCTTACTTTCACTAGTTTTAAGACATAAATAGGTTATACAATGCAAAACTAGAAGCTTCTCAAATTTATGAAGAGCCTACAGCTGTTTTCTTCTCTCTGAAAAATATGTGGCAGTAAACATTTCTCTTCTGTTTCTGTTCTGTGGTTGTAGAGAATCTGAGCTCCTGCCTTAATATACAGTTCTTGCCAGAGAGAACTGGTGGCAAAATATAAATTCTTACATAAAAAATTCTCAGTAAGAGAAGATAAATCATCTCACAACAACTATGTGTTATTATAATACATTAAGTAGTTCTGGTCTGAGAGCAGCAATATCATCTAATCCCACTGCATGTCCAGTTAAAAGTTTCCACTTTAATGAAAAAATATCCTTATGAAAGCAATACACATGCCATTTTGCATTGGTCTGAGAATTTTGTGGGAATACTGCTAAGACATGACTTCTCAGAAATATACTGTATTGAAAATTCAATATGTTCCCCCCCCCTTGGCATGCAAAGGAAGTACCTTTCTTCTTTCTCTGTTCAGAGCATATTCAGTAGCATCTACAAGTGTGCAAGAACAAACAATATAGTTTATCCCTGTAGGAGCTCTTTGATAACAGAATTTAAGACCAGAAAGATGTTAGATTATTTACTTTTGGACTAATTTCTATATTGAAACCAGTGAGTTGATAGCTAACATACATCCTATGTTAGCCAACCTAAGTTAGCCAACATGAATTTGAAAGTGTCTACGGATGGCAAGTCCATCATTTTCTCAGAGTAATTCCCCAGCAGTGCCAAGTTTCTCCGCTGAATTCTTCAGGTTTCAGCTTCCAGCCAGGGGCTCCTCCTGTGGAGGTCTATTCTGTTCAAGGTACAATAGAAGGTAGTCCTTTGTGTCCCTGTGAAGGTAGTCATGCACTATGAATCAAATCATCTTTTAGTCTCCTTTATGTAAGAGAAAACTTATCCAGTATATCTGAAGTCAGAAAATTTCTCATTCCACATCACTTTGAAAAACAGGAAAAGCCCTTTTTGCAGAAATCTTAATGCCATGAAATGACAAGACTGACCACCATGCTATATGTGAATCGCTGATTTTAAATGCTTGTGATCTTCCATTCTGAAGGCTACTACTATAAAGATTGCTCCTGAGTGACCTCCAGGATCATTCTGGCACAGACAGTTCTCAGGAGGACCTTGGACAACAGCAAGACAGACAACTCTGTCAATGTCAAAGAAAAGCCTAGTCCCACACTCCATATGATCTCACGTTACAACAGAAAGAGAGATTGGGATCTACTACAATGTTGCATATTAGTTAGGTGAGCTGTTAAATACACAAAATTGTCTTCAATTCCAAATGAAGATTCGCAGAAAAATACCAAAGCTGCAGTTCCAGCCCTCTAGGGCTGACAATCTGTTCCTCTATACCAGATTTCTAGCAATCAATACCATTGTAGGGAAATGTGAACTGAGCATGTCTCAAATCCTGTCCAGGAAAGTTTCCTGACAAGACTTGTACACATGGCATCAGTCAGCCAGAGAATAAACTCCTTTTTCTCACAGGCAACGAGTAAAGCTGCTAGCAAATATATGCTTCCCCCTCCCCCCCCACTCTCATCTTTCCACTACCAGTGGAAAAGCAATAGAAGTGCTCTGTTACATTACATACATTTGCCATTCATCCTGGCTTAACATACAGTAAATTTTTAACAGAAATTTGTGCAAGTACAGGTTGTTCTCTAGCTTCAGACCAAGCTTAACAGCAAGCAAGCTGAAGAGGCCCAAACCAACACCTTAACATCAAAATTCAGCATCTCCAAACTGCTGCAATTTAGAGCATTTAATTTATTCTAGTAAACATGGTTGGATTTATTTTCTGAATATTCAGACAGTTTATACTAAAAAGAGGAAATACCTGGAAGCTGTGCGCACATAGCAGAAATCTTGTTTAGTAACTGTTACTGCAGGAACATGGTTTGACATTAAACTGGTACAACATGTGCCAAAATGAAATGGCATTAAATCTAACATTGATCAAAATACAAAATTAAGGTTTCTGAACAAAATCTTAGTTACATTTCTTTAAATCAGTACTGTAGAATAAAGTCTCCACAGGATTTTAGAAAGATTTTTTTTTTGTACACAGCTTTCCTATCAATACCAAGGTAATAATGGATTCTCTGCACTCAAACTACTTATTTTTCATTCTTTTAGTTAGCACAGCCTGCAAACTACAGATTAGAGAGCACAGGTCAGGGTACAGATGGCACTGAGTAATCTGTTCACTCCTAAAAACCACAGACTTATGAAAAATATAATTTGTGTTTATTTTGCACAAAGAAAACTTTGTTGATTTACTTGTTACACAAATCAGAATTAAGATCTTTTTTGTAATAATCAGCCAATGAACTTAATGCTCTTCATATGTGCCTAGTGAGGGAAACAGAACTACAAACAGAAAGATATAAAATACAATCTTTATTAATATTTTATTCAATATAGAAAATAAAGAAAACCCTGAAAATAAGCAGACAGCTATATATGCAGTTTGCATTCACATGAAGTTTTCTCTCTATGCAAGTTACTGAATTTAACTTCCTGTAATCTACTCTTCTACATGCATTCTACATGCAGAATGTATTTTTTCTAAATAAATAAATATTAAAGGCTGTACAGGAGGTGCATGGTTTAAATCAGCTTATGAAGCTTTTGGGGAAACACTGTCCTAGTGTAATCAAAATGGTATTTTGATAACATAACAAAATCAATAATAGAGAAGATGTTCTTTTTCTTCAAAGGTGCTGTGTTTTGAAAATATTGCCATGTAGTATTTACGGTAACAGCTGTACAGTTAAACTTTAGGCACAAACTGAACTGCAGAGGATCTGCTGCATAAATAAAATTCCCATGGCAACTAAATGTGCTACTAGATAACAGAGAAAAAAGGATTTATGTGTTTGCTGAGCTGTCTTGCCCTAGAGGAATTCTCCAGGCAAATGCAGGCCACCTGCCACATGTTATATTAAGCTCAGCCTTCTGGACTTATTTTTAAATCTGCAGCAAAAAAGGTCCACCAAGTTTTATTTGAAAGTTCCACTGTCATATTCCCAGCCTCTCCAAAACAGATAGTTCACTCCTCTGTATGCTTCCTATGTTGCTTGCATCAAACATTTAATAATGAATAGGTGTTCTTATGCTTGTAACTTGTTAATCTTAAACCCCTCCCCAAACTGGGCAAACAACCTGAGTCCTTAATTCACACAAAGTTTTCATGCATACCTTCTTTTACTGAGATGTACTATAAAGTGTGCATACTTTTTTCAACTTCACAAAAAAAGTCTTTTTACTAAAAGTAAAAACATTTTGAACAGAACATTCATGTATTGTCTTTCTACACAGCAAATAGCTTTTGTCCTACCTTTTTGACCAATAAGGTATTTTTTTACCTTTGTATTTAAGAAAAAAACATTTTTACTGGACTACAATGCTAACAGGAAAGCTTTGCTAGAGAACGCTTTAAGTCAGAATATTATACCTCAAATCTGAAGGCCATAAAAATACATTGAAGGAAAAAAAGTATCACCTAGAAGAAACACACAAACTTATTGCAAATAATGTCAAGTTACCGAAGGACAAGATCATGTATGAAGACACAGAATGTTGTTTATATTTTATCTGCCATTTTTGCTACTGAAGATTAAGTAAAAGAAACTCAAGAAACTATTTTGAGGTCAAGTCTATCCTGGTGCATGAGCTGGATACTTCCAGGAAGGATACTTCTTTGCTTAGCTCTCTCCTCACTGGGGAAGGCTTGGGACATTTTAAAAGAGGCAACAGAGCTTGACTCATAACAGGATGAATTATAATGTGTGAACACACACCGGAAATGCTTTTCAGGGAGTTTGTCGATCTAATCTAATAGCTGAGTCCATGTTTTAGCATCAGGCAGGCACAGTGTCATCAAATTGTGCACCTGTGCTTATGAAACACCTTCATATTACCTTTATAAAGTGGGGAAAGTATATGGTCAACTCATCAACATGAGCTTCCTACTTACTTGCGATTATCCATTTCAGAGTTGTTCATTTACATTCCCAGCTGAGCCTAACCATCTTGCTTCAGCTCCACATGAACTATAAACTTCATCCACGATTCACATAAATTAGATCTAGACTTGTACTAACATGAAAATCTTTTGCTAAGTACTAGGAAAGTATAAATTCGCATTATCTTTTATTCTTGTTCCTGCTAGAGAGGGAAACCTGTAAACTCAGTTTTAATAAAGAAAAAAAGATTAATTTTCTTGAACTTAAGTTGCAACTGTCACCACAATTTAATTACTCCTCTAGACACACATACACAAAGTATTTGAATGTAAAATTCAGAATTGCACATGGAGGAGCAGGGAAAGAGGATGCTGAGGTTGTATAAGTGAGTTTTTATGGAATACTTGCACATTACTACTGTGTAATAATATCTGCCTTATACAAAAGCATTAAAGGAAGTGTTCACCACAAATTAGCTGATAGTCCGTGTGACATTAGCATATAAGTCTTCATATGTTTATTACAAACAATAGTCTACATTCCCTACATTCTTTTAGAAAAGGGTTAACCCCCTTTTCTAAAAAAGACTAGCATTAAGTTTTACTTTGGCTTGAGTTTTGTTAGATGTGATCACATAAAATACTCCACCAATAGATATGACAAATGCACTTTATATTTCAATGTGTCAAACCATTTCAATACTCAGGAACTATGTTGAAGCTGGCAGGCAAGCAGACTATATTAAATTTTTCTCTGGAATCGACTTCAATTCTGCACTGAATTATTGGAATTTTAGTGACCCTAAAAAAGGCTGTCAGAAATAATATTCAACACAGAGTTTTCAAATCTAATGCTCTATTACACATACTTCATATAAAATAATATAGTTTCAATGTAAGCAAACCAGTCAAGAACAACATTCTATTTGTACTTGTAATTTTAGATACACTTTAATATTGATTTGTCACAGCATTTTTAAATGTACTTTTGCCTTAAAAGAATATTCAGAGGCTATGTTTGGTGATTCAGTTGTTGTGGATTTTATACAATTGGAAGCCATTTTATTTTTATTTTTACCGTGAGGACAGTAAACCCATTAAAAGGTATTTCAAAGCCCTGATTTTTCAAGACTCCTATATTCCGGAATAACACAAAATTCTCATAAGAATATTCTAGTGCCAGAAAACTAGTTGCATTTGCAAACCACTTATCTCCTCCCTCCTTCCATTTAGCTCAATACTCTTTGTGCATAACGAAATTCAACAGCAGCATTTGTTTTTTCTTCAATTAGTCAACTTTTTACTATCTTGCTTTTAAGACATCTTTGGTCTTAACATGTTTTACTATTTCTACTAATAACATTAAAAAAGAGTTACACCTCCCATTTTACCTAATCACTAATAATTCAAATCACTTCCTTCTGTTAAATCACTACTATTACAAAATGCTAGAAGTAACGATGCTAAGTATAGTAATATGTTTGCTTTTATATCCACTAGATAGATGTACAGACGTTGCAAGATCTTGGTGTGCTCCACTTAAATAAGGGAATTCAATTGTACATCACACCTCAGGAGACAGCACAGTTAAACCCACAGTAGCTCAGTAAGCAACACAGAAAGCCCATCAGCAGCTTTACTATATGACAGACCCAGAGGCAACTCGAGAGCTGTCAGCACAACTGCCTGTGAAGCTCACGAGGGAAGCAATAGCCAATTATGCCCCATGACCCACTACTGGAAAACACAGTGAAAAAGATACCAAATCAAGAGCTTGAGAAAAAAATAATCAAACTTTTCAAAAAAAAAAAAAACAAAAAAAACTATGTAGTCTACATCCTCTCAAGCAATGCATCTCACTTTTGTTTTATTTTTAATTTTTAGTTAAAGGTTTTAAGAATGCAGTATCATTCAGTAACCACTGCCTGAACTGTGTGATTCACATTAAGACAACCCAGAAAAGGGGGGGGTGGGGGAGGGGGGAGGTGTAGGGGTCACACCATCAATATGCCCAACATGGATAAAAATATATACACTACATGTATTTACCTGGAAAATGAGCCATAGCTATAGCTGCAGACAATTAATACTTGCATCTGCTTTAATCTCCACCGTGACTAGATACTCTCAAATAACCAGTATATTAGGCTTACATGGCAAGAATTTGGTCACAGGCGGGTTGCTGCAGGGGAGGCCTCTGTGAGAAAAGCCCAGGAGCTGCTCCATGTCAGATCAGAGACAGTCCCAGCCGGCTCCAAAAGGGACCCACCACTGGCCAGAGCTGAGCCAGTGAGCAATGATGGATAGGCCTCTAGGGACAGCAGATTGAAGAAAAGGGGAAAAAAATGCTGCAAGGGAGAAAACGTGAGAGAGAATCCTACAGGCACCAAGATCAGTGCAATAGGAAGGCAGGAAGTGCTCAGGCACCAAAGCAGAGGTTCCCCTGTGGCCTGTGGAGAGGCCCCTGGTTGAGCAGGCTGTCCCCCTGCAGCCCATGGGTTCCACATGGAGCAGATCTCCACGCTGCAGCCCATGGAGGAGCCCCTGGTGGAGCAGGTGGATGTGGCCTGGAGGAGGCTATGGCCCACAGAGAGCCCCTAGGCCAGAGCTGCAGCTCCTGAAGAGGGTCCTATGCATGTGCAGGAAACCTGGGGGGAGCTGCTGCCTATGGGGGACCTGTGCTGGAGCAGTTTGCTCCTGGGGGATGGATGGACCCCATGGTACAGAGCCATGTGGGAGCAGTTCTTGAAGAGCTGCTGCCTGTGGAAGCCCACACAGGATCAGTTCAGGAAGGATGAACTCATGTGAGAGGGACCCCACGTGGAGCAGGGACAGAGAGTGACCATGAAGGAGCAGTAGAGACAGTGTCACTGACTGACCGCAACCCCCATTCCCCTGGGCCACTTGGTGAGAGGACACAGGGGAGGGTGGATAGGGGGAAAGTGTTTTTAGTTGGCTTTTCGTTTCCCATTGCCCTAGCCTGTTAGTAATAGGCAACAAAATCCATTAATCACCCTATGTTGAGTCTGTTTTACCTGTGACAGCAACTGGTTGGTGAAGTCCCTGTCCTTATCTTAACCCATGAGCCTTTTTTCGTCATATTTTCTCTGTGTTCTTTTGAGGAGGGGGAGTGAGAAAGTAGCATGGTGGAGTGCAGCAGTCTATCAGTCTATCAACCACAACTGGCTCTCAAATCAGCATAAATGATCAGCCTCAAAGGCAAAGCAGACTCATCTAGAACGGAATCAAACCTACCTGCTAGCTTGCTTTCCACCCAGCCAACTCCAATGGGTTGGTCTGATTAGCTACAGGAAAGAATATGGGGAAGTATTAATCTTGCTCACAGCAGCAGCAAACTAATGAAGATCAAAGCTGTGTCCAGTTCTGGGCTCCCCGGTGCAAAAAAGACAATGATCTCCTGGAAACAGTCCAGGGGAGGGCCACAAAGATGATAGGGAAGATGCTCCAGGTCCCCTATGAGGAAAGGCTGAGAGACCTGGGTCTGTTCAGCCTGGAGAAAAGACAACTGAGAGGGGATCTTATCAATATTTACAAATACTTCAAGTGTGGGAGACAGAGGGATTTGGCCAACCTCTTTTCAGTGGTTTGCGGGGACAGGACAAGGAGTAATGGTCACAAGATAGAGCACAGGAAGTTCCGCACAAACATGCAAAGGAACTTCTTCACAGTAAGGGTGACAGCACTGGAACAGGCTGCCCAGGGAGGTTGTGGAGTCTCCTTCTCTGGAGATATTTAACGGCCATGTAGACACCCACCTGGGCAACCTGCTCTAGGGGACCTGCTTTGGCAGGGGGGTTGGACCCGATAATCTCTTGAGGATCCTTCCAATCCCTACAATTCTGTGAAAACAATCTCTTCTGAATTGATTTACTTCCTTCTTCTGACTAGCATTGAGTTTCCCCAACTTCACTGTTGCACAGGTCCTCCAATACTTCACTGTTAGACATGACACTGGTTTAAAACCTGGTTTAAGTGTGCGTTCAGTTAACTGCTTTGAAATCATGCATGTGACACTGACATGAGCAACATCCTGAAAGTTAAGCCTGGAGTTATTTCTAGTTTTATGTGTAGAAAGTCATTTCAGGGGGGAATCTTAACTACAGAAACTAATAATTTCCAGACACCTACTTCAATGAGAACAGCATCAATCCCATATCCGTCTATGCTGAAGTCACCATGTGTGGAGGTCTAGTACGCAGCTTGCGCCATTGTTTTAATGAAAAAACAACCCACTGCACTTGATGTGTTTGAGGGTTCAAGGGTTTTGAAGATACATGGGTCTTTGGAAAGCCATCAATATGCAAGATGAATTTCACTCTTTCACAGAGGTAGGAGTGCTTGATTGACAGATAAAATATGAAGTAATTCATTAGTTATAAGACATCAAGGAAGTGCAAAGCTTTATGAAGCATACTGACTGTTAAATACCGACATGGGGAAAAGATTTTAAACAAGTTTTAATGTTTTAAAAACTAAAAACAGACTAAGTATTTGTCTCAGCAGAAGATAAACAAAAGCAACTTCTACATCAATGTCCCAGAAAGAACTGAGATAACTGGCATATGGGTTTAACTTTCCTAACTTCAAAATGTAAGTGATCAAGATGTGGCAGGAGTTACTGAATGCAGACAGTGTTTGAAGATATGATTGGGGCCAGTTTTATAGCTGACACCACTCTGGAATCTGATGTGACAGGAGCCACATCTGAAAGTGGAGTCCCAAAACGCTTCGTTCAACAAGAAGGTTTTGCTAAGCAAGAAGCAAAATAATAGCTTCCTAAAATAACTGGATGACCAAAGGTCCTGGTATCAAATGCTAAACAAAATACAATTTAACCCCTCATCTTAAATATTTTTAGGGATGTAATACCCCTTCTCTAGTTAATGCAGTACTGTGTCAATGGTTCAAGACTTACAAAATAAGGTCTTTTTTTCTGTAGCCAAAGTTCCTTAAAACATGAACCAAAGGAAGAAGAGAAAAACACTTCATTGTGGAACACGGAAAATGCTAGGTATTTCCGTTCTAATATTAGCATTTGCCTGAAATTTAGGTGACTTAACATCTGTGAAGACAAATGACCAGCACTGTATTTTCTAGAAACCAATTAAGTCTATCTCTGTTAATAGTCACATCCCTAGCCATTTACTGTGGATCTATGCAGTGCACATAGATTTTCATCTTTAGCTTGGTGAAATGAAGTGTTTGTCAGAATACTTCCGAAGAAAAAATTTCAGCTATACAGCTAGTAATACACTGACAACCTGGCTTCGTATAAGGTTCACTGCTAGGGACATTGAAAACATATCAGTCCTTGAAGAAGCAGTTTGACTGCTACAAATCTCTGTCAACAAGAAGCAAGGATTAGGTGAATAAAATGAGCAAGGGTGTGGAATGATCTGAGCATTTCCTGGTGCAAACAAACAGCAAATGTCTCCAAAGGACGGTTTAGGAAAGTTCTTGCCCCCTATCAAGGATTTCTAAATAAAAGAACAATCTAACCTTCAATGAAATACTTTTCAAAAGGTTTTAATGAATAAAAATTAGATTAGGTAATCAATACTTATTACTATGTTATATTTTTATCAAATTATATCCACAAACATCCTCTTCTCATCCACTTTTGGATTCCAGAGCGGGTTCTGATTGACATTCCTCTAAACAAAGGTTGACCAATATATATGCCTACATTATTGACATTTTGTCAATAGTAGCAACTTACAACTTGTCTAATAACTGAAAGCTAATGAAAATCAGCTCCTGCCAAGTCTGGTAACTCACAATAATACTACCTAGCCTTCACTGAACTGCAAAGGCAAAGGCCAGCTTTTGCTATACTGCAGGCCAGCTTTCGCTATATTACAGTGATCTGTGTAGCATTGTTCTGGAAAAGAAAGAAAAGATTCCCTTCATAATTATTGTTCAAGTTAAAATGAAATTAGATATGTTGTCATGACCTGGACTTGAGCACAGTACAAATATGTTGTAGCTACAGGACACTATGGTCACTTCTTTTTTTATGTGACTTATCCCCAATTATTTTGTTTCACAAAAATTTTTGTTACTGAGAATTTCCTCCACAGTAAACATAAGTTATAGTCAGATCTATGATCTGGCTCAGACTTACAGAAACATTTACGTATTAAGCAGAGAAATTCTTGTAATTTCACTCTGCTTTCCTTGATAAAAAGCGGAAACTTAATACTGTATTTTTTGTTGTTGTTCTGAATTTAGGGATGAAAGTTACTTTGCTATATATATATTGGACAGTGCTTACCAGTCATACAAATGTGTAAACCATATGTGAAATTTAGCCATAGCATCTTAGCAAAATGGCTTAACGATAACTCACAAAAAAATAAACACAACCTCAAATTAGCATTAGTTAACCATTTTCAATACTATGCAAAGAGCCTTAATAGGAGTACTTTTATCTGGCAAGGTCTGCCTAAAATGATTACAGAGGGTTTTTTTTTTTGTTTCTTTCTCAAGAAAAGAACTGTCTACAAAACATACAAATACATGTATCTCCAACTGTTTTGCATAGTCAAACAGACACTGATCATAAATCCATTTGTAATCAAAAGGAACAAGTCTCACACCCTACTAGTTTAGTAGTATTTCATATACTCTTCCCCAATGACTCAATGAAATTTAACAAGCAAAGCATTTACTGATTTCTAGTTTAAGCTGTCAAGCTTCTAGAGTTTACTGAAAAATTTGTAGAACATTCAGAACAAAAGCAGTCCAGCTAACACCCAAGCCAACAGATTCTATCCAGAAGTGAAGAAAGATGAGTTGAAATATTTTTGTTATATGAATAACATAACATGTTATTTCCTTACAATACAAGAAGCATTTTAGTGGATAGAGATTTGTTTAAAAGACAGAAATATCCACAAGAAAAGCATATGAAAAAACTTCATTATCGTGCATTCTTTTCTCCATTTGCTGAACATATCCCAACGTTAGTGACAAGAGAAAAATCAAGCACATTCATTTGACAGAGCAAATGTAGTCCATAAAAGGTGAGGCAAATATTTTTGAACGCCAGCTGGAAGATATTCCATTGTGGTAAAATTGTAAGTATGCACACTAAAGAATGGCTGGGCATATGATAAACTTCCAAGTCTAACGACAACACTCAGACCACTCGCTGCACTTAAAGTTAAGCCACGTTTGGATGCCACCTGGAAGCACTTCGCTTTGAAGGCATTCTAGAACCAAAATGAAGTTGCTTTTCAAACAACAGACAAAATTAAATTCATCCTTCAGAAGAATTCCCTGCATCATGGCTCATGAGCTACAGTAAGGGGACCAGAAGAAAGGCCGCTTCACAAAGAATTGAAATATTGTGATGTTTAACATCTGCCTCCCAGGCAACTGGCTAGCTTAAGAAATTGAAGTACCTGGTCAGCATGCTAGGACCCGCAGGTCTAAATCACTATCCACTGCTCTGACCAACTCAAAGAACCTACTAGCAGCTGCAAGAAGCTGCCTTTTGAAAGAAAGTTCAGTCTTGAATATTTGTTTTTATTTGAATAAGAATGATTTTGTGTGCTTTATAAAACAGCTTAATCTAAAATAACTGAAGGGGACAAAGAGGTATTTCTCTAGTCTGAAACTTTTTTTTCCTGATGAGCAAAAACATTCTCTCCCACCACTCTAGATATGCTTTGTAGGAACTAGCTAGCTTTGGTTTAAAAGCAACTGTCTTAATTTGGGTTACTACAGCTGATAAAAAATTGTTTAGTTGTTGTAAACAAATACATTGCCTACTAGAGAAGATGTATTTCCAGGAAACGTTTCACATCCTCAAATAATTTCATAACCTTAAAGTATTTCAGACTGCATCTTGTTGTGGAACTCTTCAAATACAATTTGTCTCAGTTCTTCAATATCAGATTACCTTGTTACCAGTTACTTCTTAAGCATTTCCACTGGTGGCTGTCCTCAGTCACAGCTGCCTGCCCTCGTTTACATGCCTCTCTTTCACTGTTTTCTGAACCTTGAAGATATCCATAGCTTATCACACAAAAAAAAAAAAAAAAAGGCTATGGGAGAATATATGTATTTGATATCACTGTTGTTTTCTGTGCTACACTCCTGCTGCCACAATACAAAAGGTGCCACTGTTACTGTTCCAGCAACTCCTACATCCTTCTGTACTCCCTGCTGCTTTGCCCTACTGCTTATGTCTGCCCAACTCATGCTGCCACAAGACTGTTACATAAAAGCCATGAATACCCTTCATTTACAAATAAGAAATCCCAAGCCAATCTGATTCTGCTTTCTCCCTGCTTTTATGGTATTGCTATGAAAAAAACTTCCCTTTGCCCAGTCACATTTTGTCCCTGACTGTCTTTGAAGTTTCTCTGAAGGCAAAGAGCTTCCATATAAAATACCTACCAAACAAATAACATCCTATTCGCTCATCCCTCCCCAGTAGAGTTAAACAGTTCAGTGGTGAAAATTATTATATTTGTGAGCATTCAGAATTTTAATCATAATTTCTTTGACATGCAGAAATAAACAGTGTGTGTGAAGTGGCATTCTTTAGAAAGCAGAATCCCAAATCAAAAAGATACAAGTCAAGGAAAGGCTCTGTTCCCTGCTAAATTCATTGCAATGGGAGCCATCAGAATTTAGGAGCATTGATAGGTTTATATTCATGCCTGTCTTCACTCTGTACTTTTGCAATTCTCCCCAAAACAACTAATGCTGCAGGTGGTTTGAGCTCCTTCCTCCCCACTCTACCTACCCCATTCTCCCCCAACAAAAAACATCCACCTCACAGAAAGCCTCTGCAACTGTGTTCAACTAAATCACATTAATGCTACCTCAACAGAAGCCCTCTTATTTCTGAGACTCTCTTCTGCCCCCGAATAGGGAGCTTTGTTACATCAATATTCTTGCTAAAGTACAAGTTGCAGTCATTGTTTCCATCATCACACACACACCACCAGGATAACTGTATGGCAGTGTGAACACCTACATCCTGCATATGAACAACTGGGGGTCTGAAGGACATAGAACAGAAGAGAAATACATCAAAAGGATTGGTATCAGATAACTACATGAATTAATTCATGTGATTATTGGAAGACCCAAATATCTGTAATGGTTTATGGATAAGTGTACTTAATGTCTGTTGGTATCCTCAGGGTTCATTTCTGGTTAAGTTCTAATAAGCAAATTTTTCAGATTGCTTCAAGGAGAAAGCTGGCTGCAGTGGTCGCCTCTGGCACCAGCCAGCTCACAGACTAGAGGCTTTGCTCACTACAGAATAATTTCTCTGGTAAGGTTAATCACACTCCTTCCAGTTATTATGGAAACCCTATCAGGCATGTTTGACTGTTATAAACAACACCAGTCTATTACCCATGACAGCAACAATTTTCTGAGATGTCAGTAAATCACTGTATCCCAGCTGTGTGCCAGCTCCTTTTGGCACTTGCTCACTGAACTGAATTCCTCACACCAGAGGTGTTTGTGCAAGGAGACAAGGAAGTGTTCACAGCTTGTCCTAGCAAGCAGGAGGGATGGGAGCACCCCACTGGGAGCAGAGGGACACAGGGATGACCTTCCTTGAGAGTAAAGATGAGTGTTTTGAACTCAAGTCAATTTAAAAAGAGATTTAGAAAAGAAGTGCTCAAAGGGAAAGGAGGTGTGACCAATGCAAAAGGCAAGGAATAACAAAAATCCAAAAAGCTACATTCAAAATTGACTGGTTTTGTCTACAAGCAGGTTAGGTGTCAAAAAAAAAAAAAAATGTAACAAATAAGGAATGAGATACCAAAGGCTTGAATGAGAGTTTTAATGATAGAAACACAAATGCTGCCTTTTGGAGATGCAATCAGACCCTGAAAATTTGGGAGTATACATTTGAATATAACAAAATATTTCAAAAATTCAAAAGGTCATTTCATGGCCAAAATTCTGTGACATGAGGATTAGGGTCTGTTAAAGACTAAAAGATTATATACAAACAAGGAGCATTTTTGGAAAAAATATCCCATGACCCTTTTTCCCTGCACAAGTTAATTTCAAATGAATGATACGCGAACACTGAAACGGTTATGTCAAACTTACACCCTGCAAGTCTTTGCTCCCCGAACATGCATGTACTGAGATGGGAAGCTTACTCTGATGCAAGAGAACCTAGGCGGGACTAATTCTGGTCCTGGTGAAAGAACCTTCACATATTTGCCTGTTATAGCCAACATTGGTGTCTCCGAACAATAAGACCAGGCCTCAGAGATACCAGTTAATCACAGCCATAACACTTCTGTCTACCATCTAGACATTAATCTGAAGAGAGAATGAGATCTTCAGAATGACAAACAAAGACACAGCGAGAGAACAACCACCTTGATTTACTTCGTTACATGTGGAACAGAATCACACAATATGCAGTTGTACCTAGATCATAAATGAGACCAGGTATTATATGGACAAAACCAAATTGTAATTACTGGGTAGCTGTTGCATTATATTTTGATTATAAACAAATGATTGAAATAAGACTTCCCCAAAACAGACCTGGAAAAGGAAGGTATGAGTTTGTTTGTTTCTAACACTCTGGTTAGGCTCATGGTGTTCTCAAACAGTATTAACAGGTGTCTTAGACAAGACCTTCAAGGTGATATCGCACAACTCTGTTATTAATCAGTTATTTTAGCACCATATGGCTCTGTTTATGCAAATTCAAAAAAAAATGTTGTTCTGCATTTGTTTAAACTTTTCATTTGTACAGAACCCTGATCAAAAAAGATTAAGCAGAAAGGGATAAGGGTGTTTTCTTGTTTCTCAATACCACTATAGCTATCACAATCACATGAGACACAGTATGAAAGAACGCTTATGATCTACATCAGCAGCAGAAAAAGCATGCCATCCACCTACATCATCTAGAAATTATCCGAGGATGGGAAATGATGATCTAAGACATGCAAAGACTTTCCCTTACTTCATGAACTGTTTCAATACACCACATGACATATTCCTTTCTATAGGAATTGAATTTACCATTCAAGTGTTTTCATGTCTGACTGTAATAGCTCAGAATTGATCCAATTGAGCATCTGATTTCAAAATTTGCTTCCCTCACTTGAAAAGGATTTGAATCCTGATTCCCTCCACTTTTCCCATGAGAAAGCTCATGAAGTCTGTGGCTTCTGTCAAGCTATTGTTGGTAAGTTGGTAAGGAGTTTTTGAAAAACAAGCAGAGAAAGTTACAATATCAGTCCTTGGGTTTTCATGCTAATTTATGCTACCCTATTGTTTTTAGGGGCCTCATAAGTGGAGTGAAGTGGCTGCATTCCTGTTTAGGTAAACTGGGAAGGGACTAATGACTAATGCAGTGAAAAGGCAGTTGAGTAGAAATCTCTGTATTAAACAGAAGGCATTCCATCTTAGGATAGACATGTTCGATTTCAGTAGTGATAGAGGCTGTTTTTTTTTCTCCTTTGCTACATGTTAAGAAATTTCTGCTTTTACAAACTTGGAGCAAAGGTCTGGCAGAAATATAATTATAAAAGTTGTCTAAGAAGGTCTTTAGCAACTGTTGATTTATTTTCAGGATTCCTTTCCAACTACTCCTTCAGCTGCTATAACAGCGAGGAATGATGACCTGTGCATTAGGATTCTGCAATAGCATTGGGAAACAAAACCCCACAAATTAAGTCATAATGACCAAGAGCAGTGTGTGACAACAGCTAGGTATTGGCTCCATTATTTTTGTGCAAAAAGAACGCTATCTTTTTGTTCTCTTCCAAGAAGTCTGGGGAAGGATGTAAACCTATTAGCACAGAGGTATACCTGTTTATGCAGGCACTGATGCCTTGAGCATGGTTTTCCAGTTATATGCACACGGTTTTAAGCTGAAGTACGTGGTCAGGTGGACATTTTTCTTCTGACTTTGCAGTTCTCTAGCTCTAGTTTACTCTGATCATTTTCTCTTGCAAAGGAATAGCTTCCTTACAAAGAAAGCAGGAATCTCTTGGGAATGGTATGTGTACAGCTTCATGCCCACCAGTCCAAACCCCATTTTAGTCCATTCTCCCGATTCCTGACTTTTCATGCTACACTCTAAGAGAAACAGGGAATGAGGTTCTGGATATTATCACCATAGCTGCAGGTGACAGGGAAGTGTGTGTTCGTATTTTAAAATCTATTGGTGTGTACTCCCTTTTGGGATATCTGTTCCCCAAACTTGCCTCAGTTATGAACCTAACTTTTAGATAGCAGTTTTGTTCTCCAGCTTTGGCAAGAGACATAGCTTGAAGAGGTAGAAAAGTGACTTACTTAGTTCTGCAGTTAAAGACAAGAACTAGCAATAAGGAGATCCTTTACATAGTGTTCAACTTGCTTTCCAGTTAGAGTGACACTGCTTTGTTCAAGCCATTCTTAGTCTAGGTCAAGGAACAGAATCAAGGCAGCAATACCAGTTTGAGCCTCATGTGGCCTTTAAAGCTGTTTCATTCCTCTCCTGTCAGAGAAGGGTGACCAAGTACACTCCTGTCCAGAGCGGAAGAAACTGCAAAAGAAACTATCCTGTGTATACAGAGCTATCTGAGCTCCATCTGAAGCATCAGAAGAATAGAAAGAAATCTTTTCTTTTACTCCACTCTCAGTCATCATCCTTCCCCCCCCCCCCCACACACACACACTGAAAAACTGACGCAAACAGGAACAGGATAAAGAAACTGCCCCAAGGTGCTAGTCTAAAGAACAAATTAAGATATTAAAACATCCAGTTAAGGTATTAGAAAATCTAAAAAAAATCTGATTTGATAAGAATATCTGTGAGTGCAAACACACAGAAGGAACAGCAGGGCACAGGGCATTCCTTCCATTGCTACCACAGCAAATAGCATAAAGTTACACATTTGCACATCTACTGATTGTAGTTTGTATGGGGCTGGGATCAAAACCACTCCCTATGGGTAAAATCCAAGCTTCTCTGAAAATATCAGGTGTGATGCATATGGTGATTAGAGGCAGTACAAATTCTTTTCTGGAAGCTCACTTACGGAAACCTGGAATAAATCTACACATCTCAGACTCAGTCCTGAATGACTGGAGGAATTCAGTCTGAACTGGACAAGGCCAGTTAAAGGAAAAAAAGCTTAAATCAGCATACAAATATCTCAGTACGTAACAATATATTTTAAGAATGCTACATTAAACTTTGCCAAGTTTGTTAGTATGTGACGATTTGATGATACTGTATATTAGCAAAAGTTCATTAAGGTTTGCTTGAGTATAGCAGGGATACTGTATATTATTGAGTTGTGACTGCTTTTTTATTCAAAGAAAGTCCGAGTTTCTGCACATTCACTAAAACACATGGTTTATTTTCCTTACAAGTTTTTGTTTTTCTAATTTAAATACATGCAATGTTGTTCTCATTTGCAAATATAAAGGAAAGAGATAACAGAAATGGCTATCCTTTGGAATATGAGTCTAAACATCGGGACCTAAACCATCTAAAATAACTTTTTTTCTATTATGAATAGCTCAGTACATGCTATTATGCATCAAGTACCTTATGAAATTACTCTGTAGACACCAATTACTTACACAGTACATAATGCATTTTTCTGCTAGGTAAAATTAAGTCTCAGCAATGAAATCACCATGCCCAACAATTTGCACAAGAAAAAAATGGAAAGAACACATAAATTAGTGGAACAAACGAAAGCCTTATCCCTCTATGCTCTGATTTCAGCCAAACCTTAAATGTTACAGAAGTGAGTTTGGTGGTCTCAGAACTGAAATCACCATGCCCAACAATTTGTGGAAGGGAAAAAGAAAAGAGCAGACATAAATCAGTGGAACAAACGAAAGCCCTTTCCTGCTACGCTAATTTCAACCAGCTCTTAAAACCTTGTGGAAATGAGTTTGGTGGCTTCAGCTGAATTTCACAGTTAGCATCAGAAAACTAGTTTCAATTATTAGCTAGAATTTTATTTGATTAAAAGCCCCTAATCTGGAGTGGCTCAGGACTCTGCTAGCTTGTAAATTAAGTTAACATTTTCCTTCACCTCAAGACAGGAGGATTGCTCAGAGCTAGGATTCAATGCACCACGTGTTTGGTGAAGATAAACAAGTGTCTTATGTTACTTTAATGCTTTAACCTTCATACACCAAAGTATTTCCCTTCAAGTATTTAAATGCTGTTCTGACTACTATTCACTAGCAACCATACTTCGAGAGAACCTAGAAAGCAGGAACAATTCTGTTTTATTCAAGGTTTGTCAGCATACCAGAACCTGAATCAAAACTATCCTACAGTGCTACACCTCCCCCCCAAACACACACACACACACACACAGAGAATAAAGGGTGCTGGGTATCATGAGGCAAGCTAAAGGACAGCCACCTAGATGCAAACCTGATAATGAGTCTTCTCTCCCAAGATCACTTCAATTTCAAATAGAGGATGTTTAAACACAATTGCAAAGAAAGACAAAAATAAGTTTCACAGAAATAAAATATATTAATCCTCCATCAACATCCATCTACTACTCCCAAAATACACATAATCAAAAACAAGTGCTATAGCAGAAATTTTACTTTTTGTATACAAGTTAGTTTTTGAAACTGAATTTCTTGTACTTACAGTTTATAGAAAATTCCAAATTCAAGGAATCCATTTTTTTTCTTGCTGTTAGCCACAGAAGACCTTACCATATGAAAGACAGCATTAGAAAGATAGGCTTTGGTCATTATACCACAGAATAACTCAAGAAATATCACTTGGTTAGTGTTGGGTGCTCAGTACTGCAGTGACTGAGTTAAATGTATTATTTTTCTTAAGATAAAATATGAAGAAAGTAGAGAAAACATGAGAAGGCAATTGAGAATAAAAACATTTGGCAAAATCCAATACCCACTTGCACTAGCAATCTTTCGGTTATTCGTACTTTCAGTCCAAAGGGTAACTTCGGCCCTCACCATTGCCTGGTGCAATGGAATGACAAAGTATGCATAACATAGCATTTTACTACCAAAAACAGAATGAGAACATCAGCCACAGTAAATCCAGTGTTTTCACGTTACTTCTCTAGCAACTCGCAGGTCTTGGTGGAATCACACACCCATAGGATTACATCACTTGTAGATCAAAGCGAAAGAACCCAAAAGAGCATTAATCTACATAAACTAGGCCTACCAATAAAACTAAACTGCAGCTACCTTCATGTTTACAATATAGTTTTCCATTCTTTTCAGTACTCTGCATTGCACTACTATTCTGACTTTTTTCTGTGTTATTCATCTGGACAAGATCTCTTTTCATGAAGAATAATGCAAAGTATGGGATTTATTGCTATAATGAAGTTCTTTCAAATCTGTGTTCTCTCTCTCTAAAGGACAGGAGGATAGGCGTTCATCTCATCAGGCAGCTTATTAGGATTAGCACTGAATAAGACACCACAGAATGTCAAGCCTATCAGTTACTAAACATGCATCATACAAACTTTGTCTTTGCGAGAACCTCTGCTCTGCATTTGTCATCCACCTGAATAATTAACAAGTACATGCTGCCTGCCAGCAGCTTAGGGAATTAATTTTCACAGATTAAATGCAGATCACGTCTGCAAAAAAATGCAGACCACACACATACTGTACTACTACCTTTCAAATGTTAAAAGGCAAAGAAACAAGTTTTATTATTGAGCTCACAATTGAATCTGACCTAAAATTTAATGATTATGAAGTCATAACCATAATAAATATGATCTGGTCAGAGGGATTCTAATACTTAACTGATTGAGCCACCACAGAACACCTTTTATTTAGCATAAGATGAAGCTATTTACATAAACCTTCCTTCAAACATCCCAGAGCTCCTTCATTCTTTAATATTATTCTATTCCCAAAATACTAAGGCAGTCATAGGAAAAAAAGCTGGTGTCTCTAAAATATGAGGTTTTTTGAACTTGAACTATTTGCTACTGTTCCTTAAAAATATAATAATCGCAGCATGCAATAGCACATATATTGAAGCCAAGGACTTAAAAAATTAGTATCTAATTACCTTATACTTTCTATGACCTGAAATAATGCCACAAATCATAGGCCTGTTATAGAGTGGGTTATATTTGCAATGAAGATGACCAATTATTGAAAATGATGAAAAACATCCCTTTGCACTATGCTTGATGAAAATCTTAACTACACAGTAATTTTATATTTTTTATCTTACATCATCATCAAAAATGACGTTCTGTAAGAAAATAATCTGAGTGAACAAAGGATTGAGTTTTACACCTTCCAGGGACCCGTTTCTGAGCTGCCATGCCTTCTCAATGGCTAAACAACAGCAGTTGTGAGCCACAGTACCATTTGCTATCAACCTTTACCAGTTCAGTACTTAATAAGGACAATAACTGCAAAGAAGTTAAAGATTCCCACAAGGTCCCCTACAGTCATCACTCCCAATTTCAATTGAGATGAAAAAAAAACATCATTTAATGCAATAAATTTCTTAGAATGCAAATGAGTATAATAGAAGAGTCTATATAAAAAAGTAGATCTCAGAAAGTAAAAAATAGCCAAGGTAGCCCATAGCTATAGCTCACCTAGCTAGTTAGCCTACACAACTGTAACAGTGGGAATTCTGCAGATTCTGCCAATTTTTTATGTATAGCTCTCATAGTGAAGGTAACCAGTGCCACAGGTACACAAACTGAAGGATTAGGACCTTCCCTTAAACAAGAAGCATCATTGTGGTAAGGTAGGCTTTTTTCTTTTACTGTTGTCCTGAAACACAGCATTTCTACAGAGCAGCAAGTTTTCAAGAGCCTCTCAGACTCCGATCACTCATTTGCCTTTCCAAGTAGGTAAGCTTATGGAAGTATCACCACTCACGTCATTTATTGGGATGTAGATAACACTAAGATAGCAGCTTCCTTTTGGTTAAGTGCACTGTAATATTTGTGTTGTCTTCCAAAAAAAATAAAAGGTATCAGAATTCAACAGGAGACAACTTAGCTGCACAACTGTATTCAAAATATATGCATCAGTAATAGACAACCACAAAATGTACATTAGCCAAATATCAAAAGCAGTTACTACAGATGACTTTCATACCTTTGTATTTAGTCTGAGCTATGTAATCACATTCATTTCTGAGATAGAAGCAATTAAGTGTTTCTTTTCAAAAGCTCTGAATCCTGAAAAATCTGGTTTATATGTGAATGCAAAATACACACACACTTGAACACTTGAAAGGGAAGGTAATGAAAAATATCTAAAAACAACCAGGTATGTTTTCACCAGTTTAAATATATTTTATGATGTATGGTATAAAGTCAGTGTCTATTACATAAAAATATGGCTACATTTCAAAGCTATGGTTCCAAAAATCTTTCCCTTCTCATAAAATTACTATCAAATACATTGATTACCATTCCTTTGACCTACATTAAAAAGCCAACTTAATGTGAATGAATTACCAGTTAATCATCAGAGTAAACAAAAATCTATTAATAATTGTACTGAAGTGCAGTACTTATTACATTGTTAAACGTTAATGTAATCTACACAATATAATTGTTTTTGTTCTTTGCTCATTAATAATCACATCCTCAGATATAAACATTTCAAATAAAATTAACACTATTCATTTATATTTCTTTCCATTTTTGAAGAGTAACAAATTTTTTATCTCCAGTATTACAACACATTTTGGGAGGAAAATGACTGAATACAAAGGGTTTTTTGTTGTTTTATATTACTGTTCTCCATGTTTAATATTTTGCTACTATTACTGAAATTTAAATTGAATAGGCTTGGTATTGTCTGCAGAAAAGACCTAATTCCAACCACAGTATGCCTATCACTAGCAAACTAAAATTGAGGCCCTGCCCTTGGCCCTGGGGCAGGATCCCTGAGTATCACTGGAAATGTTGTTCCATGCATGAATTAGCAAATTAAAAGAAGTCATGAACCTTTACTGTGACTTGTCTAACTCCTACAGTCCCTAGATCATCATCTATAGTTACAGCCCTATGTTTAGGTGTGCTGAAAAGATAAGGTGAGGAAGAGGCAACTGATCAGAAGATTTGTCTAGCTATGAACTGGAACTACGCATACCTGAAAATGACAAACAGCAGTTGCAGCAGTTAAATGCACAAATATTTAATTCAAAATTAATAGATACTATTTGAGCTGCCCAGCATCTCATACTAGAGAATACACAAAAACTGCAGATACTTTTATTAGAACTCATGCTTAAAATTTGATGCCTCAAATGCAGGTATAATAAAAACATTATTTGCTTATTATAGGCAACTGTCTTTTTAGATCAAGAACACATGCTCCATTTAGAACTTTTGTTAATTATTGCTAAGAAAAATACACTCCAAATTCAACAATTTGTAAACAGTGTTCACTACAAAGGAGTATGCATCATTACCTTAAATAAAGAGAAGTCAAATAACTGAATACCTGTAAGTTTTCACTGAATATTTGAAGAAGTGAGGGTATTCAGGCAGCCTAATGTTATGCATCTGATTTGCTTGTTAGGGAGGATGTGTACAGAATATGCTGCTACACAGGCTCTTGGGATGCCATCTATAAATCCTTTATACTTGTATGTTTAGAAATACAATACTTAACACAACAGTGGAAAGTCACCCAGCATCTTAATATTACTTAACTCACAGTTGAGCTTACACAAAAAGAAGCTACTATATTTTAGGAAGGAATAAACACTCACTTGAATTTTTAAGTAATGTTATATCCTTCTTTCTCTCTTCTGAAAGAATTCCACCCAAGCACCAGTTTGAACTAGTACTCAGACCAAGTCTGAGACACATAAAACTGAAGCACCAGCATCACACTGACATAGTCATGAGACAAGAACAGTTTCAGGAGAGGAAATGGATTTCAGTGAAACTGGTTAAGTATCACAGCCATTCTGTTCCCATGACCTTTCAATGATGAAATCTGACTGATTTTGTTACACACAAAAGATGCAAGTATGACTGCAGGTATTGGGAACCTTATGGGAATGTGGTCCCTCACTTACAGTATGGCCTCTTGGTCCACCTACAAAAAGCAAGAAGTGCCTTTTTGTTGTTTTTTGTGTTTTGTTTTTATTTTTGTGGTTCAGGGGGCAGGGTCAGGTGCAGGGGACACAGGAGAAGGTAATGGGGGCTAGTAATGCTGCAGGCTACCTTTGCAGAAGACAAAGGACAAGAGGATCTCCTTCAATTTCCTCAGACAGGAAGTAAAAAGCAGAGAGCCTGATGAGGCTGCATTTATCAGGCCAGGTGAGCTTCACTAGCTAATCAGGAGCACATAGAAGGGCTGTTTTAAGTTTAAGACAGTCACACAAGCCAGCATGCACACATGTTGAAAGACAACAATTCCCTATGGGTTGGAAAACAGTCTATGCTTTGCCATTCCCCAGAACACTTCGATTTTGACCACTGTATTCATACAGTGATCACAAATCTTTCACTGACAATAATTTAACACTCCCCTCTCCATTTTTGCCAGACCTTCCACTTATAAGGATCATGCAGTATTTCTCTGAACTACCTTGCAGGCAGTGATAGCAGGAATCAAACACAGCTAAACAGATTGGAAATGTATTTGCAAAAGAGACCTGGCCAAACACCAATGGTTTCTCCATTCTGTTGCACAATTATGCTTCTTGCCTGACCTGGAGGAATCATGTGACTTGCAGAAAGCAATTCATTGCCCAAGTCCAGTTAGCCACTGATTTTTCTGCAGAGTTCCACCAAGGGTCCCAATTTGTGAAAGCTGCAACCATGATTTTGCAATATTGACATCTTTCTGCTAAGAAGTTGACTGGGCCCACCAGCTCATTTCATGCAGGCTATCCAAGAGCCATTAGATAATAATGGCTTTCAGTTCTCACCCACCTGGGCTACATTCGAACTGGTGACCTAAGGTGAAGGTCTCCACATCCCATTACTAAACTCCCAAGCCATTTAGTATCCTCATGTCGTAAGCTTTTCACTGCAGCATAAAGTGAATAGACAGTTAAACCCTTCTATACTTGAGAGCCGTTCTCAAGTTCATGGTCAAAGCCTCTTGATGCAAGTACAGATACAAGTTTTCAGAGATTAATTTGTTTGAATAATTTCTAGACAATACAAAAACCTCTGTACATGTAGAAAGAATTAAATACAGTATTTTCCTATAAAACACAAAGTTGTTTATATGAACCACAAAATAAAAGATTGGTATTAGTACCATGCAGAGACTTAAGATCTGATAAAAAGAAAAAATAGCATAAACATGAAAAGAACTTTTTAGCAATTCAAACAATATTAGCAGAATTACCAAAATATTAAAAAAAATATCTATTTTAATAAATTAAAAGTAGAGCTTCACGTAAATTTTATCATTTAATGCTACATTCACATACAGTGAATGTAGTGTATTTTCTGTTCACTACTGCTAGTCTTTCATACAGTTTAAAATATTAGGAACTGTAAATGATCTTGTGTGTTAAATATGCCAAGTACTACAGAAGCGTTAATTCATGTATTATTAAAGCCGTTTCAGGAGGAGTGAGAAGGTTTTTAAACAGTATGGGTTTCAGCTATGAGTTTCAGCAAAATATATGAGCACATTTACAACAAGTTTAATTTATTAAAAACAATCTTCTATAAAGTAGGTTTGTTTTTTAATAAAAAATACCATATACTATGCTAGGTTAAAGATACTTTCTCTGTAACATTCAGCCTTGAATTAATCAGATAAAGATGAAAGTGAAGAATTTTGCCATCAGTGTTTCTTACTAAACTCACTCAGTTATGCCTTTCAGCTTGATATATTTTTATATGAAGGATATCTTGTTAAAACAACTGTTGAAGGCAAGTCATGTCATATCAACCACACACCATACCCTATGGGAGCTCAAATGTTCCAAAGTCTATGTTAATATAATCCTCCTGCACAATTCAACTAAGGAAAAATAGCAGTTTCTCAGTGACATGTAAGACTTCATATAAGTACCGCATTATCTACATGTCTTCCAGAAATGAGGTAAAGCCATAGCAAGGATTATACTGAATCAATTTGGGAAGGTAAATATTGTTAACAAGCACCATAAAATAGCCTAGTAGATGATTCTAATCTCTATTTATCAACTAACAAGTAGACTGCACTTCTCAAGGCAGCTTCCAACAATATATCTGTAGGACAGCAATATTCTCTGGCTCAGGAGACCAATGCAACTTCTCAACAAGGGGTCTGCTGCTTTCTAATGCAAGATTTAGTATGCAATATGCTGTGTGCTTCCACCATCCTCTTTCAAAGTGGCTTTAAAGAAATGTATGTGGGCTTCTTGCCTATCTAAATCTTTTGAGAATGTTTTGACCTGGCCATAAAGATTAAGTACGGCCTTTTCTGAGCACTGTTCAGGATGCTTGAAATCTTTTGGACTACTTCCTGTGAAGATAAAGTATTTTTCAGTTATAGGATTTTGAACCTCTGGAGCAAAGCACTTTTACAGCCATTTAGATTTTGCTGTTAAAAAAAAAACACACACACACACAAAGATGACAACAAGGAATCTGCTAGATCTGCTGGAGTTTATGGGTTCTTTGTTACTCTTCTGTGTGACACCCAAAACAGACTGAAAACTTCCATGTTACAGGGAAAATAAGGTGCAGACAAATGGTCATGCAGATGCTTCTGAATTTTAGTAAGCTAGTCAATCATGAGTCCTTGCCAAGAAAGCAAAAAAAATCTTATTTTGTTTATTATTTGGGCTAGACCCCAAACCGTTTTTTTTTTTTTTTAAGATTAAGAAAAAAGCTAAACAACAAAAACTTGGCAGAGTCAGTTCTCCTGTTTAAACAGGCTACTCAGCAGGCTGACATTCAGCTTTTAGACTGCATTTTTCAAAATATTTTCTTGTTACTGACAGAAGCTGCTATAAAAAAATTGTCTCTGCATCCAGCTGGTGATTGACGGCAGGGCCAGAGAGACTGCAGTAGGCTTAAGCAAGGGAAAAGAGCATTAGCTGTGCCACAGTGGTGAAGTAGCGTGAGGTTTACAAGCAATAATAAGGAGAAATAAGTGTGTTCAGAACATTCTTGAGGCAAAAGAGTAAGAGAACGCTAATGATTCAATAATAGGCATAACATTAAAATGAATTTCTAGAACTGAAAAACAATAGCAGGAAAAAGGAAGATTCCATCCTGCTTTCCTAAAATGCTTTTAGTGGCAAAGGCAGCATATCCGTCTTGTAGATCTGAAAATCCTCTATATCTTCCAAGGTACTAAACTATCTGGGATTCAAATTTTGAAACCACAAAAGAAAGAAATACGTTGTCTTTGTGTCTGAGATTACAGATTTAAAAGCCAGTATTTAATTGATTTAAGATCATTATTTGATTCTAGCCCCGAACCAGATGCCACAGTTTTATCAAAAACCTGATATATCTCACCAAAAAATAGCCATGAGAACTCAGCAGTAAGCATCGGTAAGCCTAGGATTTAAATCTGACTGATAACAGCTAGTGGCAGCCTTCAGTCAGATATTCCATTTCTAAGGCATCTTTGCTCTTCCAGGAAAGAACAAACTGCACTACAGTGAAGACATTTTTCTTCATCCGGAAGAACACAATTTTAAAACAAAAAGCAACAACAAAAGAGAAGTCACAAGGCAGAGTTTCACTTATGAGTGGAAAAGGCACTTCAGTATTTTACCTACATATTCCTCTGCCACATCCTTGTGTCCCACCTGGCACTAACCAATAACAGATAGCTAGTTGTACAGTCAGAGAGGTTAAATTTCTCCACATGGCTTTTCTAGGTGGAAATGGAAAGGCAAGACCTTGCTTTGTTTTCCAGAAACATTACAACTGCAGTCAGCATGTGTCCAGTGCGTGTGACTGACCTGTAAAAGCTAAACAGCAAACTGGTAGACAAATATTTCTGCTGAATATCTCTTACCTGAATATCTAACACTAGCACATTTGGAAGACTCTTTCCTACTAATCATGCTGTGGTTTTTGGGTTTTACTATGCCTGAAAGCTTTGAAACCTCCTCTAGTCCATCCTTCATATAGTTTCCTCTGGTCAGAGGAAATTACTTTTGTGATTTCTGTGGCACAGTTACTACTAGGCATGGGCTTTCTTGGTCACCACTGTTTATCCCTGTGAGACAATGCTGGCTTTGTTCTCCAGTTGTTAGGAGCGTAAGCCCTGATGGCTCCAACCACAGTGGAACTTTGAGCTCACCCCTTCAAGTATACACGAGATTGAAGAAAAAATAGTTTTTTCTATTGGTTACGAAACTGAGTACCCTTTATTTTCACTAGCATGCAAAGCTAAACAATACAGCTTTCCAATTCTCCCCCCACCCATGAGGTTTGCTCGGGCTTTGAGAAGAGCCCTTTGAGGACTGCGGGGCTCTCCCCTTTGCACACAGTTCTTTTTTCCCCCTTATCAGTGGCAAGCTTCTTCCTGTCCTACTCTCTTCAGACTCATTTCTTCTGCCTCAGCTGACTTCCATCTGGGACCCTGTTCCTGTACATTGCACAGGTTTCATTTGTCTCAATAAATCTGTCATCCACTCTTCCCCCAAGTCCATTGACTCTGGGTCTCCAGCACTGCAGTTTTGAAGACTCAGAGTTAACCTGTGTTCCTTTTCCTACTGCTCTGAGCACTCATCCTATAGGCATGCTCTAAATCAAATAGCAATTATATTTTCATCTTTCTTACTCTATGTGCTTGTGCGCCCCTGAACATATAAGCCCAGTCTGACAACCAAAATCATACCTATCTGCAGATGTAATTAGCTTCTCTGGGCATGCTACAGAGTTAGGAGATGATCCACCTTCCCAGCCTCCCACCAACCCCATTCACCTTAACTAACCAGGTCCTTACAACATTACAAACAGCAAGTTTCTATTGCAAACGTTCTTACACCTATAGCATATAGACCATCTGTATATGCTGTTATCACATAACTAAAGAAATATCTGAAGTAGATGTAAAATGCTACTGTTCCAATTAGGATTTTATGCATCCAGGAGTTAGTGGCTACACAAGGTGCAAGACAGATGATAGACCAGACTTACAGCAAGTATGAAGTCGCTGAAGATCTGGCACTACCATCTGATGGAGGCCTATATATCTAAGATTGTAGGACTTATGTTGAATTTAATATGAGTCTTCCTCTCACAATCTGGGAAAACAATTTGTGGGAAAAGCTGTCTGATTGCTCTGGTAAGAACTGAAAGAACTGTGGCCAGTGCTTTGGAAGAAAATGTTTTGTTTTGTTTTCAAACCACTGTTTATTTTTATGAAATAATAGCAAGGCAGGAAGTAGTTTGTTGGGTTTTAAGGACAGAAGACTCAGCAAAGAAATTTAAGGTATCCAGATATTTTTTTTCATGCAGGTTTTTTTTTTTTTTTTTAAGGTAAGGACATGAGTAAGGCTCAGCTCAGCTCAAAAAAAATAATTATGCAGTTGTCAAAGTTGGCATCACAGGATGTTTTGAATATATATTCTACTCTTGTAAATAAAAAAAAAAGTTGTTTCACCTTACTAAAGGCTTAAATTAAAAAGCATGATTTTCATTATTCCAAACCTGCTTCCATTGAAAAAACCCACACCACTGAAAAAAACATGTCAAAATGTACATGTAATAGCATGACAGTTCATTCTACCACAATTTTTTTTTTCTTCACCAGTGCGGTAAATTACAGTTCTGACCTAAATTCTCATGTTTACTGAGTGGATTGTTTACTACCATATAATAAACATTGTAACACCAGTATTTATCTTTTAACTAGTATTTTTGAATCCCTTGCATCTGAGATCATAATCAAATTACACAGTACAGTTCTCCAATTACCTCCCTGGTTCATTATATTTACCTGTTTTTCCCTGGCAGACGCTGTCTGCAGTGCCATCTGGAATGCATACTGTGGACTCCTGAACACAAGCCTCAAGCCAGGGGAAACGAGGTACATCATTGAAAGTGATGGGCACATTAAAAACAGTATCAGGCACTAATCTACCCAAGTACCCCTGATAGCACTACAGTGTGCTGGTGTGCCTGCCATAATGAACAATGACCTCCAGCCTCTGGAAGACGGGTAAGTAACTGGGTAAGTAACAGTCAGTGCAGCCAATGACAGAGGATGCTATAGGGTAGCCATAAGTAAATAAGAATATTGATTAGATGTGGGGAGACTTTCAGTATCAAAACTGAAATATGAAGTTGGAAAAAAACCCACTAATTTCCTGTTTACAGTTACTACTCCATTTGTTCTAAAACATAACTTCCTGTTCTTGATGTCATATTGCCTTTATGCAATATGCAGCACCCATATGAACTCCAACTATGTTCTTTATTCTAATGCAGATGTAAAATTTTGCTTAAACACAGCAAGTGGCTGATACTTGCACACATTGCTTAGATGAGCTTGTGGAGAAAGATAATATACCAGATAATATAACAGATATATATATATATATATATATATATATATATGATGTAACAGATAATATAAGAAATTGCATCTCAAAATGAGTTTTAATACATTTCCCAGAATCTCCTCTTATAAAATATCTACGCATAAACAGATGAGCCTTATACCACATCTAACACTTAGAACATGCAGGAAAACTACTCTTAGAGCACAGGAGCATAAACAAAGCTTTACTTCCAAGGGCCTGACATTGAAAAGCTAGGAGCATTATCATAAAATGTTAATTTCAAACATCCTAAGAGCACACACAGACAGGAGTGAACACCACGCATCAGAACTGTAGTGTTCTCCAGTAGCAAGAAAAAGAAAGCAAGAAGCCTCCCACTTACAACCTTGAGTATATTGCTGCCACGCCATCAAGACTTGTAGTTAGACACTTGGAAGGGCTGTATGGCAAGGGCCAGCTATCCACTAAAAAAAATGCTTGGGCAAACTGGACCAGGGAAGGACTTCACCTCCTTAAGCTGTCTCTGAGAAAAAGGGTACTTATCCTTATAAAAGCCAGAGTATTAAAGGGTCAGCCAATTCCCATATAAAATTATCTGAACAGCAATGAAGTATGTTTATTCACCTTTCTTATGAATTCTTAAAAGATCCAGATACAAGAAGAGTCTTTTCTCAATTTGAGGGAGATGAGCTTGTTTTCAACTTAAAATAGAAAGCAACTGGTGTTAACTAGGAAAGAGAAGAGAGCAATTCACTAGTCTGACCAACACTGCTTGGACTATTTTAACTCTTTGGAGTGGGCATTGCTGCAAGGATACAAAGTAACTGAACAAAAGAAAATCAATTTGAAACATAAAAAAAGTCAGGAAAGTAAATCTAATTGCTGATATTCAGAAATGCATTTCATTCCATTTAGTGGCAGTGTCGATATTTAGATTTCAGTGTAACCTCTAAGCAATAACCTAGGCCTGGAGTGGTTGATTTGCTCACATTTTGATATCTCACAAAAGGTCTGTTTATAATTTGTAAGTATTCTTGGGGAAGTAGGTGAGGGGGAAAGCATCAACACTGAAAAAAACTACCCAATGAGGTTGCTTTGACCTGTTTGGTAAACATAACAGATTTTTGCCTGTTACACAGTACCATCCTCCCATAAGATATGGATCTACCAGCTGTGAATTTTACAGCCATTCAGTAGCACGTTTTTATGGATGATTATCTGATGCTATGCCTTTCTAGCAATTTCAATGCCACAGTTACCATTGATGCTGATGCACAGTCTGGATACATGCCTGATGCTCCCCAGGGTGATATGAATCAGAACTGCCTCTGTCGGTCATGCTGGGTCCAGCATGTTACATAACTGTCATCAGTAATCAAGCAGCAATGCAGCGATTCTAAAAGCATGCTGCTACCCCTGGAAGCCAGAAAGCCTCCTGCTATGATAGCCATGAAATGCTCTCTTAGTTATAAGATCTAGGTGTTGCCCAAAGCAAGCAGCAAGGCATTGTGTCTTACTAGGATATGATCATTAGGTTTCTCACTTCAATTTTGATTGATGGGGTGAAAAAGCTCAGAGTATTCTCTGGAAAGGTTTTTTTTTTTTTTTTTAAAATAGCATTTGACTTCAATGCAAAGGAGTTCAACCATGTGAGATTTCATATGGATAGTATTGTCATAGTTAATCAGGTAGGTCACAGCATCAGGAGGATTCTACGAAGACCAAAAATAAAATACATGAAACTACTAAGAAGATTAGGTTTCTCAGCCTTAATTCAAGTCTACAACAAAATGATAGAAAGTGATCTCAAGTGTTAGGAAAAAGAAAAATGAAAAATTTGATTGATTTTTAAACATGCTACAGCTCAAGTTTCTTTATCCCAATGATGATTCACCACAAGTCACATAAAAAAATCACATCCCTTCATATCCTACAAGAGGAGACTTATTTTGATCTACATTAGGAGCACTTCACCAACAGAGCAATTTTGGAACACCACTGTGGCAAAGACTTTGCATGTAAACTATATCAGCAAAGGTTTGCTTTATACCCACACAAGAAAAAACATCCGTTATTAGCAATACAAGCAATTATCAGTAAAATAACAGTTACAGAAGTAAAACAATACATGCTATACAGGTTTCTACTGATACAACTTGGTTGAAGTGGGACACTACACCACTTAGATATCTTTGACTAAGCTACACCAACATATACTATAGATTGTATTTTCCTTTTTAAATTAAAATCTCTGAACCAAGATATTTAGTAAAATATCTTGATTCATTTTCTATTGCTCAATTCAACTTCCAAAGTTAGTAAGATGTCAACATCCTTTCTAGTACCCAAAAGGTAGAACATAACAGCAGGACAAAGAAAATCCTGTTAGACAAAGACTGTATGCTATACCAAAAGACAGTTATGAAACAAAGGCCAGAGACTGTGTAAACAGACTACACGTGAGATTTTTATTGAGTTATAATACCACAGCTTCTGTGTAAACATATTATAGGGTTTTCTGTAATTTTTACTATTTAGAAAACAAGGGAAATAAAGAGTATATGCTGCTACAGGTCTGAAGAGAGTTTTACATCTATTATATCATGTTTTCCTTTCTTCATTTATATCCCATTAAATGCAAAATAGAGTTTTCTAAGTAAGTTTCACAGCCAGACACACTTCTGGCTAAGTATTATTGCTGCTGACCATTAATATCTAAACAGGAAGAATCTGAGGCACCTTTTGTATTCATTGATCAGCACTGATCACCCCTTATACAGGTGACTGGCTGCCTCATCTACAGCCAAGCACAGAAACATCCATGACACTGTGGTGCTTCCACACATCGTGGCCTGAGCCCTCATGGCACTGTGCAGTGCAATCAGGTTACACAAGCTGGTTTACAGCTTGAAAGTTTGTGCTGTCTCCCTTCACCTCCCTTCGTACATGTGTCACAGTCACCAGCATAAAGTACTGACCAGAAATAGATTTTTCACTGTGGTGAATGCACCACAGCCTCTCCCTCCAGATAGGTTCATAGAATCACTAAGGGCTGGAAAAGACCTCCGAGATCATCTTGTCCAGCCATCCCCACTACCACCAGTGTAACACACTGAACCATGTCTTGAAGTACCATAACCAACCTTTTCTTAAACAACCCCCAAGGATGGTGACTCCCTGGATGAAGCAGCATACACAGTAGCTTCTAGGAGGCTACACACAAGGGAACAGTGTTAAGTGCTCTCTCCTCTAATGCTGTGATTACTTCGAGTCTTAAAGGCCATAACAGGTAGCCAAGTCCACCCAATAGTGAGGCCTACAGTTACCCACTAGGCACACAAGTTAGTCATTCCAGTTTTGCAAGAGGGTGGAAGACTGCACAGCACACATCTAGGCAAGGAGGCAATTGATCAGCACTGATAAACACAGCAGCCCAGAAACTCCACAAAAGCATTTAAGGGCCCTGGCTGTGATTCAGCTGCAGCGGAGCCACACTGCAGTGTCACAGCCAACTATGGACAGGTACATGAAATTAATTCATTCAACTGCTGCTTGGTTCCCCACAGTCCATTTAACTGACTTTTGTGCAGAGGTAAGGGAATTTCACCTTTTATATAAACACTGGAAAGACTTTACAAATTATTCCCAGTATACCACACATGCTCTAAATGGTGCAGCCTGATTAAACAGTACATGATACAGCATCTTAGACTACTCTGCATCACAGTCCTCAGTCTACAAGATGGCACAGACCCAACATGCTTCATGAAACTGTAAGAGGAAGTTCAATGCAACTATAACAGGAAAAGATATCTATTTTCATGAATCGCCTGTTACTCAATGAGCAGAAGACTGAGATATGACAGATTGATTAGCCAGTTCATAGTTACCAGAAATTAAAGGAAAATCCTAATATCATCTTTGATTTTATGGTACTGCAATGTTTTTTGTTCTTGTTTTTGACACTACAGAATTAGTTTTACACCTAAAGATAATTACACATTTTCACCTTCCTATTGCACTCACATGAAATACGCATTCCACTTTCACTCTTCCCCTAAAATCACTTGCTTTATTTTCAAAACCTTGTATGCGTGTGCGTGTATGTGCACATGAACATGGAACTAAGAAAAACATTTAAAATCTTTTTGTCCATATCTTTAAAAAGTATAACACAAGTCTTGTTTTTTGTAAACCAATTTGAGGTGATACATGCTTTGCTTTGCTAAATCTTTTTTCCTCACTAAAGCAGCTTTTTTTCCTCTTAGATGGAAAACATCAGCATAAAGTAGCATTACCAAATGCTACTCATTTCTCAAAGTATTCTAGCAAGAATTCAACAGTTTTGTCATATATAAGCCAGAAGTTTAGTGATATTTCTGCATCTGAATGTGAAATATGAGTTATGCCACTTTTCTACCATGAAGCTCTACAGCTAGGTGGTAGAATTAATGACTGAACAACTTAAGCCTTAAACAGAATCAAGTGCTATGCAGGTCTAAAGTTGCCAACCTCACTAAATATATATATATATATATATATATATATATAATTTTTTTATTATTATTTATTTATTTTTACAAATCAGAGCACAATTTTGAGGTTTATTCTATGAAACCCTTTTGGAAGCAGGGGAAGTGACAGAAGAAGAATGGAGGACAAAAATAACTAAAAAGTAATTTCTGGTAAAACTCTGAACCTGTTTCAATAATTTTTTTTTTTTAATTTTTTTTTTAACATTTCATTAAATAATTCTCTGGTTGTTTGACAGCAGATCTACTTCTAAATGAAAGCATCATTTGGAAATAAAAAAAATGTTTAGGAAGAAAACATGAAAGGTTTCCAGTTTTCCAAAAGCCACCTCTTTGAACTCCTTTTTGCATGAACACATTCTTTTAATTTGCTAACCATCTGCAAATAACCCAGTTTTCTTTTCCAGAAAGAGATTTTTTTTTTAAGAGTGATTTTTTTTAGAGTGAATTTTAGAGTGAATTAGCCATCACTACAAATGCACAAATTTTCAAGGGAGAATTGTCTCCTGTATCTCAGCAGCATCTCTATGCAAAATAGACCTTACATTACTTTGAAGAAGGGCTGCTGTCACCTCATACTGCTAAAAGTAACACATGCTCATGGCTCACTGCCCCATTTGGTTGCAACTCATCAGTGCCAACAGCCCTAATTTGCTTCCCAGCCATTATGACCAACAGCTCTGAAATATGAATTAGACCTACCAAGTACTCCACACAGGGAAAGAGCTCCTTGAATCCTTTATTCCCTACAGAGTACCCATACATGAGAATAAATCAGTGATATGAAAGAAAAAATCCATCCCAGTAAAATTTGCAGATGACACAAAAGATAAAATGGTAAATACCAAGGAGTTGTCAGTTCTACAGATTGCATAGCAGCCTGGGCTCACTTGAGTAAGATGTTTTAATATAGCAGAGCACAAATTTCTCTGTCTAGTAACTAAGAACACAGATTCCAGATAAAGGCAATATAATTACCAAGAAAGGGGTGTATGGATGATGGTAATTTAATTAACATTAGCATACAGTGTAATGCCTTGTCTAGTGCCACAAATGCAATCCTTTGATATACACAATTAAACACTGGGTAGCAACAGGTCTGTGTCACCAATGCAGAACCACAATCGTTGTTTCAAACTGCATGCAAGAAGGTTGTACTGTTTTGTATCTAGAATCCTTGAGTACTAGCAAAAGAACAACCAGTGGACTACACCAGTATTTAAACTAGGAAGACTGAAGACAGCTGCAAAGAGGTGTTCAGACTCTAGACAAATTGCCTTGCTAAGAACAAGAGTGGAAACCTCTGTCAAAGGGAAGGATAGAAGGTCAATTGGTTACTCTATGAGTATCTAAATGCACAGGGGAAGAACTGAAGAACATCATGATTATTAAAGGATTCTTCAACTGCTTAATGCTGGATTTGGTAAGTTTCTGCTACCAAAAGGAAAACTTCTGAATAATGTAAGGTAACAGTACTTAATTGAAATGGTAACTAACAGTAAACACAGTTCAGCTAAAGAAAGGCAGGATTTACTTTCACTGTTCTTATAATCAGTATTTTCCTTCTAAAAAGGAGCCAGAAGTTGCAGGATTCTGTTAGTTATCTTGTACTGTTCTTCGAAATCAAGAAAATTGCAAAAAGCTGGAGCTCCGCCTTTCAAATGGATACATAAAATGATCCATGATACCTTTGTTACTGATATCTATGGCTTTCACATATAAACTAAACGCAGGTATTTGGCTTTTAATACTTTGTGGAAAAAAAAAATCCTAGCTGTGGAATGAATGTACAAATTGCTGGTAAATGAAATGTATTGCTCTTGCTCACTGTTTTCCCAAGCAATATTTTGGGCATGCTAGATATTAATATTTCTTTATTTGTGTAAAGCAAAGAATTACTGAAAGAGCATAGGAGAACTGAACCCTTGCTGAATACAGAGTACCTCGGTAACTGATAATTTGAATTGATCTTTCCATTACTGAAACCAGTAGCATAACTCAAAACAACTTTCAGAACTGGAATTAAAATGAAATGCAAGAACCATTTCCATAGACTATCAAAAACATATCTTAACAGGGAATTAGCAGACAATATTTTATTCAAAGGGTGTGGTCACAGGACCTGACAACCCAGCCAGTTTAACATGGATTGCATGCAAGCAAGCAAAAGGTAATTGTCTAATTGGTCAATTGACCAATATTAAATTCACCTCAGGAGTTAACTCAGAATAGATATTACAATTAGACACTGCAAAGCTTAAGTGAATCTTCAAAATCTGTATTGAACTGTAAACTGAATGGGATTTTGTAAACCTGAATAATGTGGCCCTGTATTATTCAGTGGAAAAAAATCAGGTAACCTTTATGCGTCTCCCATTCTCTATTCAAAGTACATTCCACTAATCTCAGAGAGATTTAAAACCAGTGCAATATCGATGTCGTAATAGTAGAAGTATGATAAAATTTGTTATTGAAAAGTTATGTTTGAGTGCTGTTCTCTTAAATGCTCCAATCAGCCAAGGATTAGATGTTCAACTTAATGCTAGCCAAGTGATCGTTAATCATTTTAAAGTGGCACAGCTAATCTCATTTCATAACCAGAGAAAGCCCACTCATATTCAACATGCAAGATGACATAGGCTCACTTCTGGACGTGTTTTAAACTCAGTTGAAGACTTCCTTTTTTTTGCTGAAAAAGACATCTAGAACAACCCAGCATAAAAACCCTACAGATATGCTCAAAACTACACAAAGGTGAAAGCAAAACTAGGCAGCTATAAAAGGGGTAAAAATTTTGCTATAGAGAGTTCCTAGAGAGAGGCTAATAAGAACCAGTAGATTTGTATTGACAGGCCTGTTGCATGAGTTAGCAGTGGCTTCTTTTACAGATACTAATAAATAATGAATTAAGGTTATTAGATTTTAAACTAATATATTGTAAGAAGAGGTTAGAGAGAACACCACCCTAAAGACAGATCTACTGTGCAAGACAGAATCACAGAATTTCTAGGTTGGAAGAGACCTCAAGATCATAGAGTCCAACCTCTGACCTAACACTAACAGTCCCCACTAAACCATATCCCTAAGCTCTTCATCTAAACGTCTTTTAAAGACTTCCAGGGATGGTGACTCCACCACTTCCCTGGGCAGCTTGTTCCAATGTCTAACAACCCTTTCGGTAAAAAAGTTCTTCCTAAGATCCAACCTAAAACTTCCCTGGACAAAGACAAAGGCCTTTGCCTTTACTAAAGCAGGTGAAATGAAATAGCACATAATGCAGTATGAAAATGTGTTGTCTAGCAGGGCCACAAGATTTCATGGGCATGTAAATCAATTTTTTGTTTTATCCATTTCATAAATTATCCTTAATTTAAACTTAAGAGGCTGACAAGAATGGTTTAGTCTTGCACATCCTTTTCTCAGTTGTGCAAATATTTACAGGTTTTGAGCCATCAAGGTAGCTTATTTAGTCTGGCAAGGTTGGATATTTCAAGCATTTACAGGCTCATGATGATAATGTATATATGAACAAGCCATACCTTCCAGGACAAACTGCTCCTCTTCTTACACTGAAATCAGTAAGACTTCTGTTCTATGCTCATTTCAGTAATTTGCAGAGAAATGAAGGGAAAAAGAGCTAATAAAGCCACAGATGTATTTCCACAACTTAAGTAAGTGAGGTGTTTTCCTTGCATGTTTACTCCATGCTCTTGATTTCAGAAAAAATACATTGCTGCAGAACTCTTTCCTATTCTTTGTTTTCCTCTGGAAAAGAGACATGACCTTAAGCTTGCTTTATATAGACAGGAAGAAATGAAGAAGAAATGATGCTTCCACCATTGCTTTGGAGGTAGTACAGAACAGCCACCAAATGGGGAATTTCACCCTCACAATCCAGATAATACTCTGAAGGGCCACTTTATGAATAGAACAACTTCAAGGAGAAGAACAAATAACTGAGATATCCTCTGCTTGTACACAACCGAAACTCCCTACAGACAAAAAAGAAAAAAACATACTTTTCTTGACAAGCCATTATTCCTTGTAATTCAGCAACAAACATAACTGGAGCATGTGCAGAGAGATGCACCATCTCTGGAGATCTTCTACCCAGACTTTGTTCTCTATTTGACACTCCATAAAGTTGAACAAGAGTGCAAAACGTAAGTGTCTCAGCAAACAAAAGAAAGGATTTTCAAACTGGACAAGAGGGAAAAACCTTGGCAGCTTGGTTGCATTTTCTTCTCAGTTCTAGTTGACTATTTCTTTTTATTGTCAATTTTGTTTGACACCACAAAGAAGCTGGACATTCCTGGCTACAGCTGTGTGGAGTGAAAATGGAAAAAAAAAAGGGGAAATATGGACTGCCAAATTCCAGGGCAGTAACTGATAGGTTTCTGTTTTTACTGCCATAGCTCAAGACATGTAATCTACTTCAAAAACCACAGTGGTGAAGTCTTATTATAAAAAATTGTGGTGTGTTGGTCATTACCACAAGCAAAAGCAGAAACAAATTGCAATTGTTCTCAAATTTTAGAGCTTTTAAAAATATTTATTTACATTTACAGCCACCTCAAAAAACATAGGCCCATAGCAACCAAGGTGACAGACAAGGGAAGGGGAAATCTTTTGTTTGGATTTTGGGAAGGGTGTGAGGCACATCGGCTTTTGCAACAGTATATTCCACTCTGTTCCAGGTGGTATATCTAGTGGCATCTATAAGACCAAACTGTAAGTTAAATAAATAGCCTAGAGTGATTCACACTAACACATTCAATACACATGAAATAGACAAAATATTATCTCATGTAATCATTGGACCAACTCCTCAGGGATGTTGCAGTAAAAAATCTGCAATTATTTTCCTCAAGTAAAATGCTTTAACTAACCTAAAACTTTAAGAACTCTTAAAAACATTAGTGCTAGTACATACCAGAAATAAAGTTTAATAAGTTACTTCTCAGAAAACATTTGGGGAAGTATTTCTGGAGTGGAAGGTCGGGGCACGATCCTTTCAGATTTTTACAGAAAGGATCAGAATATCTTGATTTAAATTGCTAAGTAGCTTCACACAAAATATCTTTAATAGGTAGGCAGTTAAGCATAAATCTGAAGTAGGCTCTCAGCATAGCAGCATAATATTTTTTTTTCCATTTAAAAATGTGGGGGGGAGGGAGAAGGAAGAAATAAAAACCCTGTAAGGAAGCTCCATTATAAAAGAAGTTGAAGAGTCCCATCATCAAAAACAAACAAGCATTCTCAGCATGTACAATCTGCACAGACTGAAGTTCAGCAAGTGGTTATACCACAAGAGAACCAGAATTAAAAAAAAAAAAGAAAGATTAAATAACTCTGAACAACTTCAGGAACTATAAAGAACCTTAAGATACTTCCAAAGTAACACAAGTTACCAGTTTCCATAGATATATTTGTCAGGTATATGATAATATTCTCCAGTTTAAAGTTAAGTGGAGTCTAGTACAGCCCACAACATAGCTCTGGAAGACCACTGCACTTGAATGCTGCCTGGGTTCACAGCCAGATACCCTGCTAGGATTGGCACCCCACACTGAGCCTCCTGCTGCTTTTCAGTGCCTGCCACTGCTGTGCTGCCCCAAGCAGTTTGAAGCTACTGGTATCATGACTACCTAAGCTGCAGTCCTATCTGCAACAGCAGTGAACAGCAGTGTGTAGGTGAGTAAATATTACTTCACACACAGTTGTCTCATACCAAAAGTTCACATTTGTCTTGCAGCACTGAAGTATAAGCTTTAAAATGTCACTAATACACCTTGATTCTGTTATGGTTGTTAAACAAGTTGATGAAAACTTCTCACTAAAACTTTTATATCATTGGAAATAAATTACCATGGGAAAAAGTACCAAAAACATCCATTGGAAAGAATACAAAGAATGACTCAGAGAACTTAAATAGCACTGAAGTACCACCAAGTGGGAAACTCCACTAATCAAAAAGCACTCTTTTCTGTAGAAAGACAGCCCTTAGTTTTCAAAAAATAATCTATGCTTTCACCTCACTTGTGGAACTGGTCAGTAGTACTTAAACCAATTCACATTAGGAATTTCAGGTTGTGACAAAACAGGTATCAATCAGAACTGCCTCATTGCCTGTCCAAATTTTTGCCTTTTGGGGGAGTTGAATTTGCCATTGAGGGTGGCAGGGAGATCTATTTAGCCAATACCTATTTGCTACTATATATGTACCTGTAAGTGAACATCTACTACCCTATTTTGTGGTCAGCACTGCTAACTGTTTTAACCATACTGACTACAAAGTCTACCTAATTTCAAATATTAAGATAAACAGCTATTCTGCATCACTATATTTCGCACTCATAACAAACTGTTCCAAGGTCTGATTTCTACAAAGTTTTAAAATCTTTTGGTTGTTCTAAAACCTGATATAAATAGTATACAACAAATCCATTTTTAAACATTTGAACAAATGAATACATTTTTATGATTACTGAACTTAAATTGCAAGAAAAGTACAATCATAAAAGTTAAGCTCTATGCTGACGTTTACAGTCCCACTAACAGACTGCTTAAATTACCCTGGACACTGCTTATTTGCAGACTAAGATAGGAAAAACAAAAATGTAAAAAATATTTATAAATTGATGTTTAGCACAAATATCTCACACCAAAAGTAGGTATGAACACAAGAAGCCAAGCCAATATTCAGACTTCCATTTTGGCTCAAAGTTATATTAATGCTAAAATTATATTCATAAATCTAGATTTCTCTTTATCCTCTCACTTCCCTAAACCAAAATGATACCCTTGATTTACTCAAAAGCACCAGTTACTTAATGTGTTTATGGTGTTACCTAATATATATATACACACACACCGAAAATTTCACAAAACAACAGTACATTATGGAATAAGATTGGATGAGAATGTGACCTGAAAAACTATGAGTATGATGACCTTACTGAAGAAACATTTTGTTCCAATGCAAGTACAACTGACATTTAGAAGCTAATGGTTGTGTTTTTTTTTAATGGTCTGTCATACACAAGAAAATAGTAATAGTGAAAAAAATAAGGATATAGTTGGAATATGAAAAATAAACACCAAGTGACAGAAAGCTTCAAAATTCAGTAAGATTACAGAAAACTCAGAATGCATTTGCAATATATTAATACAAAATCATTTATATCTGTAAATATATACTTTTAAATTCTACGTAAAAGTGTTATTAAATCCTTACTGCAGTGAAATATAAACTTTACTGATAGATTGCAGAAGAAACATAAGTAAGCATGTTACAGTTGCCTGCCCACAGTAACAGCACTTTTGTCAGAAGCTCCAGTAACAATCTTTAGTTACACACAAAAGTGGGCTCTGTTAGGGCAGTGGACAAAGGCAAATGACTGCAAAGCAAGAGGACTCAACTTCAATTTAACTGTCCTGTAAGGTACATACTAATTAGCTGCAAAGCTATGAAATCCTAGCTAGCATGTTAAGTCTGCTACATGACAGTATAATTTGACTTCTTAAAGGATTATGCAAATTACAACTCATCATTCCATTACACGACTGAAAAAAAAGTGACAGCTAATTTATACATAACACACCTTTCAAATCCCTAAGATGTCAAGCACCTGTGCAATACATTTTGCTTAGATTTTCTAGTGTATACATTCTTGTTTATTGCACTGTACAGAAGCATACCTAAGATTTAGCAAAATCATAGGGTCTTTTATTTATTTGCTTTTTAGCTTTTAGAGCACAATCCCAAAGAATTAAACACCATATTTCTGTCCCTGCTTTAGAGGTTTTGTACATAAGCAGAGGTATAAGGTTTCAACGCGTGTAATTTCTGAATAGCGGGAGAGCACGAGCACTAAATGCACGAGCTAGATGCAAGACTCACACAGATTTCAACATACTTCTGGTAGGTAGATTCACAGTAGATTCCGTCATATCTGTAGATTTTCCTACATTCTGATTGGTTGGGCAGAGGATGCTGGACAGTTATTCTGTAGAGGCATCAAAAACAGATAGACATGACTAGAGATTCTCTACAGTTAACTGTAATGCAGGACAATCAGTATGTTGAAAGTGATTTACTTATATTCTTTGTAAGCATCTTTCTGATCTCTTTAAATCAACTGCCTTGTGCACATAACATCCAGAGCTTCCACTTTTCAAAAGTTGCACTGAGAGTAAACTAAACTTTGGTTCTCCACAAGAACGGTACTTTTCCACCCCCCACCATCAAATGAAAGGGGAAGTAGTAAAGAACTTTATAAACCAAACTGATATTTCACAAACTTTGTGTACATAAAATAGTGCTTATAAACTTGATAATTTATTGTTTAGTGTTGCAATCCTTGCTGAGGCAGGACATCCATTTATATTAGCAGGGAGTTTGTCCAGACAAAGACCAAATAACCCTCCAATTTAAAATGTCAACAGCAATTCACACATTTGCAAAGAACGAGGATGTTGTGGCATTAGGAGGACTGTGATTGAAGGTGCTCAGCACCATCTGAATAATGCCATATGTTCTCGGATTGAATGAAAAAAAATGAAAGTGATTGGCAGCAATCAGGAGGTGCGCAGCATCTTGTAAAATCAGGACCTAAAAGATTTGTCAATCATTCTATTATTTATCCCTCCCCAACTCCCTGTTAGCAGAAAATATAATTTGGCTATAAAAATTCAATGTTTTTAAAATATACTTGGGAATTGCACACAAAACAGTACCCACTAATTTCCTTTTTAATTTTTTTTAAATTTTTTTCCTCCCCTCTTCTCCTGAATATAAACACATTTTAGATTCCTTTGCTTCTTCCAGAAATACTTCTGTCTCTTTTAGTATAACAGGAGTTAAACTAAAGTATAGAACTGCAAAACTTATACAAATTTTTCAAATGTTGAATTTTAGGCTGTGAAAAATATTTAGGTATTCTTCTTACTACAAGATTTCTAATTATTTTTAACTATTAAGTATATATAGCTCTCAACTAGTCATTTAACAGTGTTAAACGTGTTTTAACAGTAATTTGATTGTGGAGGTATGATAAAGTGAACATAGGCAGCAACAAGCTTTGCAAAAAAAAATGGAAAGTTTTCTACTGTGGAAACTGAGGGCCTTCCTTAAGCCTGCGCCTACACAGAGTGGCAAGTACATGCATCTTCAAATCTTAACACAGCCCCATTCCCCTGATCATTTATATTGGAACCCTGACCACATACCCAATTTCCCTCCTCGGTACCCCATGTGTAGAAGGGAAGAGAGCAAGAGAGAAGACATGAGCAAACACACCTGCAAATCACAGGGCAGCCCTGGATTCCCTCATTAAGACATCACCAGAGAGGCTTACTTAATAGGATAATCAGGGCCTTTTAAGTTGGATCCCTTAGTGTACACCAAGGTATACAAAAACGAGTGGAGTATGCTAGACTGGGATTTACAACACAAGTACTATCCACAGGAGCCATGCAAGCTAGTAAAAATAAAAGTCTATAAGGAGGAAGTTTCTTCCATGCTGTTTCTGCCTCAGACACAAACCTCATTTCAAGTCACCCAGAAATACCTACATCAAAGCAAATTCAAGCCTCAAAAATCTTCAGAGTACAATCACAATAGCTGTCCCCATTCCAATTTCACACACCTCTCTTCTTTATTTGGAAGTGAAATAGTGAAATAAAGGGTGCTTTTTTTTTTTTTTTTTTTTTTGAACTGAGCTGGATGGCTAAAGCCTCAAGGACATGGTAGAGCCAGGCTTTCCCTATCTCTCAAACAGAGGAGTTTCACACACACATTCCCCTACAGCTCCAAAGATTACCCCGACTCCATGGTAATAACTGTTTCAGAGCACATGATATGCTGACTCCCTGTGCTAAAACAATACTAACTACAAATAAAAAAAATCAG